>NC_142195.1:27050591-27366841 GCF_026936395.1 Plectropomus leopardus
AGTTCAAACTCACCTAGTGTGTTTTAATATTCATGTTTACCACAAATCAATTGTAATAACTCACATTTAAATTGCATGTAAAGTTGAATTATTATTATTACAGGTTCATAACTTGCCTGGTTTCTGCTCTTAGTGCTCCCTCTGGCTCCCTTCCTGAGCCTCAGATCCAGCAGGATTTGGCCCCTGAAGCAGGGCTCGGCAGACAGAGTCGGTCCTCCAGCAGAGACCAGCAGCTGTCCGCAGAGCCTCAGTTCAGCCTGGGACTGTCCAAGCAGCTCAACGGGGCTCTGCAGAGGGCCGGGTCAGCCAAGGGCTCCGGGAAGTCGGCCTCTGCTGAGGATCTCCTGGAGAGATCCGAGGAGATTCAGATGGCTCCTCAACACCACCGCTCCCGCTCCTCCCCCACGGTGGAGAGACTGAACCAGGTAACAACGCACAGCTTCCACGAGCTCACTGTTTAGTTGTTGTTGATGCAGCTCAGAATGACTGAATTTACTGTGGATTACTTTCATTCATTCGTGTTTTTGTGTGTGTGGTTATTTTGCAGTTTTGCATTTTGTTGCACGTTAGCAGGAAGGAGAACATTTTGCAGGACTTTCATATAATAATGAAATTACACAATCAAAAGCTCTGTTTTATTTATAAAGCCCATAATCACAAATCACAGTTTGCTTCAGAGAGCTAAGAGCTAAGGAAACTAAAGAACTAATGAAACCCCCCCCCCCAAAAAAATGGGGAAATAAACGGTAGAAACCTCAGGAAGAGCAACTGAGGAGGGATCCCTCCTCCAGGACGGACAGACGTGCAATAGATGTCGTAAAAACACAACAAAATGAAAGAGAGAGAGGAAGAGATGCACAGCAACAGTAACATAACATAACATTACATTTAACAATAGTGATATGCATAAATAGAATAAATAGAATATGAAATATGTTTGTGAATGTGAGTAGCTGGTGATAGTTCCTGTATCGGTTAATATGTTGTCGTTTATAGGCAAGAAATCACAGTTTTACAGTAACAAGCGTTTAAAGCTGTGGTGACAAAAATCTGAAAAGGCAAAAAAAGTTAAAATGTGCTGGAATAACAACTTTTTATGCAGAATTCTGCACCATCAAATCAGGCTTTCACCGATGGGACGAGCACACATATCTGCATTTGTAGAACGACGAGTGTTGCAAGAAAGATATTAGGTATTTACGTCCTTCTTTGCGTTACTATTTATTCAACGACACTGAGGCCGTTAAGGGACATTTGGCTCTGAGTCACACAGGAAATACCCGCAAGTTTCCTGTGAGGTGCCAGAGAGCCGGAGACGGTGGTTGGGCGCTGTCCGATGTGCATGACGGCAAAGATAACACACACACACACACACACACACACACGTATGCATACATCATACACACATCTACAGGGCCCTTAAAGGAATGCAGTAAAGGATGAATTATCTCGTTGGGTGATTAGAGCAGGCGGTGTCACATAAACATCATTACACTTCAGTCAGACAAACAGACACTCTGTCCTCTTACTGCTTTTAAACAATAGATTCGACAGCAGGCTCCTGCAGTCCAGATTTTACAGTGCTGAATATTTTCAGTTAAGCAGCTGACGATGAACGCACCAGAAAAGAGCATTTTCTGCATCATAATAGCTGCTTCTTTTGTATTGCACTTGATTGTAATAATGTGTGTGTGTGTGTGGGAGAGTTTGAAATGAGTTGTTTTTATTCTAATGCAGAGTTTTTTGTGTTTGATGACACACAGAGTTTGTGGTGGACGGCTGGACGTTGTTGAGGAGACATTTGACATGGAAAGACTCACACATGCAACAAGCAGAATTTGAAAATATATTTTTTAAATGGACTTACTATAAGTCCCTTCACAGAGACTCCAATAAGTAAAAATGGACATCCTGACTTTATCAACATTTTCCCGTCTCTGACAACATGTTTATTATGTATTTAACACAGAGAAAACATTGAAACCTAAGTTTAAAAAAACAAAAGTTTGTGGTGGAAAGATGAAGATGTTTACAGCTTGAACTCGACTTCAGGCGTCTGTTGTTTGTTTTCTTTGTGTGAAAAAGTCTGTGGTCACACATGTGATCGCTACATTTGGGATTTATTTTCAGAGTACTCATAACCCCTTTTCATCAGCTCTGATTCTGAAACCAGCTCGTGTTTCCATCAGTTTTAAATCAATCGATCAGACGTGTTTTATATGGCACTTTTCATATAAATGAGCTGTAACACCACAGTGCTTCATACAATAAAATCACCCCCCCTCCCGAGGAAACGCTACCGTATTTGAGGAAACAGCAGAGGCAGGATAAAACCTTTAAAGAGAAAAATAATAAATAAATAAATAGATAGATAAATGAAATGATAATAGCAATAAAAAAAGAAAATAAATAAGTAAAATTCTCAACCTGTAAAATTATAAATATATGTCTTAAAATTAATTAAATGCTACAGAAAGCAGTAAAACTGTGAAATAGACTAAAATATATATAAATAAATAGCCAATAGATAATAAATTTCAATTAAAAGCCAAACTAAAAACGAACATCTCGAGTTTGCGTTTAAAAACATCACAATGCACAACAAAAGTAAAAAAAAAAAAAAAAAAGCTTTTGTTTTGTCATCACAGATATTTATTTTTATCAAAAAGAAACAGCTTTTAATGAGATCCCTTTTTTTAAGTTGATTTTTAACTTGATTTCTCCATTTTCTCTTTCCAGGCTGTATATATGCCCACTGATGTCATCAGGGTTTAAAATCGCGCCTGAAACACTAAATTTAGTGTGTGTGTGTGTGTGTGTGTTTCAGGACTTCCCTCCAGGTGACGTCAGGATGTTTGATGTTTTTGCCTCTGAATCCGGACGTCGCTCTCTGGACGACGGCAGGTACGTCACATCTCCAATCCTTGACCTTTTTTTTTTCCTCACAACCTGTCTGTCCCTGTCACCTTAATTTTCACGTTTCTCGGTTCATGTCTGGACATTTTTTTGGCATGTAAATAAAAAGACACTCTCCATCGAGATAGACTTCAGAAGAAAGGAAACAAAAATAGCAGGTTAGACACTGAAAACCTCGTCATTTTTTCTCACGGATGTTTTCTGTCTGATGTCTCGTTTACAAACTTGAACTAGATTCAGCGAAATGTCACGACGCTGTTTGTTTCCTGCTGATGAACTGAGTGATCATGGGAACTCACATCATCTCCGCGCCGATATTTTAGCTCTCTTCCATAATAGGCCGTTCACTGTGAGCCGGCGTGCTTTGGGCTCTTTGCTATTTTAAAAACCAACTGTGGCCTTATGTGATGCCTCATGTGCCCCCCCGACAGAGATGTCCCGTGACCTCGTACAGGTCTCACCTTCATCTTTGACTTAGTCAACATGTATCCATATAATATTTCCTTTTTTTTAATTAATTAATTAATTTTTTAAAATTTATTTTAAACATCCCAGAGAGTTAGAGATAAACCAAAGTAAAAAAAAAAAAATTGATTAAATTAAATTTAAATAAAATGCTTGTAGCAGACCATGTTACCTGACTGAAACATGAGCCTTCCTTTAGCTTCATATCCTGCCCCAAAAAACGTCCTCGTGTTTATTTATTTTCTTGCTTCTGGCTCTGATTATTATTATTATTATTATTATTATTATTATTATTATTATTATTATTTGAAAATATTGAGATTTATATTGCGTATCGGGATACAGCATTCAAATATTGCAATATTATTTTAAAGCCAGCCCTATGTGAAAGACAAGAAAACATCCATTTTGGTACATTGGGAAAACTATGGCGAGCCTAAATGTAGTTTGAGGGAGGAGGAGAAAACACATAAGAACAGGAGGTGGAGGGAAAACAGAGATGGGATGGAGGAGGTGAAACAACAGAGGGAAAGGAAGGAAAAGGAGGGAAGGAGGTAAAAGGGTAAAAACTGTTAAAGCCGGAGGAAGGAGGGAGTGTTAGTAAGAAAGGAGACAAAGGAGTCAAGGGTTGAGGTGACAGGAAAGAAAGCAGGAGAGCAGAAATTATGAGGAGCAAAAGAGTTCAATGGGAGGAGGAGGAGAGAAAGGGAGGAGTGATGAAGAGGAGTTAACTGAGGAATTTCAAGAAGCAGAGAAAACTCCCCTGGCACCGAGAGAGAAAAATAAACAAAATACCAACTCCGGTCTGCAGGGACTTATTCACTTAAAACTCTTAAATATGTTTGCTTTCAAAACGCAGAGGTCGGAGGTCACCCGAGGAATTCTGTGTGTGTTTACGCAGATCCGTCTGGTGTCTGAATATAACCACGAAACATGAACGCACCGCCGCCGGTTACAGAGCGCCGACCTTTAACTTTTCAGCTCAGAGATCAGAGATGTGAGCGATCGCTGTGAGAAAAGCGGACTGTAGAAACACGTGAATGACAAAGTTAACACCAAAAATACTGGAAAATCTGTTTTTTTCTACAAATTGCATTTAGTATGTTTTTTCTTTTTTTCCGTCCATCCAGGCAGCTAGCGTTCCCTTGAGGCTACAATTTTTATTACAGCCACAATATGAAAGTGTTGGACAAACATCTACAAATATTAAAACAAAATATACTTATTTGTAATACTGAGTTTAGCTGCACGAAAAGCATTTACAGCCAGATGTCAGCGTTTGAAATAGTGACTTTTTTAGCTTTTTTTTTACATACTGTACTTTTTCGACATTGGAAACGATGACTTAACTTTGTAATCAGTGACAACAGTGAGTACAGATATAAGAATGACCATGTTACCATAGTTACGCTGAGTTAAACATACTTTTCTACACAGCTATAAGTCAAAACTGCCTTTGACATGATCCTCTATGTGTCTTTCAGACCTGTCCAGCCATCAGGCGCTCTCATCTCTCCTCAAAAATCCCAAAAAAGTCTGAACACCGTCCAGCCTGCAGCACCTTCGCAAGGTGAGCAAAACCAAAAAAAAGTTCCCCACAACCGCACAGTTACCAAACTCGAGACGTCCTTTCAGGTCCTCGGAAAAATGCACGTGCAGACGAGTTCATTTCAGCCACAGAGTCCTTTTTTATCTGTTTTTCATGTGATTAATCATCAGCTGAGGATTAAAAGAGCAGCCAGTCAAGGACGAACATTAGATAAATGCACACTGATGTACTTGCTTTCAGGAATTTGCTGCTAAAAGTAAAACAGAAAGCTGCTAACGATGTGGACCGTAACGTTAAAAGTAAAAGCCTTTGTTTTTTTCTGTATTGTGAGCAAATAGAATAGCAAGAATGGATATAACCTTGAGTATTTGTATAGAGAAATGTTAAAATCTGTGTGCGAGGGAGGCTGTCAGATTATATCTGATTTCTGATGGTGAAGCCAAGTCCGAAGTCTCATCCAGCTGTCGATGTTACAACACACCTACAGCTGCTGCAGTCGTGCTGATCGTGATTTTATGACCGTTATTAGTCGTGTTCAGAGAGTCAGTGTCTTCTTTCCTTCCTCAATATTAATCGCTCACTATCATTTAACAGTTTTAATGTAATAAAACTGAGAAGATTTAGTGCATAAGTGTATAAATATTGCTTAAGGATGTACACAGAGGACCTGAAATGTGCTGTTTTGCCCAGTTTGGGGTCAAACTGACATTATCTTGGATCGGTCCCAGGTTTTATGACTTAGTTTGTATTTTTTGGACCCAAGAAATCATTCTTCGGTCCATGAATCATTGGATTGGACATGATTAATATTTCTCCCAGCTCCCCTATATAGTCTGACTCACCAGATGCACTCTTAATTTGTAATCTAATTTATTTGCATTGTGACTGATTTTAAAAATACAAACAAGCCGGCGCTTTTTTTTACTCTTAACATCAGAATGACAGTATGTGCTTCCAGCTTTATTTTAGCTCTCACTAATCACAGCGCAGATACGTCTGACCACATGAGACTGCTCCTCTCTGACCTTCCTTTGGTTCTGATCCCAGACGAAACCTCCTCCCACACTCCGGTCACTCGTAGGGAGCGACAGAGAAACAGCGAGAGGCAGCGAGCCCTCAGCACCTCCGCCTTGGCGGCCTCCGTGGGCCTGCCCTGTCCCCTCTCCCCTCCAGGGACTCAGGATAGAGGCAACGCTGAGTGGCGTGCTAACGAGAGGCTGAGCCAGGCCAACCTGGACGCCATCACCTTCCCAGACATCCCGCAAACCAGGACAAGTGACGGTGAAGGACGTAACACGGCCGCTTTCAGTGAAACAGCGGTGTGGGACAGACAGACAAGACACAGTTTGAGTGACGCCAGCATATTAGAAGACACTGAAAAGGACACGTTTAGAGAGAGAGCCCTCAGTTTAGAGACCACAGTAGGGTTTTCTGCAGAAAACGCCGAACGCGTTTCGCCCGTGATGCAAACGCCACATGTCCAGCTTGAATCTCCACCAAGCAGAAACGACAGCGGGAGCGCTACGTCGTCTCCTCCCCCATCCTCCAGTCCGTCCGCTCCCCGGCTCCTGTCCTCACTGCGCATCTCCGAGTCCAGCCTCCTCAGCTTCTCAGACCAGCAGCACCCTCTGGAGTCCTCCAGGGGTCTGTCGCAGGAGGACTTTGACGAGGTCTTCCTCCAAAATCCAGCCCCTTCATCACCTCCTCCGATCAAAGAGACAAGCATCTTGGAGGACTTCCCTCCTCCTCCTCCTCCAGTTGAGCTGGAGACGGATGCTGGACAACAAGCTGTCGAAAGGTTTGTCACATAACATTTTTATCTTTACTCTTTAGGGACTGTGTGGTGCAATTTACACGCTTTTCGGTCTTTATTTTTGATCATTTTGGCTGTTTTCATGCATATGGCATAAACTTTGTCCAGATTGTGTGTTTTTGTTTAATCAGTGAATTTCCAGCTCAGATCCAACAATAGGTCTAAAACACACTGTGGAAACTAAATAGTTAAATTCATGTTATTAAGTGCAAAAAATGCTCCACTGAAACCCATTCAAACTCCAATTTTTGATCCCACAGCCATCAGCGCATAAAAACATGCTTTGTATTATTTCTGAGTGTCATTCTGGGCTTTTGACCTGAAATTTGTAATCTTTACAGTTTTCCACCTGATGATGTCATTTTTTACCATATTTGGCATGTGGCGCCTGCAGTGTCACAATCAATGCTGCTGCTAACCTCTGACATATCCCAGTTCACCGTCATCAAAATAAAAATCTACTTTGCACGAAGTATATTGAAAATAATTCATTTTAGTGTTTTGTTTTTAACCTAAAAACATGGCGGCATCATGAAAAAAACCTGGCATTTAAAGGGTTACAATTCTGTAATTTAATGAGTATTTGATATTTATGATTCGGACCGATGTTGGTTAAGAAAAATAACTCAATGAAAAATAATAATAATGTATGATATGTTTTACAGCTTGATTTTGCTCGCAGTGTGATACGAGTGTGTAACATTGAAGTGGACCCTGAGGGTTAATTCATGATTTTATTATTAGTAATATAAAACTTTATTGATTTTTGTCTCTTGTCTCATCTGTTTTCAGCACGACGGTGGATTTCCTAAATAACTCCATTGTTCCCAGCGGGAAGATATCCCTCCAGTCGCCTCCATTGTCCCCCTCCACCACCGTCTTTCCTGCGTCTGCGTCCAACCTTTCTTCCTCCACGAAACCACAGCCCTCCGCCGTCACTTCGAGCAGCACATCCACCACGACCGAGGACGACCTCGGTCTTGAGTACCAGCCGCTACCCAAGAGAGAAAAGACACCCGAGGAGCTCCGAGTGGAGTCGCTCGCCCGACAGCTGGTGAGTACCGGAAGTCGGAAGTTCTGGTTCTGCCTTCGTCCACGTTGTTCGGACTTTTGTTTAGCTCGTCTTTACCTCCGTTGTCATTCATAGGTCTAAATCCACCAAAGTCTACCTACTTCTAACGCCGTCTTTGCCTTCTTACGTACTTCTGACGCTCTTCTGTCACAGTGAGATCTGACGCTGTGTTTGTCATCACGGTGCTTGTCAGTGTCCGATATCTATAAATATGGGTGTGTGTGGTCGTCTTTGTTAAAAAAAAGCTAACACGCTTTGGTCGAAACGTTGTGATCCAATAAAATATTTTTGTGGCGTTGAGTAAGTGTGCGGCCGTACCTTCCTTTTTTCTTCAGCCGCCCTGCACCTTCACCAAAAATAAAGAAAGAGATGTGCGTATAACCCCTCCTTTTCCTCCTGTCTCCGTCTTTGTCATCTTTCATAGTTTGATTCTTCCTTTTCGTTGTATGCAGGTGTTGCAGGACCCTTCTCTGGCGCCCCTCCTCGACACGTGGGGTGGTAAATCCACCGTAGAGCTTTTGGAGGAGATCTTTCCGAACAGCAGACTGGCTGGCAGGTCATCGTGGCTGCGAAGGGGCAGTGGCAGATTGGATGACAGGTAAAAACGATCAGCTGTATTTTAAATATACCGAGACTCTTTGTTTTAGTATCAAAAAAAACTCTCGTCCTTTTATTTATTTCCCTGCTAACATAAACGTGAAGCTCAAACAGCCTTTTTAACTGAATACTCTTTGTTGGCGCTCCGGGTTTAATCGTGCCGGTTTGTTCGTGATGTAGATTTTCCAGCTTCCTTCAAAATTGCACAACTTGGATTTCTACTGCGGTTGCTGCCTCCAGCCGGTTTAGCAAAAACAGGGAAAAACAGGATGGCAGATTTCAAACAGAAAGTGAATTATAACAGTAAAATGCGGTGAACGCTGGAGGAGGATTACACTGAATTCCCTTTAAATGTTACTCCGGGATAAAGACCTTTATGTGTTTATTTAACCGTTAGACCAAAACTGCAGAAAGTGACTCTCAGTAGCTGAATGATAAAATGAACACGGGGAGGAAAAGGACTTTGTGTAAACCAGCGTTTGTCATTCTTGTGTTTGCTGACAGCCTCCTTCTCTTATCTGCTGCTGACACGGAGAAAAAACGTCACAGACCTCCGCCGGCTCTGCATGTTGTGGCCTTCAGAGTCAGTGATCATTTTAATTTGTTTTGGTTTGGTGGAAACAAAATGTTCAGGAAAGGAATGTTTCCCCATTGAAACAGAAGTTAAAAAAAAAACAGTGTATTTTCAGAAACCTTCAGTAGATCATAATGACTCAGTATCTCAAAATAATGAGAAACATCCCAAAAGAATGAGCTGGCATCTCTAACTATTGATAAACTTTCTAAAAAAAATAACGAAAAAGTAGGGGTTTTTTTTACCTCAAAATGATAAAAATATTGAAAAAATCTCAAAATAATGACTGATATATCTTAAAATAATTGGTTAATATGTCAAAATATGAGTTTGTATCTTAAAATAAATAGAATAATCCCAAAATATTAAAAAAAATAAATAAATAAAATCACTTACTTATCTTCAGATTCGACTTAGTATATCAAAAATTTGGAAGTTTTCTTATATTATTGAGTTAATATGTCAAAATAACACGTTTTTAAAAAATAATAAATAAAATAATGAGAAACTTCACAAAAATGACTTATCTCAAAATAACAACTCAATATGTGAAAATAAAGAGTTTGTATCTCAATATGAGAAACATTTTCGTAATAGTAATTTAGTATCTCAAAATAATGACTCAATAATGACTCTCAAAACATAATATCTCGAAATATTTACATACTGTCTCAAAATAATGACTCAGCACGCCACAATACTGAGTTTTTATGTCAATATACTGAGAAACTTTCTCAAAATAATGACCTAATATCTCAAAACAGAGAGAAGAATCCCAAAATAAAGAGTTTCTCAGAATAATGACAAGGTATGTCACAATAATAAGAAGTATTTTGAAATATTGACATTTTTAAAATAACGATTTAGTATCATTTTGCATTATTTATTTATTTCAGATTATTTTGAGTCATTATTTATAGGGAGTTTGTAATTCATAATCTTTCCTTTTTTTCATCACACTGGCAGAAATGAGCTTTTTATGATAAATTATGAGAAAACGATGATAAAAATAAAAATGTAGTTTTGTGGTTTGGTCTCAGGGTCGTGGCAGCGGGTACTTCGGGGTTAACTTTAGATGCAGCTGTGGGAAAATGTCCACACTCTTAAGGTGTTATTTTGTCCGTGAACACAAACACCAGATAAATCTGCAGATCTGAAACCAGGTCAGAGTGATGAAGGGTAAAAACATGATGACTGAGCGTTGGCGTTTGCAGCCGGGACAGGAGAGACCAGACGAACCTGATCAACCATGTCTCCGCAGCAGAGTGTCCAAACTCAGAGACGCTTTCTGCGAACGTCACTGAGTCACAGAGCAACTGTGGACACGTGAAACATTTCTTAGCTGCATGAGAACTGATTTCAAGTTTTCAGCGTCTACATGACTAAAACGCTGTTTCATTTCAAAGGTCGAATGTTTTTTTGTTTTTTTTGTTTTCTCGTCTTCTGAGTCTGAGTTCTTCCTGCAGCCCGAAAAACTGAACAACACTGACACCCAGCGGCCAGAGACAGAGCCTCCTCCCGTCTAACTGCTCATACTCTGAATAAAAAAGTTTGGATGTTTTAGAGTCTGAACTTGGGGGAAACTCTGGATTAGTTCAGTTATTGTGCATGAAAATAGTTGATCTCTAAACAAAACTGAAGAGCAAATAACATAAAACACTGTGACATATGTTACTCTTTTTGCATGTTTTTTGTGTTCTTTTTCTGGTATTGTGTTTGTACTTTTCTTTCTTTTTCCTTTTTATGTTCATTTTTTTTGATAGCTCTCAAATTCTTTATTTTTCTGAATTTCTTTCCTCTGAATTTGTTCTTTCTGTGCTTGTGCACTATTAAATGATTATTTTCAGGGTGTCTGCAGGTCCTTAAAAGGTTTTAAAGGGTCTTAAATTCAATAAAAAACAAAACACACACACACACACACACACACACACACACACACACACACACACACACACACACACACACACATATATATATCAGACCTTTAAAATAACGAAATGGTCTTAAATTTAAATTTCATTTTTCCAGCTTTTAATTTGTTTTTGTCAAAATGAGTCCACATTTGTGATGTTTCAAATCCTTGAACTTACCTCTGAACCTAATATTATCTTTATTGAACTAACTCACTCTAATAAAACCTAGTTAAACCTTCCTCTGCACTGGACCACACACTTACCTTTACACTGTATATCTAACTTTATTCTTTATATCTGCACAGCTTAAATAGGTAAATGATGATTTGTCTGAAAATCTTTCGTACATTTGATTAAAAATGATCTTAAAAGGTGTGAAAAAGCTTTAAATTGAAGCGTCTGATACCTGCAGAAACATAAAAACGTCTCCATCAGCGGCAGCAGTGTATCGTTGAGGAAATAACAAAAAAAATGAAATGAAGCTTTTAAATGATGTTGTTTGCTTTCTAGGATCCAAGGTTGCGTCTGTGATTCTGCTGCGAGCTCAGCGACGGACGGAGGGACGGAGACCGATCTGGATGAGGAGGAGAAAGACCTCAACACCAGGAAGGTAAAAAACAGATTTATCATTATTACCACTGAATTTTTGTCTTAATATCGACATAAAAAGAATTTGATCGTAGTTTCAGAAAACCCCCTCAGCAGTATCACAGGTGTGTCGCTGTGTTTCCGTCCAGGTGGAGCTGTGTGAGGCTCTGCGGCGCAGCGCGGCGGCTCTGCGGCAGGAGAAAGAGGCGCTGTGTGAGGAGCAGAGAGGTCACCAGGCGCTGGGGGCGAGCATCGAAACGCTGGTGCAGGAACGCCTCAAAACCAACGAGAGGGACAAGTACAGCATGTTCATCGGTACGACAACAGTCACATTTAAAAAAAGCAAAACAGAAAACAGAAGCAGTACAGCAAGAACGAGACGTGTGTGTGTGTGTGTGTGTGTGTGTGTGTGTGTGTGTGTGTGTGTGTGTGTGTGTGTGTGTGTGTGTGTGTGTGTGTGTGTGTGTGTGTGTGTGTGTGTGTGTGTGTGTTTGCAGGAGATCTGGAGAAGATCGTGAACCTGCTGCTGTCGCTGTGCAGCCGGCTGTCGAGGATCGACCGATCTCTGCTCGCTCTGGAGGGAGAGGAGCTGTCGGAGGAGGACAGAGCGGACGAGAGGGTGAGACAGGACAGGGACAGGACAGGGACAGGACATACCTGTCTGACACTCTGCTGACCTGCTAACTGACAGCCTATAGTCCCTCCCCTTCACCTGTCCCCCATAGGACTTTATTTCGGATAAAGATGTGTGATAGTCAACAGGCAGAGAAACAATCGCTCACTTCTTTAAAGACTTAGATGGTGAAAATAAAATATTCCTCATTTTTTAGTGGATGTTGACGTGTACAGTTTGCAGCAGGGACACTAAACTTTAGGGGACACTTTTACAAAATACAGAAGGTCAGGGGCCAGTCACAGCAGCCCCATACATGTTTCTAGGATCTTTGGACATTTCTAGGATTGTAGGACGTTTCTATGATTTTAGCACAATTCTAGGTTTTGTGGACATTTCTATGACTTTAGGACATTTCTTGGATTTTAGGACGTTTCTATGATTTTAGCGCAATTGTAGGACTTTTAGACTTTTCTAGGTTTTTAGCTCAGTTCTATGATTTTTGGACATTTCTCAGATTTAAGTACATTTCTGAGACTTTTGGACTTTTCTAGGATTTTAGGACGTTTTTAGGATTGTAGGACATTCGGGGTTTAGCTGGGCCCTCTGTCGGGGGGTGCAGGGGATCCTCCACTGACACTTTTTTATGAATAAGTCCCAATTCGATGCTGTTTTATTCACTCTGACACCTTAAGTAAACTAAAAGTACACAAACAGTGTGAGTCACTTTATATTTATTGAGAATTAAAAAATGGCCGTGGGGCCGCTCAGCTGTTATCGGGGGGCCAGATTTGGCCTGCGGGCCATGAGTTGATTATCTCTGTATTAAACCAGACTGTGTGAGTGCTGATAAATGTTTCGGTGTCTCCTGTCGTTCAGGACTGCCTCCATCACAAACGCTCTCTGCTGCTCGCTCAAACCGAAGACGCCCGGGAGCTGAAGGAGAACCTGGACCGGCGGCAGCGTGTCGTCCACGCCATCCTGTCCGGCTACCTCACTGAACCGCAGCTCCGGGACTACCGCCGCTTCGTCGGCACCAAGCCCTCCCTCCTCATTCGCCAGCGGCAACTGGACGACCTCATACGGCAGGAGGAGGAGCAGCTGACGCGGCTGGCGGAGAGTTTGCCGCAGGAGGTGGCGGAGGCTCACGGCTGGTCCAGAGGGTGTCCGTTCTCATCACCGAGCCCCGCCCACTGCCCGTCGCCTTTACCACCGCTGCTCCCCCCCGCTGTGACTCCAGGCGCCGCCCACGTGGTCCGCTCCACCACTGTGACATCACTGTGACGTCGCTGTGACGTCACGGACCGGCCGCCGTCAGAGCGGCGGTGAAGGATTAGAAATGAAGACGATTTGCTCCCTAAAATCTGAGCTCTGAACTGAAGGAGCTCCACATGAAGGAAGAGTTCACACTGAAACTATGCAGAAGAAAAACTTCAACGTGCCTCATTTTATTCACACGTGACCCTGCGTCTCACGTCTGTTCACCTCCGCGTCAGCGGCCAGCGCTGCGTGGACGAAACCAACCGCTGCCAACATTTCTAAAGATCCTCCGGAAAATTCACCGTCAAACACGTCAAAGGACGATCCCAGCGTTTTTACATCATTTCCTGCAGGTTTCCAGCTCTTATCGTGTCTGAAACATGTTTGCCTTCAACATCTGAATATCTCAAATTTGCCTCTCAGTACGGCCGAGAGCAGCAATTCAAAGATGTAAAAGTATTTTTCAGGTATTTTAGAAAGCTCCACATTTACAGAAATATTTCAGATGACCTTAAAGGGAAAGTTTAGAGTCTGACACAGAAGCCATGTGTGGACGAGGCAGCAGCAAAACAAATGAACCATCTAAAAACCAACACGAGTTTAAAGCAACATGATGCAGCTTTTAGTGTTGAGTCTCTTTCTGTGGTCGTCAAATACCGACGCATTTGGTCGAAGGTCGGACTGAAGCACAAACCCAAAATGTCGGTATTTGACGACTTGGGAGTGACACTCAACAATCAAGTAAAAGCTGCATAATGTTGCTTTATGTGTGAGCTATATTTCAAATGTTTTCACTGCTTTACTTTATGCCTTTGAAACCTGAGCAAATTCGCCTGAAAAACTGGGGAGAAGGCAATGAGCAACTTAAGAAATTACTCAAAATCT
Source organism: Plectropomus leopardus (assembly GCF_026936395.1). Taxonomy (NCBI): domain Eukaryota; kingdom Metazoa; phylum Chordata; class Actinopteri; order Perciformes; family Serranidae; genus Plectropomus; species Plectropomus leopardus. The sequence continues at coordinate 27,064,837 of NC_142195.1, forward strand.
GCAAGAAATTATAGGGAAAAAAGTTTTAAAAAATGACCTGTAAAAGAAAAAAAAACAAGAAAATGACCTAAAAATTAGCAAAAGGTAAAGAAATAAAAATAAAAACAGAAAATGACCAGAAAAATAAAAAAACAAGAAACAAAAAAAAAAACCAGAAAATGACCTGAAAATTAGTAAAAGGTAAAAAATAAATAAATAATAAAAACAAGGAAATTACCTGAAAAAAGTGCTAATACACACAGAGAGAAATTCATACCTCTGTAACATAATTTTAAATTTATAATTATAAATACAGTTTTTGGGACATTTTCCCCTATTTTCTAAAATATATTTAACAATTTTATCTCTCTCCTTCACTTAAGAAAACAAACTCATTTTCGAGTGACGGGAGGGCTTAAATCAGTCATTTTTAATTTACAGAAAACAGTTTTTGTGTGTGTTATTATGTGACTTAAATTCACCAAAGTCCCACAATAACACAAACAAACTGGCGGCTTTAATGAGAACATGAAACCGGCTGTTAGACGTCAACGTAAAGCAGTGAAAATATCCTAAATATAGCGTACACTTCTGCTAATATTGATGTTTTTCAGGTGACTAAAAAAGTTTTTGCCTTTCCCCTCAGCAGTATACTCCATGTGGGACTCCAGCCTGCTGTACTGACTGTGGATAAACACCCCACGTTACCTCCCGAAATTCAAACTATCCCTTTAATGTCCTCAACTGAACTAAAGAAGAGGGTTAAAAAATGTATTTTGGCTCTGGAGTTGTCCTTTAATAACCCTGACGGTGCTTTTCGGGAGCCTCAAACCTGCAGAAACTCTTCATATCTAACGACAGAACAAAGTGAGCCGGTGTTTTATCTTCCAAAGACAAAATACTCTCATCTTTAGATTCACTTTGTCAAACTTTTTTCAGAGATTTTCAGGCGCTCGGCGTTCGCACATGTACAGTCAAAACGTAAATTAACACCAAACTTTGAGGGGGCACTGTTTTTTTTTTTTTAATTGACCGTGACGAAAAAAAACTAAACTCTGAGATAACGAGAGCTCGTGCTCTGATCACATGATACTGTAACACTTTCACTGTCACTGCTGAGCTTGTAGCACTTTTTTTTCTGTCTGCTGCAGAATTTACACTGAATCATAAACTTTGTTCTGCTTTTGCCTCTTTAAGAGCCGATGTGATGAAACATTTCTTAAAAAAAAGTTTCCAAAGATTTTCACAGGATGACTTATTTGCAGATGTCAACATAATTTAAGTTTGGATTTACATTTTTTTTCTTCTTCCCCATGTTCAAAATGTCAGTGTTTTGCTCCTAAATAATCACACTTTAACAAAAAAAGCCACAATTTAGTATACCAAAAGATTTTTTTAATTTCTGCCATGAAAAACAAAAGAAGGATTAAAGAAATACATGAAAAAATGACGCCTCGCTTTTCCAAGTTACAATTAATGTTAACGAGCTGTGTCACATTAGTTTTTTATGTGTGTGATTGTTGCAAACAGCTGCTAAAACATAAATAACAAAAATCACATTTTAATTTTTCTTGTTCACTTTTGGATATCTGTCATGTAAAACACTATGCAGTTTTCTGAGGACGTCCAGTTCCAGCCCCTTTATTTTATTTTTTAAATTTTTTGACTTTGTGATTTAATTCTGAGGTCATGAAACGTTCAAATTAAGCGGCACAATGAAGTATTTATTCAAGCTGAAATCATAAATGTTGCAAATTTTTGTGAGACAAGGTGAAGTAAATATGAAATGGAAAAAAAGGTCATCAGTCAAGAAAAAAAACATTAAAAATGATAAAATAGTAATAAATAAACATGTAAAATGTTGCACAATCTTCTTTAACTGTTTTTTAGGTCACAGTCATGAAATATGTCAATATCACAGTAATCACTGTGAGATTAAGTTATTCTGAAATTATTTGCTCTGCATTTTACCTTTTTTTGAGTGCACTGACCTCTCTGGGCTCCCGTAGTTCTCCACAGGACATATATTTTCCTACTTTGGGTCAAATCTTCAGTCTGCAAACAGCAGATCGGGTTTATATTTAAGTCACATCAGCTTTTTCAGGCAGCAGGCACCATTTAGCTTCCCTTCAGCTCAATTAATCTGGGGACTCTGAATGGCGTAAAGGCCGTCACAGAATCAATATTTATTGTTGAACAGCAGCAGCAGTGAGAGGACGTTCATATAGTTTTTATCTGTTTCATTCTACGCCAACATTTTACTGTTTTAGTCTTTAGAGCACCTTTTAAATATCTCTAAACATCACACGAGCGTGCACACAGTCTGTCCGCGTCAGTAACCAGATTTTACTCTTCGTTATCGTCTGTTTTTGTTGTTTTCAAAAGGCACAGCAGATTATCTCAGACTTTTTTATCGTTGAATGAAATTCAATGTTTGCTTTATGAAAGGACAATTAAATAACAGCTCCTGGTTTTTACAAAATAAATGTATTTTGTGAATGACTTTGTGTCGTCGTCAGTGTGTCTCTCTTTCTCACACACACATAAATACACACACACAGACAAATGAATGTCTACTATGATGCATTAAATCGGCAATACGGCAATTTTGGGATTTATAACAAGGAAAGCTGCAAAACATCATAAAACATTGTTAAACAAAAACAGAAAAGGAAGTCTAAAATATTACATTTAGTCTGATTTTATCATCCACCTAAATAAATATCAATGAACTGCTTAACAGCTATTTGGAAAAAAAAAAAGTTTTTGTGTGTAAAATGAACAAAAAATTGACCCAAGTGCAACAGAAACAATGAAACAGTGTGTGTTTATTTATTTTTATATAGAGAGAGAGAGAATGTACAGTCATACGAAAGTGACTGACAAGGAAAGGATTACAACAGTAAGTAATAATAATAATAATAACAATTATTATTAGTAGTAGTATTTTAAAAAATGCTAAAAAAAAAATAATTTAAAAACTGCAAAATAATACTAATAATAATACTACTACTAGTAATAATAATAATATGATCATGATATTAAAATAAAGAATAAGAACAAATTTTAAAAAACATCTGAGTATATTTCATCTACAAAAATGACTTTTTCTATTTGTTAAAAATTTAAGAGACAAACTAGCTTTCAATTCTAATTAAAAACATCTAAAATATGCGGAGAAATTAAGAAATTGGGCTTTAAGAAATCCAAAATAAGTGTTAACATTTTTACCTTCAATAACAGTTGCATTTGTTGTTTAAAAAAGCCTCACCTGTGCATTTATTAAACAGATTTTTTTTCATTTTATTTTTTTATAGGCTACATGATGAGACACATCCGGGTACCGTGCAGGAATGCGGCAGGTAGGCTGAGGGGAAATACCTGAGGTGGGCGGAGTTTGGCTCCTCGGACAGAAACGGCTCTGCGACCTTTGAGCCGAGCGGCCGCGGGCAGAGACAGGAGACACTCGGGGGGACATTTGGGAGCAGAAATGGCCACAGACTTCACTCAGGACGCGGTGCTGCATTTCCTTCAGAGCAGCGGAGGCTCGGTGAAAAACTCGGACCTGCTGCTGCACTTCAGAGCCTTCATCAGGGACCACCCGGACCGGAACCGCAACCGGGAGCTCTTCAAAAAGTTTGTCAACTCCGTGGCCACCGTCAAACAGGTCGACGGCGTCTCTCACGTCATCCTCAGGAAGAAATTTAAGGGACATGTCCCCGGAGGAGGAGAGGGGAGCTCCCCCGAGCCGCGCAGACTCCCCGCCGGGAAGAATTCCGAGCATTCCCCGGAGAATGTTAACCGCAGCCCGGCTAATAGCGCGGAGAAGCCTCGGCAGAAACCGAGGGAGGTGACAGCAGCCGCCCCGCCGGGAGGAACCGCAGAGAAAACAATCCTACCTGCAGCTGGGATCATGCTCAACAATAATAACAACAATGTGGAGACCAATCTGAGCCTGAAACAGAGAACAAGCGCACCTGAGCTGTCAGGTAGACCTGCAGGAGCTCCAGTGGGGAGTCAGAGGAGCCCCGGTGTGTCTGAGCCTCCTGCCCAGGAGCAGAGCACCAAGGTGGGGCAGCACAGGTTGGATTTGGGGCCTCCTCATGTGGGTTCTGCAGCCGGAAATCATGGAGAAACCAGGAAAAAAGACCCGGAACCAATAATACGGAAAAAGGCCGGTCTGCAGCCGGAGCCTCCTGACCCAGATCTGTGCACCAAAGTGGGGCAGCAGACAATGGGTTTTGGGCCTCCTCATGTGGGCGCTGGAGTCCGAAATCATGGAGAAAAGCAGGTTCCAGAAAGAGGGATGGAGGCCAGTCTGCAGCAAGAGTGGAGCCTTCAGTGCACCAAAACCACCCAGCAGGTCCCAGAAACCCTCAGAGGGAGGAAGCCGGAGGGGCGTCTTCATCCGGAGCCTGCTGTGGTCTGCGGAGTCAGAAATCATGGAGAAACAAACCAACAAGTCCCAGAGACCGTCATCAGGAGAGAGGCCGGTCTGCAGCTGGAAACGTTTCCTCATCCGGAGCCACAAATAAACCTCAAATTTGGGCAGCACAGAGTGGGTTTTGGGCCTCCTGCTGTGGTTGCTGGAGTCAGAAATCATGGAGAAACCACCCAGCAGGTCCCAGAAAGAGGGAGGGAGGCTGCTGTTTATACGGAGCCTCCTGCCCCAGATCGGAGCCCCAAACTGGGGCAGCACACGGTGAGTTTTGGGCCTCCTCCTGTGGTTGTTGCAGCCAGAAATCAAGGAGAAATCAGCCATCAGGTCCCAGAAACCCTCAGAGGGAGGAAACCAGAGGGGCGACTTCATGGGGAGCCTCCTGCCCCAGATCAGAGCACCAGGCTGGGGCAGCACACGGTGAGTTTTGGGCCTCCTCCTGTGGTCTCTGCAGTCAGAAATCTTGGAGAAACCAGCCAACAAATCCCCAAAACCCTCCACCAGGAGGCTGGTCTTCAGCTGCAGGACGCCCCGCGCCGCATCCGACACAGGAAGAGCTACAAATCTGCTGTTTCTTACGACGATGACGAGGACGAGGAGGAGGTTCAGGTGGAGGGAGGTTCAGCAGGAGGAGCGCGGCCCCTGAGTGCTCCACTCCGAGACACGGCGAAGGCCACAGACCTGCCTGCTCCTCCCTCTGTTGTCTCCTCCTCCTCTTCGTCATCAGAAAGACCGCTCCCGCAGATTTACGTGCAGGACGTTGAAGCGGAAACGGCGCCCCCTGGTGGCTCAGGCTGGAGTGGACAGTGGGCCGGTCCAGAGTCGTCCAGCAGGCGCAGCCTGCCTTTAGATGCAGAACGGTATGTGCCGTCCCCGTTCCGAGATGAAGAGGCGGTGCATCACCGCGACGTCCACGCAGACCGCCGATACTCGCAGCCCGGCTCCCCCGGTGGACTGCAGTGGAACAGCAGCTGTGACGATCTGCAGGCCCGCGCAGGTACAGCAGCCGTCTGCACGTTAAAGGTGTAGTTTGGATTTTTCGACGTGCGGTTGTCTGAGGTTCATAGACAGTAGGCGGGTTTCCGTAACAGATTTGCACAAAACACTTGCCGCCATCTACCGTCTTATTTTTATTAATAATGTCAGTGTGTTTTACTTTATTTTCCATCTCATGTTATGCATTCTGAGCGTTCAGGTTTTACCTTATTTTATCTTAATTTTACTAGAGTGGGTTTTATCCGTGTGAAGATTAGAGGTCGACAGATTATCGGAGGAGATTTTTGGCATTTTGCCGATTATCTGTATCAGTGTTTTATTTTAATGATCACCAATAAGATTAATTAAAAAGTGCATAGAAAGTGTCATTATTGGATGAACTTCTACTTCATAAAACCTCAGGGAGATATTTTTATTTATTAATTAAAAAAAATTTTTTTACTTGACTTTATAAAAAAAAAGTTGCCAGAAACTAGTTTTGTTATATTCTGAATTCCAAATATTAACAAAAAGGTTTTCGTGTTTATTGTAAATGCATATCGGTTCATTATATTTATTATCAGTCTCATTAACTGCTTATAATCAGTCCTGAAAAATCAATACCGGTCGACTCCTAATGTTTTGAACATCCGTCACTGTTCTTCTTGAAATGTTATCACGAGAAACAAAGTCATCTCGCAATTGTGTTTTATCAACATTTTGCTTAATTTTTGGGCAAATCTGTAATGGAAACCCGCCTCTTGTAGAAATGCATTTTAAAAATCGCTGATTGTGTCTTTAACTGTGTCAGCAGGTAAACCTCGAGGCGGGTCTAAAATCCAGGAGGTCCTGCAGCGAGCTCAAGAGTCCACGATGCATCGAGGCACCGTGAAAACCACGGCGCCGTGGTATCACTCCACGGGCAATCTCCTTGACGACCGAGAGCCCGCAGCTCGTCGTCCACCATTCCATCACTCCACCGACCGTCTCCATGACGACCAGGGCGCCGTTGTCCGCATGGTGCCGTGGCATCTCTCCACAGGTCAGAGCTAAAGGTCGACGATGTCAGTCTGTCAACCCAAAATTTCACTCGGTTCAGCAAGATCATGTGGTTTTATTTAGTGATCTCCTCATTCAGAATACGGTTTATTTTTTGTTTATATTATTTTATGTTTTTTATGTTTATAACTGCGAGACGAGGGCGTGTCTGAAGGTGTCTTTTTGTGATGGACGCGTCGGCCTTTATTTTGGGCCATTGTGAGAACTTCTGACCACTTTAACGTGTTGAAATGACGTGTTGTAGCTTGTTTAACCTTTAGGGATTGTTTGGTGCATTTTACCGAATTTTCATTCTTCATTTTTTGGATAATTTTGGTAAGGTTGTGTAAATTTGGCTAATCTGGGAATTTCCAGCTTAGCTCTACAATAAGTCTAAAGTACATCGTGAGCAAAATTGTTACATTTATGCTGTTTAAGTGCAAAAATGCACCACTGAAACCCAAAAAATAGACAAACTGAAAAAGAAAAAAGAAAAACGATCTGTAACAAAGTTTTTAATATGGAATTTAATTTTACATTTTCTGGGCTTTTTTTCCCAATTTTTTTGATAATATCTAAAAACCTTCCTATTACACACCCATGCAAAATAGTTTTCTTTTCACCTATTACATTTTCCTCACAAGTTGCTCATTATGTTTCTTCTCGTGTTTTAGACGTTTTATTGTGAAAGACGCCTGAATGCAGCACAAAAAACTGATGTCAATCCAGTTTTTAAAGGGTAAAAGCACACTGAACTTTTTTTTTTTCCTGCAGGCGATCTGTGCGATGACCGTGAGGACGCAGAGTCAAGCGAGGGCTCCACCTCTTCGCCGCCGCTGCGGCAGCGCCCGGGGGTCGCCCGGCGGCTCAGCAGCCAGTTGAGGAACAGGATGTGCCGCAGCCTGGGAGCCGACCTGGACCAGCTCCTGCAGGAGCAGGCGAGGGCCACAGGAGGTAGCGAGGCGGCCCGGCTGAACCGCCTCCACATGATCTCCTCCTCGCTCAGCCTCCGCTACAACCTGTCGTCCTCCTCGCTGTCGTCCTGCTCCACGCCGCCTCGCTCGCAGAGCTTTGGAGAGCTTGTGGAGGAGAAAGGAGGGAGGAGGGTCTCCACCGCCGCCTCCACTGCTCAGCAGGAGGGTAAACAGGTGAGACAGTTTGCTATCTTTTATCCCCACATTTATATATATATTTATATACATATTTATTTAGATTTTCCATGCTTTAAAATACAGTGGTTAACAAAAGCCCAGAGTGGTTACATTGCAGCTGTGGGCTGCAGCGCTCTGGACCAGTGTAGCTTCTTACACACAAAAACCTGGAAAATAAAGAGTTTAAGTTGATGTTTGTTGCCGTCATCAGTCGCTGGTTCCTCTGGAGCCCAGAGAGCACGCCTGGCTGGTGAAGGGGGCGGCGGGTGCCTGGCCCGACATCTACGCCCTGTTCAGAGAGGACACGTCGCTGCTCAACAGACAAGACTTCATCTCCGGCTTCACTGTGCTGCACTGGATCGCCAAACACGGAGACCACAGAGTCCTCAACACCTTATGGTACGCAACTAGCAGCTAACAGCTAGCAGCTAACAGCTAACAGCTAGTAGCTAACAGCTCACAGCTCACAGCTAGCAGCTCACAGCTAGCAGCTAATAGCCAACAGCTAACAGCCAGCAGCTAACAGCTAACAGCTAGCAGCTAACAGCCAACAGCTAGCCGCTAACAGCTAGTAGCTAGCAGCTAGCAGCTAACAGCTAGCAGCTAATAGCTAGTTTACACTATAATACAGGAAGGAACTGGCAGCCTGCAGGCCAAATCTGGCCTCCAATAGGGTGACCCTAAATGTCCTTAAAAATTTCCTAAAGTCCAAGAAATGTCCTAGAATGTCCTGAAATCTTGTAAAAAGTACAAAAATCCTAAAAAAAAAAAAGTCCTTAAATGTCTGAAAATCCTACAAAAGTTATAAAATTCTAGAAATGTCCCAAAATCTTAGAAATGTCCTAAAATGTTGCAAACGTCCTAAAATACTAGAAATGTCCTTAAATTTTAAATATGTTAACCAGGGTTTAGAAGTTGAGAAGAAGGTTTAGGTTTTTTAGTTTTGTGATGAGTCGTATCTGAGCTGCTTACATGATCGCAGAAATGTTTCAGATATATTTGTATGTATATATATATATATATATATATATATATATATATATATATATATATATATATATATATATATATATATATATATATATATATATAGTATACATCGAGGCGACCGGACTCTGATCTGCTCTCTGGTTTCAGGTACGGCGTTCAGAAAGCCGGTTTGACCTTTGACATGAATGCAAAGTCAACATGCGGCCACACGCCGCTGCACATCGCCGCCATGCACGGCAACAGGAACATAATGCGGCTGATGGTTAACAAGTTCAACGCGGACGTGAAGCTGCGGGACACGGCGGGGAAGAGGCCGTGGCAGTACCTGAGCCGTAACGCGCCGCCGGATGTCTTCCAGCTGCTGGGAGCTCCGCCGCGGCGTCCTGCCGGGGGAGGCGGGACGGAGGACTCGAGCTGGGAGCGGCCTCAGGCGCAGCGCCGCCGCAAGCGACATCACCTCTCCTTCGCTTCCTCGGGACAGAGGCCGGTGACCATTTCGGGCACGACGAGGGTCAAAAGGTCATCGTCAATCGCTGCGTTCCTCAAACACAAATCGATGCGGCGGTTTCAGGGGCGTCAGTCTGACCCCGTGCTCTGATGGAGGGTGGAGTCTGATAAACTGTTGGCCGGTTTCATAAACACAAACTGACGGCGCCGCCAAGATAAAAAGGGCGAGTGGCGTTCACTTGCAGAGGCGTGAACGCCGTGCTGTGATGACTGAGGTCACACCTGTCGTCCGCTTCACGGACCGAGCGGAAAAACGGATCTTTGCCTTACTAACAGCAGGACGCCGCATTTTTAACTGCTTCAGCGATCATGTAAAACTCACAGTCACTCTGGATATTTAACTCTGTAACTGTTCCAACACTCAAATAAATACACGAAACACAGACGAATCATATTATTTTTAACCATAATTTAGTCACAATTAAAAAAGCTCCCCGCCTGCAGACGGGGTTTCCCTCACGTTCATTCATTTGTGCCACAATTAAAACTTCTGCTGCCGCTGACAGATTTTCTGTTTTAGTAGTCACTGAGACTGATGATCGATATTTGGAGCAGATATGCATTTACAACCAGAACCAAAATCTTTATTTTAAAATGTAAAATCTTGAGTATAAGGAGCCGACCGTGTGCCGTGAGGACGGCGGCTCACCTGTTTTAACTGAAGCAGGAATTTTACTTAAACGATGGGAAGTTGGACATGTCCTCTTCCACCGAAACTGTGAAAGACGTCCACACCGAAAAACAAAGATTGGCACTTGTTGTTCTTTTTCTGTGTTTATCGGAAACTCACGAAACGACATAAAGGTGAGCCGCCTCCTGCTGTGCCGGAGCGTAAATGCTGCCGTTTAGTCAGTTAAAGCAGGTTTGTTTCTTTGTATTATCAGCGCTGTTTATTGGATTTAATTATAATACATAAAAACATCAAAATCCCTGCCCGGGCTTCACTTTCAGCCGCTGAGGTTGTTGCTCGCTCTCGTGCAGCTTCTTTTAACCTCTTATTCTCGCTCAGTATGACGATGAACATGTGGAACTGGATTATCAGGATCTGCTGATGATCTGCGTCTGCTGCTTTTCCAAAAGTTGCATTTACGTCTCTGTGATTTTAAAGTTTGCTGCTCGACCCTGAAGGCTCTGCTCTCTGCTGTGTTTTGGTTACAGTTCAGGAAACGCTCGGGATAACAGTTCACGAGAAACACAATCACGAGATTAAAGGAGCCAGTTTTCTCTCACTGTTGACCTTCTGACAGCGGCCATGTGACTCTTTGTTCTTGGTCGTTTTTCGGCCTCAGTTTGGATCTGCTGCTCGTTGCTGCTGCTGTGGATTTAAAGCCTTCACACTGTTCAAAGCCTTAATTTAACCCTGTGAAACCTGAGCAAATTGGTTTGATTTCTTTCAACAAACAGAAGGAAATGAGCAACAACAAAAAAGACCTTAAAATGAGCAAGAAATAAGTAAAAAGTCACAAGAAAATTACCTGAAATTTTGTAAAAAAAAAAAAAAAAATTAAAATAAATAAATAATAATAATAATAATAATAATAATAATAATAATTATTATTATTATTATTATTTATTTATTTATTTATTTATTTATTTATTAATAGACAAACAAAAAAGATCTGGAAAAGGTGCTTAACATTCTAATGATACTAATTTTTTAAGATAATGCGATATCTGTAATTATGACAATATACATATAATTTTCCCTAGCTTTTTTCCTAAACATTTTCCTTTGAAAAGATAATTTTCTAAATCTACTAATTTCTTGCAACCTGCAACATAATAATAATAATAATAATAATAATAGTAATAAAACAACGGAATTACTTTAAAAAGTGCTCAGAAACTATTCTAATTTTGTAAAATAATTTAAAATATGTCATTAAATATATAAATATTTCTGGCCAAGTTGCTCATTGCCTTTTTTCCAGTGTTTTTGACAGAAATTGCACCAGTTTGCTTGGGGTTCAAATACTCGTGAAAGGCGTCCGAAAGCGTGAAAAGTGACGTCGCTTCAGGTTTCTAAAAATGTGAGCTCAGTCCAAATAACAGCAGGGAGCATCAGTTTCAGTTTCACCTGAGCGCTGGATTTGAGGCGCGTGACAGCGTAAAGAACGAGCTTTTGGCCGAGCGGATCGTTTTCATGCTGATTGTCTGATGTCGTTGTTGTGAGAGGGGAAATTACGCAGTGAAAGAAGGTGGAAGTTTACGAGCCGCGGGGCGACGTGAGCTCCAGTTTCAGTCTGAAGCTGTGATTTATGCTCAGGAGAAACTGTCAGGACTCACAGAGACGATACTGCAGCTTTTTAACCCTTTGAAAACTGAACAAACTGACATGATTTCTTTGAAAAACATGCGTTTTGCTTCCAACTCCTCTATTTGTTTCTAGACTTTCTTCCTTACGGGCAGCTCTTAGTTTCAGTTTGTTTTTATGAAAATGAACCTGCAGTGGAATTTAATTTAAAGAGATTTAAAGAGGCACCTGCACGGTAAAATCTCACTGCAATAGCTGCAATTTTATTTTTGTTTTTTATTTCAGAGTTCAGGTGTAAATGAAATGATTTAAAGGACTATGTTATGATCTAAGTTTATTTATACAAATATTTGATGAAGTGATTCATTGTTGTGGTTTATGATTATAAGTCGTTAACACAGATTGATTTTGCTTGGAATTAAGTTAAATTAGAAATAATTTAACAATTATTGCTAATATTATTTTAAAAAGATCACACATTTTATTTTTTAAAAAGGCATAAATATTATTTTTTAAAGCATGAATATTATTTAAAACAAAGCATAAATATTTAGAAGTTGCAATAAATACATTTAATAAATATCTGGCACAGCATGATATTAATTAAATATGGTATTCAACATGATAAAAAAAATGTTTAACAATTTGAAATCAAGTGATTTTATTGTTGAAGTCAGCAGGCGATAAAGTTACGGAAATGAGCGTGCAGTTAAATTAACTATTGATTACTGTTTGAGTAACTTGTCAAACAAAATTGTGAAACGTCTGGTTTTCAGACGTGAGATTTTATGCTTTGTTTTTATTGTAAATATTTGAACTGAGAAAATAATCTGCAGAATAATCATTGATTTTAAATAACAGCTGTGCTTCTCGAGTTACAGCGCGGACAGAGAGGCTGAGGAAGAAATCGAGGAGTGACAGAAAGTTAATGAAAAAGATGGTAAGTGAGATTATTTTGTCAAACTACAAAAACAATTCAGACTTTCTGAATATATAAGATTTTACGACTTTATTCGAGTAAAATTACCACCTTTTTTTCTGGTAAAATTATGACTTTATTCTTGTAAAATTATCACTTTATTCTTGTAAAATTACCATTTTTTCTGGTAAAATTAAGACTTTATTCACATAAAATTACAACTTTTTTTCTTGTAAAACTACAGCTTTATTCTTATAATATTACGAGTTTTTGCTGATAATGTTAAGCCTTTACTTTTTCCTTAATTTGGCCCTTAACCTCCGTTGAACCTGAGGTGAGAATTGACCCCCAAATGGTCATTTTGGGGATTAAAAATACTCCTTTTAAGGTCTTTTTTAGACTTCTCTGTGCATTCATGGTCCTTATTCCAAAAGTTAATGAGTGTTTATTCAAATTACAAGTAAACTTACACAGAAACTTTGGGGCCGGGTTGGACTGGTGCTCAGTCATGGACATTTTTGCTCGGTAAAGATTTAAAAACACACCTGAACTCCACCTCTGTGACATAAAGACTGTTCAGTGGAGCCGCCCAGTTCCTCCATTGTTATCTTCAGAGAAGTTTAAACTGGTAACAACATGTTCGCTGTGTGAAGAAACACTGCAGGCTGGAGGACATGTTTGCTCATGACTGTGTGTGTGTGTGTGTGTGTGTGTGTGTGTGTGTGTGTGTGTGTGTGTGTGTGTGTGTGTGTGTGTGTGTGTGTGCGCTCTTTGTTCGTGTAGCTATGAGAACCAGTTTTAGACTGAGACTGAACACTTTAACTGTCGTCGCTCATTCAAACGGCTGTTTTATTGGTTTTAGAGTTTCTGTTAGAGTCAGATTTGGGTTATGGATTTTGTTTAGATCTCTCACAGACATTGAAGTACAAACGTGTGTGTTTGGGGTTTTGTTTGAACATCTCAGCTGATCTCTTGTGTACATTCCTGTTTGACTTGCTGTGTACACTATATAGAGTTGAACAATGTTTATTTTTTAAATTATTTAACAGCTAAAATCCTCTTATTTAAATTATTTTTGGAAAGTATGAAAGATACACATAATAAGAGATTCCCAAATAATAGGGGACACTGGGTGGAATGCCCCCCAGGAAATTGTTTTTATAAAAGTAGGCGTTGACCGATATTATTTTTTAGGGCTGATATTGATTTTTTAACATGCTTTGTTACATTTATTGACATAATGTGATGTGACTTTTCACAAATTGAAACCATGACATTTTCAGCCATGTTTTCAACATGATCTATTTTTTTATACTATACTATGATTTTTTTTTTTTTTTTTCAAATCATAACCATGGCTTTTTTGATGTCATACTATACTGTGGTGTTATTGGGCCATTTTGAGTCATTTTCAACAACATACTGTACTACGACCTTTTGAGATCATTTTTAACGTCATACTTTACTATTACGTTTTTGGGCCAATTTTGACAACATACTATACTATAACGTTTTTGGGCTTTTTTGGTCATTTTTGAGGACATATTATGGCGCAGCTCTCCCACAGCGCGGATCTCTGACAGGGCAGCTGGCAGCGCGGATCCCCCACAGTGTGGATCTCCCACAGCGCAGATCTCCAACACAGGCTGGCAGCGCGGATCTCTGACACAGGCTGGCAGCGCGGATCTCCAACACAGGCTGGCAGCGTGGATCTCTGACACAGGCTGGCAGCGCGGATCTCTGACACAGGCTGGCAGCGCGGATCTCTGACACAGGCTGGCAGCGCAGATCTCCAACACAGGTTGGCAGCGCAGATCTCCAACACAGGCTGGCAGCGCGGATCTCTGGCGCGAATCTCCCAAAGGGCAGCTGGTAGCCCAGATCTCCGACAGCAGCAGCACAGATCTCAATCCCTGAATTGAATATTTTCATTAAAAGTTATGTCACACCAGAGGACAATTATAAGGAGTACCAGACAAAACAGTGTACATATTTACAACATCTTTAACCTGCAAATTTTATAGATTGTTATGTAAAGTTGTTTGCATTTTCACTGTATTTTTACAGAATTTTTCTGGCAACCACAGCTGCCATTTTTTTCCCGTAAAATAAGGTTTTGTTTTTTGTTTTGACTAGTAGCTGCAGATGCACAGGCACACACATTTTGATGTATATTTAAACTAGGGGCGTGTTTCCTCACTAACATATTCATGTTTTTTTTGTCTTTAACTTGTCACCCATCTGTGTGAATGTACACACACACAGACACACACACACACACACACACAGAATATATATTGTTCTTATAAATAGAATCAGTTTTTCTACTGTCAAAGCAACAATAACAGCCACTAAAACAGACATCTGTCCTTTCTCCGCCTCAGCCCTGTCAAATGCTGACCTGCTCTGGTGGGCATTGTGTTTGGAAGCGTTGCCAGGCAACAGCGTACCTTCAGAGGAAAGTGTATCTTACCTGTAAGCTGAGACCCAGAGGACAGCTGTTGGACTGCGAGATGACTCATCTGTGGCTCTTACAGCCCCAATAAAACAACGACACAACTAGAAAACCACGACGTCAACATACGGAAAGACACGCAGCTCAACAGGTAGGTGTCATCCTGGTGATGATGTCATCTTTTTAAAATCAGACCCCACCAAGGACACACAGTTATTTGTTGTGTTTTTGACAAAAAATGTTGATTCATCTATATCTGGATATGAATATTTACATGTGTCATGTTGCTGTAGCCCCACCTAGAGGTGACATAGCATCAAATTTTGAGGTTTGGTGTCTTTATGTTGCTCCTGCACAAAGTGTTTAAGAGATACAGAAGATTCAGTTTTCGGGTCACACCCATAAGCATATTTTATCAAATATAACTGTAGAGGTAAAAAAAATATTTTGCTTCTTTGCTTCAATTTTCAGAGATCATGATCCAAACAAGTCATATGATGCTTCAATAATGCCATACAGCTGCTTTATTCTCACCAAAACTCGTTATGTGTCCATTGGTTTGGGGATTCTGCACCTGAAAATTTTTAGCATTTAATTTCCTGCATTCTGGTCATTTTAATCCACCTTTTTTGCCTTTTCTGCATCAATTTATGGTGTAATAGTTTTTGTTAATGTAAACTTGAAATGTAAATTTACTCAAAACAAAAGTCATCTGCTTATTTTCATTTTTTTGAGGGGACAAATATACTATAAAAGTTAAGAAAAAATGTCCAGATAGCAGTATTTAAAATGATCATATTTACATATTTCTATGCTTTTTGCTGTTCTTTTTATTCACTATTTTTCAGGTAATTTTTTTTTTTTTTTTTTTTTTTCAAATTTCTTGATATTTTTGGGCGATTTCTTTCCAGGATGCTTATAGTCTTGTCATGTTTTTTTTTTTTAAATAAATCAAGTCAATTTAATTAGGCTATAGAGGGTATGAGAACAGGCCTTTCTCATATATAAGTCGTCAAGTATGTCCACTTTGACAGTGATTTTGGTTTCAGACACTGACAAATGCACATGCACACTCCCAAATAATAATAATAATAATAATAATAATAATAATAATAATAATAATAATAATAAAGTTTATTTTGTAGCACAAAGTTGATTATATACACACAGAAGAAAAATATCAAAATAATGGTTGAATTTCTAATCAAACAGAGCAGTTTTTTTGTTTGTTTTTTTGCAAATTGTTACGTATATTTCTTGTACTTTTTAGCTTGGTCCTAAATATTGAGAGGGACGTGTCAGTCCAGCAGACTGAAGTCTAATAGAGAGATTTTGGGATGACTATACACAGAACAGCAGAGTGGATCAAAATTAAAACCTCCCCAGTTTCTCTGAACAATGCAGATGTTAAGTGTGTGTGTGTGTGTGTGTGTGTGTGTGTGTGTGCGTGTGTGTGTGTGTGTGTGTGTGTGTGTGTGTGTGTGTGTGTGTGTGTGTGTGTGTGTGTGTGTGTGTGTGTGTGTGTGTGAGACAGCAGGTGTAAAGATGGCATTAGCGAGCGGTCACTGGGTGGAGAAAGAGATGAGGGGAGAAGCTCCGAGTCCCAGGTGGGTCGCTGACGTTCTGACACTAAACTGATGATTCAGTCGTCTGCAGGATAGTTTTGAGCTAGTTGGGGATTTGTTTTTGGTTGTTGCTCATTGTTAGGTCTGCAGACGCTGTCTCACTGTCCACGTCCTCTGTCTCAGACAGGGCCACGCTTTAGCTGTGGCAGGAAACGTGGCCTTTCTGTTCGGAGGATCCTCCAGCATCAGTAAAGAGGTGACTTTTCATTACTGTTTTAAACGAGGGCTGCAACAAATTATTAGTTTCATTGTCAGTTAATCTGCAGATTATTTTCATGATTAATCATTGCGTCTATGAAATGCCGAGAAAACCAGCCCGTTCTCACTCCAGACTCCTTAACACTTAAAAACCAAAGAAAATCTGCTTGTTTTTTGGGCCACAAAAGAAGAAACAATCTAAAGAAATTACTAAGAAATTACTGAAAAGTGCAAGAAAATAACCTGAAAATTAGAAAAAAATAATAATAATAAAAAAAAGAAACAAACAATAAAAAAAAGAAAAAAACACAATTAAGAACCAGCAAATGTTTGACCTTTCTGCTTGAAAAATGATGATTAATCAATTACTTTTAAATGTTTAATCGATTTAACAGTAGTTGGTCATTTCTTTTATTTCCATTGACTAATCAGTTAATTGACTAATTGTTGCAGCTCCGTTTCAAACCTCCTGCTTCACTTTTACACATAAAAAAGCTGTAACATGCAATCTGAATGGTGTAATGATCTGCTTATTATATATATTTTTATATATTATTATATAATTATCTGCTGCTATTTTCATCTTCTTCATCTAGGACGGCGTCACTGTTTACTTCAACGACTTCTACATGCTAACAGGTACAAATGAAACATGCAGTCCTCATTATGCTGTATGCTACGGAGGCCCAGAGGGGCTAAAAATTCTTAAATTTTGTACATAGGAGATGTTTAAAAGTCAGTTTAACACAAAGTAAAAAATGCACTGCCTCCGATCACGTACCTGGACTCTGAAAATCTTGTTTTTGGACTGAATGCATGGCCTCGGTTTTTTAAATTTGTAATTTTTTGTAGTTTCTCCTGATGACGTGATGTGGGAGGAGATTCCTCAGAGCGGAGACGTCCCCTCAGCCAGAGAAGGACACACTCTTTGGTAAAGTGCAGCACTGCTGAAATTTAAAGTACGGCCTGTGCAGTGTATCTGCAGGCAGAATATAAAAATCCGCTCGTGCATATTTACTGTTATTATTATTATTATTACTGTTATATTTACGGCTTCATCTTTGTCCCTTTAAGTGTTGTAAAAGGGAAGCTGTTTCTGTTTGGGGGAGCGTCCAGCCCCGACGCCACCGAGTGTCTCCCCGGAGTCTACAGCTTTGATATTGGTGAGGACACTTCAGCAGGTGGAGACGTGCAGAGACAAAGTCCAGCTTGGCTTTTTTTTGTTGTTTTAGTTTTATTTTAACCATTTTAAACTTGGATTGACAACCTCTTCTTGAGCTGCTTACAGATGCCTTTTCACAAATGAACATTTTAGCTAATTATTCTGATTTTCTTTCGAAAACATGGAAAGAAAAGACAATGAGCGTCATGGCAAGAAATGTCCTGCAAATTACAAGAAATTAGTAGATTGTTTTTATTTTTTATTTTTAATGATGATAATTATATATTTCAAATTATTTTACATATTTAGTCTAACTTTTAAGTACTTTTTTGAGGTTTTTTTCTTTTTTCTTTTTGTGTGTGTGCGTTTTTTTTCTTTTTTTGTGATAATTTTCACATAATTTTCTTGTACTTTTTTTTTTTACTTATGTCTTTTTGTTGTGTGTGTATTCATTTTTTTGTACTAATTTTTACGTTATTTTTTTCTACTTTTTATTACTAATTTCTTGCTTATTTTTGGGCCATTTCTTTTTTTTCATCACTTTTGTCAGGTCTTTTTCTTTTATTGACTGTCCCATTTATTGTTTTCTGTTGTGTGTGTATTACATTTTTTGTACTAATTTTTAAGTTATTTTTTTCTACTTTTTATTATTAATTTCTTGCTCATTTTTGGGCCATTTCTTTTTTTTCATCACTTTCGTCAGGTCTTTTCCTTTAGTTTTTCTCTGACTTTCCTCTTGGTTGTTTTCTGTTTTCCCCTGTGTGTGTGTTTAGTTTCCTTTTTTTTTCTTGCTCATTTTTGGGCCATTTCTTCATAAGTTGCTCGGTTACTTCTTCCCATGTTTTCAAATGAAATCCAGCCAATTCGCCCAGGTTTGAAAGTGTTAACGAAGAGTATGATAAAAGTAGCCAACAGAAATTTCAACAGTACTGTGATGGTATGTCCATTTTCCATCAGTGTCTCTGACCTGGGATTGCTTATCGGTCGGAGGCGTGTCCCTCAGGACCCTGAGACACAGCTCGGCCTCTGTGGGAGACAACATCTTCGTTTACGGAGGCGTTTTGGGAGGAAACCCAACTGACGACCTCATGGTCTTCAACACAGGTCCATACACCATCAACATCTTTATTAACGGACCAAACTTTTGGTTTTTCATGTTTCAAAGAAATACTTCTTAACCCAGATGACCGTTTGTATATCAGTTACTCGTCACGTTCTGCTGAATTCATGAAGAAAATCTTGTTTTTCACGCAACTGAAGTCATAGGTGATTTAGTTTCCGTGTTTTTCTTTCTGCTCTGTTTCAGTGTCTCTCACCTGGACGCCGGTGAAAACCAGCGGCTCTCCGCCTCCTGCCCTGTGAGACAATTATTATCAGTTACACAATGAGAAAAAAACGTACATTTATATTATTTTTATTTTATTTTATTGCGAATGTTACCTTAACTTTAAGAAGAACGTTCTGGGAACTAAAAGAAAACTTGGTGCTGAAAACATTTCATTGTACTGAGCGTTTGTTTAACTCTGTGTGTGTGTGTGTGTGTGTGTGTGTGTGTGTGTGTGTGTGTGTGTGTGTGTGTGTGTGCATGCGTGCAGGTTTGGTCAGAGTTTCGCTCTGGTCGGAGATCAGGTGTTCATGTTTGGAGGTTATGACGCAGGTGGAAACTTCTGTAAAGACTTGCATGTTCTCAGCACAGGTAAATACTGACTCAGATAACAGAGAAATATATTTTTAAAAAACATGTGAGGGATGGTCAGGCGGTTTGTGTTTTCATTAATAAGTTCAGCTAGCACCTAATCTGCCATTTGTATTTATTTAATTTTATTTTTTATTTAATTATTTTAAATAAAATAAAAAAATATTTAATTTAATTTAATTTAATTTATTTAATTTAATTTTAATTTATTTTAAAAGTTTTTTCTGAATAGCTCAATGTACAGATTCTTCTGAGGTACAAAAGTTTTTTATTCGAAATCAGTATAAGCTCAACTTGTATGTTTTAAATTTAGAAATAGATATTAAATTAAATAAAACATCTAATGTAACAAACTGACTTCATTCACTTATATGTAAAAAAAATTACATTAAAAAATTAGCAACTCCCCACTTTAAAACAAACGAACAAAAAAGACCCACACACAACAGAAAAAGACTTTAAAATTATAATAATTTTGTAAAAATAATTTTAAATATATAATAAGTGTAATTAGAAATATCTAAATATCTAAATCTATTTTTTTAACAATTTGCAGGACATTTCAGAAAATCACCTGAAAATAAGCAAAGCAAACAAGCTAAAAAATAAAACACAATTTCTTTTCGTAACATAATTTTTAAATTTAAAACAAAAAATTATAAATACAGTTTTCCCTACAATTTTCTCCCTTTTTGAAAGAAAAATTTCAGGTGTCACCTTTAATCAGTTCTTGCAGTTTGTGAGACATTTCTTGCCGAGTTCTTCAATGCCTTTTTCTCCGTATCTTCTAAAGAAATCAAACCAATTTTAAAGATTTAAATACTTGTGAAAGTATTTTGAAAGAAAAACATCTGACTTGTGATCTCTACACATTATTCATGAGTCTCTGACCTCTGACCTTTGTGTTTCTCCTGTTTTTAGAGAGCTTGGTTTGGCAGAAATGGGAGGTGAAGGGAGAATCACCGGCAGCCTGCAGCGGACAAACACTGACCGCACACCATGATAAAGTACACACACACACACACACACACACACACACACACACACACACACAGAAATCTGAAGTTTGTTTAATTTATATTTTTATTTCATTAAAGAAACTAAATGTTTTGTTTCTCCGTGTTAAAGGATATCTACCTGTTTGGCGGCAAAAGCACAAATGAGGACGACACGGTGACGTCTTCTAATGAAATCCATAAACTCAGCATCTGTGAGTGAGACTCTGCAGAAAAACGGAAAAATAAATACATTTTATCGAGGAAACGAAAAGGATACATTTAAGTTGCTGAAATGTTTCACGTTGTGTCTTTTCAGCTAAAATGAAGTGGAAAGTTCCTCTGTATGTTGGGATACCTCCGGCTCGACGACACGGACACACCGCCTTTATCCTCCGCAGCCACGTCAGTGTGTGCTGCTGAATATTTTAAATTAGCGCACTATTATTATTATTATTATTATTATGCAATGGTATATTTGGGACACTTTAAGTTTTAAAACACAAAAACATAATTAGAGCCTGGGGAAGGGGGAATATTATTTTAAAATGTAAGGTTTAAGTTGTAATTTCTGGGTAAAAATATTTTTTATTATTTTCTGAAATTGAAGTGAATTTTTGAGGGGAAAAAAATATAAATGAACGAAATCCTGAGATTATAATATTACGCAAGTCAAGCAAGTTTTTTCTTGTAAATGTATTACTTTAATCTTTCAGATTTATATATTATAATATTCAAGATTTTTTTCTTTTAATTTGAGATTTCTGTCCTCATAAATTTACCTCTTTAATTTAATTCTTGAGTTTTAACTTCAGATGTCTGAGTTTATAATCTCGGAAAATATTCAAGTTTTTTTTTCTTGTAATTTTATAATAAATTTTTTTCCTCATAAAGTTTTCATTTATTAAATTTAACAATTTAATCTTGGAAAATCCTAATATTTTTCTCAGAATTTTGAACCCCCTGCAGGTGCATAATTTTATTTATTTATTTATTTATTTATTTATTTACTATTTATTTATTTATTTATTAATGTATTTATTTATTTCTGTATTTATTTATTTATCTATTTCACCTACAGTGATCCTTACACACTGTTGTAATTTTAGATTTTAGATAATGTTTTAGATTTTTTACAAAAATGTCTGTGTGTTTGTTTGGTTGACAGCTGTATGTATTTGGAGGGAAGAATGAAGAGCAGGAGTTTAATGACCTGAAGGTGATGAAGCTGATTAACCCTTCAGAGAGACAACCAGGTGCATTACAGGCGCACGCTTTTGGAAGTTAATGGTGTCGAAGTAGTTTTGTTAAATCTGGATTTTTCTCTCCGCAGTGATGAAGGAGATTCTGTCGGAGTTTGGTCTGCAGGGCGTCAGCCACAGGTCAGCAGCTGCTCCGCACACCTGCGTTTCTGTTTCGTCCTCGTGTGTGTGAAGTTTCAGCTTCACGTCACGCTCGGTTTCAGTCTCAGCTCTCAGTTTTAACACTTTCATTCTGGGTGTCAGCAGCTTCACTCCCACAAAAGTTCCCAACGTTCGCTACGAGCTGAGCGAGTCTGCTGCGTTCAGCCCGTCCAGGAGCGCAGCAGCAGCTCAGGTGATGACTTTATATTATTACATATATTTAAACAAAAGACGAAGATGGCAGGTAACGTGATGTTTCCTCCTGCAGGTGTTTGTCCACAGAGACTTCAGTGCAGTTCGAGATCAGGCCATGAAAATGATCCAGACGGCGTTCACTCTGCTCGACCAGGAGTGCCACAAACTGGACCAGTACGTAAAAAATTGAGTCTGTTTAACATTTTTACATCAGAACCATTTATGACAAATACTGATTTAGTCAGAGTCGCTTTGAAAAGATCATCTGCGTGACTGATTAATTAATTTATCTCTTTGAAAAACAGGAAAATGACGAGACAAGAAAATTCCCAAGAAACTAGTTCAGAAAAAAAGAGAAAAATATATTATAAAATTGTCAAAAAAATAAAAAAATTCCAGAAAACTATATCAATTTTTAGCACTTACAAAAAAGTCAACTAATGTAGCGAAAAAAAGATCAAAATTTCCTTCTGTAGTTGTTTTTCAGACGGTGACTGAGAACAAGGTGTCATCTGCATAGAGTGATTTCTGACAGTTATTTTAAGAATAACTTCATTTTCTACAGTTTCAAAGAGTTAAATATTCACGGGTATTCAAACTTGTATTGTTTCTTCATGACTGAATTTATCTATTTTTCTTTATCTGTTTTTTTAAATGTATTTTTCCAGAGAGAAGTCAGAGTTGTCTCAGGGTGTTGCTGCTCTGCAAAGAGAGAAAGAAGCTCATGAAGCCTGCAGACAACAGCAGCAACAGGTTCATCACGTCATCCAATCAGATCGCAATTTAAACGATACAAATACAGTATAAAATTTAATCTACGCCCCTCTATCTGATTACTTTAATCTGATCTAATCTGCTGTGAAACTCTATCTAAAAAATGTTAACATATTCACGTGTTAATGATTAAAAGTTTGTTTAGCTTTAGTTTAGTAAGCATGCTTAATTTGGACAGGGAACATCTAAACATGCGTTTGTGTTTGTGTGTGTGTGTGTGTGTGTGTGTGTGTGTGTGTGTGTGTGTGTGTGTGTGTGTGTGTGTGTGTGTGTGTGTGTGTCAGGAGCTGCAGGAGATGCTGGACAGACATCGCTCTCAAAATGAGGCGTGGCTCCGAGCGAGAGCCGAGGAGAACAACCGTGAGAGGAGGGAGCTCTGCAGACTCAGAGTCCGTAAACACACACATTTCCCAATAATTATTTTATACTTAATTTGTTTTTGTGAATTTACATTATATTAAATTCTTGTGTTTTCCATTAAAAGTTAGAAAAAAACACAAATCACAGAGCCCAAAGTGGCATCTTCAAATTCTGTCTGAAACTCAAAAATATTGAATTTGTAAAGATAAGAAACACAGAAAAACATTTGAAGACAAATACAAATAATCTTTCTGCCTTTTCTCTCTCTCTCTCTCTCTCTCACACACACACACACACACACACACACACACACACACACACACAGCAATGTGTATTCAGGCGCCTCTCACAGGCTAGTTAACTCCTTGAAACATGCACAAATTGGTTTTTTTTTTCTTTCAAAAACACGTTGAAATAAGACAATAACCAACTTGGCAAGAAATGTCCCACCACAAATTGCAAAAAAATTGTGACCTGAAAAAAAATTGTCCTGAAATGTCTTTATTCTCTCTCTTTGCTTATTGCTAAAACAGACTTTTGCACATTATTGCATTTTAAACTGTCACTTTTTTTGCAGGTCATTTTCGTGTTTATTTTTGTTTTTTACTGTTATTTTTTTTTGGCTTACTTTCATGTAATTGTCTTTTTATTTTTTATATATTTATTTACTTATTTTAGTAAATTATTTTTATTTTATTTTAATTATTTTTTTGCTTTTTTTGTTATATGCTGTTTAGTTACTTATTGCCATCTTACAGTGTTTTTGAAAGGAATCGAACCAATTTGCTCAGGATTCAGAGGGTTAAACAACAAAAGATAATCCTTTATTTGTGGAGAAAACGAAAAACATTACAAGACATTTCAGCTGATGTGTGGAGTCTCAGCAGCTCGCCGAGTCTTCAGCGACACATTGACATTTGAGAGTTACATTAAAATGAACTGTCCCCTCTGTCTGTCCGTCTGTCTGATGCTTCCTCAGGAGGAGGTGCTGCAGGAGCAGGAGAGGCTGAAGGAGGAGCAGAGCAGCATCCAGAAACGCAGCGAACATCTTCTGTCCATCATGCAGCAGTTCAAAGGAATGTGAGACGAGTCGATGGTTAGATAACTCGAGATAATGTTGTCCCTTTGTTTTATTTTCTACACTTTTCGTTAACTTTGGTCCCTCCTCCTTTGATTGATTGATTGATCGATTAGGGTATGAGTATTTTATAATAAACGCTACATGTAAAATCTCACATGGTGTAAATAATTTACTTCCAAATCAGGAACTAATGCAGTTTCTGGGGGGATACTGTGTAACTCAGCTAATAAATAAAAATTGTGATTTGATTAATATATTCACATTGAGAGTAATTTATATCAATACAGTGTCTGCGTCTAATGTGACATTCAACACACGTGTTGGCAGCGCTCTCTAATTCTTATTTGCCGTCCCTGTTACATGGCGGCTGATGTACTGTATCTACAAAACATTTTTGGTTGCTTTTCATCCCCTTTGAGTAGCTGCTTTTTAAATCCCCTGGTGGTGGGTGGCACACATAACATAAGTGCATGATGGGATGTGTAGTCCTAATGTTTGGTGAAGAGACTGAGTCTAATGCTGCCTTCATTTGCTCCTCGGAAATGTGGTATTTACGAATTAGGAGCCCACGAAGGCCCTCAAAAGTCATAATTACGAGTGGGAAATTGGGAAATTTTAATAACACCGGAGCTGCAGAGATGTGACCTTTGCATGATGTTTCAGAGCAGCAGAAATGGTGGAAAGCACGTAAACAGTGTCAACAATTGGATAAATTATGCATTTATTTCTTTTGTTCCTAGCAGTTTTAGTAGTTGCATATTTTAATATCTGCATTTATTTTCTTTAGCAAGCAGGTAAACTTTTAACTATAAACCATGCCAGGTGAGTGTACCAACATCGATAAAAACATTCGTTTTTAACACGAGTTGCCGACTTGACGTCATGAATATATAAACATGGCGGGTAAAGTCGATGTTAAGAAACCTTTTTATTGATTCATGTTTTAAATATACATTTTTGATCACATGTGAAGTGTTATTTGGTATTAATGTCAACTTCTGTCCATGTAGAGTATTTAAAAAAATATAAAAACTGGAAACAGATATCAACATCTTGTTTAATC
This sequence comes from Plectropomus leopardus, assembly GCF_026936395.1. Taxonomy (NCBI): domain Eukaryota; kingdom Metazoa; phylum Chordata; class Actinopteri; order Perciformes; family Serranidae; genus Plectropomus; species Plectropomus leopardus. The sequence continues at coordinate 27,090,095 of NC_142195.1, forward strand.
GCTTGTATCTTTGTTGTTCCCACTTTACGACCTCAAAGCACATAAACCAATTAAAACTCTGAAACTACGACCTCCTGACATCACCTGAATGCAGCAAAAGTCCAGAATATGAGACATTAAACCTGAATTTATTCAGTGTATATTTCTCATTGTCATGTCTGTTTGTAAAGCCAGATTCCAGCTGAGAGTCGAGAACAGGACGTTGACCACTTTGACTTTTTTGGTTTTTTTTTAGTCTGTAGCGTCCACTGAACCATGAAGAGCTCCACAGCTGCTGCAGGCGCTGCTGTCTCTTTCGTTTGCAGCAGCAGAAGCAGAAGAAGATGCATGTGTAGTGCAGCAAACATCGGTCATCTCAGACCGTTTTATTGTAAATCAACAAAAGGCTTTTTGACGCTGTCCTTCGTGATGTGAACAGTTTGTTTAATTATTGAGTCGGGTTGGTTCATGCAAAGTTTCTCAAAATTAAGGGATGACTTGTGAGTGCTGCACGTAACACTTTCTGAAAATGATCCCTGACATTTGATATGTGGCTGCCGAATTTTCTTTTTGACACAATAAATCTGGCAACAGGTTATTGATCTGGATCTTAACCTGATCAGAAAATTGAACTGAATGGTTAATGATCTGACACTGTGTCATATGTCGATAACCTGCAACTCATGTGATGACAAATGTGTCTTTTTTTCTTGTCTGTATCAACAATGTCATGTCTTTTTTTCTTTTTGTTTTAATTTGTTGTTTCTTTTTTTTTTTTTGCTGTTGTTTGTTTGTGCATTTGCTTTTGGTGTTTTTAAAAAAAAAATGTATTCTTATACTACTCTATAAAATCAATAAAATTAACAAAAAAAAAATAAAAATAAAAAAAGAAAATGATCCCCTGCAGGACCCTTCAGCCATACAAAGCATTCTAGCAATATATATATGTATATATATATATATATATGAGTATTACAGGAACAATGCTTTGTATTCGGGTTCATCTTTTTATGTTTATTTAATTTTAAGAATGTACAAAGAATCAGAACAATTCAACTGGTAAAGAATGAAGGATATTAGTTTCAGCAGCATGTAATAATAATAAAGCTGATAAAAAAAAAACAAGAACATAAACATAATAATTATAATTCATGTGACCGACTTCATCAAGTAAAAATCTTAGAGTAAATCTCAGCTACTAACATGGATTTTAAAAAATGGTATAAATTTAAGAGACCAAAATTGGAATTCATAATTAAATAAAAACAACTTAAAGGATGCATTATAAATAAGAGCCCCTTGTCCCTGTGTAGTTGCACGCTTCCTTCTGCGTGGTGATACTGTTGGTGCGAGTAGTTCGATAAAAAAGTATTCCCTTCATGAAACTGCTCACAACAATTTCTATTGATTATCTTGAATATCTGGGTTGTAATTTCTGAAAAGAGAAATTGCTGTTAAGTTTTTCAAATTTATTTTTTTGGGGCTTTGGGCACCAAAAACTGCCATCTAGTTTCATTATATTGGAGAGAATGCATCTCTACAGCAAATATGTCCAACACTTTGCAACTCACACCAAAACTACGTAGACTGATTAATAACGCTGCAGGTTAGAGGAAGAATATGTAGTTTTGATTTTGAGGTGGACTTCACCTTTAATTGCAACATCTGTATTCTGTATTTTAGTGTTTTTGGGGGATTTCCTGTTGCTTTTGAACTCAGCAGCAAGAGAACAACAACTCTGAAATGTGCCACAACTCATCACGTTAATTAATGAACTGAAGTGTCCCATCTGTCTGTCTCTCTGTCTGTCTCTCTGTTTGTCTCCTGCACTGTCGCATTCAACAGCAGGACGGACCACTATTAAGCAAGGAAAAACAGCGTAATGCGCCAGTCGGTGTCCTTGCATTTCCTCTCGGTTGCAGTATTTGGCAGAGCGAGGCAGGGGCGGGGAGAGAGAGTGAAGACTGTCACTCTGCAGCAATACGACCGGAAGTCAGGCCACGAAGAAAATAAGAGCTGTGAGTTTGACTTCATGTTAAAATCACTATTTCTCATCTTTTACCTCACATCTCCTCTTAGTGTTTCTCAATGTTTGCTGAATGTGTCATACATTATTTAATTTATGTTTATTCAAACAGTCTTTATTTATTAATATTCAATAATATTTATCATTTATTTACCACATTAGATTCTGATTTTAGATTGTTTTTAGTCAAACAAGTCTGCAATGTGATGATGTGAAATAGCCTACAAAAATACAAGACGCATTAGTTTGCATCATTTTATAAATTGGTAAATAAATTTGGCCTATGTTAAGTATGAATTAAAATTATTTTTTAAATTTAAAAAAGGGGAAATTGTTTAATAATTATTTAAAAGTTATTGATCAGTCCTACAGAGGCATTTTGTTATGTAAATCAGAAAATCTGACAAAATAAAGGTTGTTTTAGTGGCACTGAGTAATCTAAAAGATATTGTGGTGCAAAAGGTGTCAAATAAATAATTTTTTAAGCAGTAAGAAATAAATCATATATCTGTCTATATGTATGTATATATGCGTGCATGTGTGAATATCTATAACACACACACACATATATATGCACACCTTGATATTATCAAACAGAAATTAAGACAAAAACAAGAGATCAGTTTGATTAAACACACACACACACACACACACACACACACATATGCACAGCTTGATCTTATCAAACAGAAATTAAGACAAAAACAAGAGCAGATCAGTTTGATTAAACAAATACACACACACACACACAAACACAAACACAAACACACACACACACACACCTTGATCTTATCAAACAAAAATTAAGACAAAAACAAGAGCAGATCAGTTTGATTAAACATACACACATATACACACATACACACACACACATACACAAACACACACAAACATACACACTGACACACCACACACACACACGCACACACACCTTGATCTTATCAAACAGAAATTAAGACAAAAACAAAAGCAGATCAGTTTGATTAAACAAATACACACACAAACACACACACACACACACACACACTTGGATCTTATCAAACAAAAATTACAATAAGAAAAAAACAATATTGTATTCAGTAGGCACATCTTGGTTTAAGTTTCCAGCTACCTTTTCCAAATTGTCATTTTATTTTATTAAATATATTTGCAGCGCGCTCTATCTCGGTCTCGTGGCGCTTTTATTGTGAAAGGCTCCGCCGGACGTCTCGCGCTCCGTCTCGCGCCTCTTAACGGTCGGCGGTGATGGCTGTGGACTCTCTGCTGGTTCCTGTGAAGTCGAAACGGGCTCTGTGGACGGACAGCAGGAGGCGAGAAACCCCGCCGCGGTCCCTCTCCGCCTCCACATTTAGAAAATAAAAACGGTAAGACAGAAAAACAACCCGCTTCCGTCCGTTAGCTTCCGCCTGTCGGTCCTGCAGGTAAACAGACGGAGACTCACTGAGCGCTCGTTTTGTCGGTGCCGTTCTCCCGCCGACGGTTGGTCAGGCGGGGGAGGGGCGGGGGGAGGCGGACAGTGAGACACCGAGCCCGGTCTGCTGCTGTCTTTCTGTCTGCGATATTTCTGTCTTTGCCGCAGAAAAACAGTCCCTCCGTTGTCCGCTGGTCTCGGGCCCCTGTCCGCCCCCTTCTCCTCCGATCCGGGGCTGTAAATAATAGTAAAAAAGGCGAGCAACATGGCTGACAGTGGCCCTGCAGAACCTGCTCGGTCGTTTGTCAGTGCCGATGATGATTTTATATATTTTAGATATTTTTTTTTAAATCTAGCCAGTTAGCAAGGTGGTGATCAAACTAGCAACCTAACCCACGCAGCTGAAAACAGGAAACACACGTGGCCAAAACAGCTGTAAGTGAAAACACTAAAAACCTTCATTTTTTACATGAGGTTTGGTTGGGCTCAGCTTCTCACACGTGCATTTGCTGCATTTTGTGTTTCGTGTACGTTTACTAACGCATGTAAAGCTTGTGCAGCCGGTGGATTTTTATGTTGAAGTTGCGAAAAGCTGATTTGAATGTTCTAGTTTTTTTGGTGGCAACGCCCCCTTTACCAACTTGTAACCCAGTGATTCTCAATTTATGGCCCGCGGGCCAAATCTGGTCTTGAGGCCATTGTTTATATTCACAGCGTAAAAAAATGATCCACACAGGGAATTTTTTTTGTGTTTTTTTTAGTGTACATACATTATTAGAGTGCATAAAAAACATCAAAATAAAATTTGTTTATCAAAAAAGTGCACGTGGAGGATCCCTCACACTCCCCAACAGAGGTCCTAGCCAAGACCCGGATGTCCTAAAATCATAGAAACATGCTAAAATCCTTGAAGTGTCCTAAAATCATGGAAATTTACATATATCCTTGAAATTTCTTAAATTCAGAGAAACTATTAAAAAACTGAGAAACGTCCTAAAATCCTAGAAATATCCTAAAATCTTGGAAATGTGGTAAAACCTGTGAATTGTCCTAAAATCCTAGAGACATCATAAAATCCTAAAAATGTGCTAAAATGTGAAAAATGTGTGAAAATCTGTCCTACAATCCTAATAATGTGCTAAAATCCGAGAAATAATAGTAAAGAAGCGAGCAACATGTCTGACAGCGGCCCTGCAGAACCTGCTCGTCGTTCTAAAAACCTTCGTTTTTTACATGAGGTTTGGTTGGGCTCAGCTTTTCATTAATGCTCTCTCTGATTCATATCAACAGCAGCCTGCACAGGCCTGGATTTTTATGTTGAGGTTGCTTACAGCTGATTTGAATGCTCCAGTTTTTTTCGGTGGCAGCGCCCCCTTTACCAACGTTTAACCAAATCATATCAAAAGTCAACCGCAGCCTGATCCTGCAGGTACAACTAGGGCCCACCTGCAGACCTGCTGGTGCTAGAACTAAAGATAACAGAAGTAAAGGTTGCAGAGGGGTTTGTGTTTGCTTTTGTCGAGCTGCAGCACCCAAATCTGTATTATTCCAACATAGCTGCAAGCAGGGGCGCTGCCAGGGGTTTTGGGCCCCATGACAAGATTTTACATTGGGCCCCAATACCACAGGCCACGCACAAATACTGGAACCACATCTCCAGAACCACATCTCCAGAACCACATCTCCAGAACCCAGTCGACCCTTTCAAAGCTCTACATGACTTACCTTTGCAACATTGTACTTAAATTTACTGGGGATGAAATTTAATATATATATATATATATATATATATGTATATAAAGAGAGAGAGTTTTTAAATTATTTTTATTTTTTTAATAATATTTAAGATACAGAAAGATGGGAAAAATTCCAAAGCTACTCTTTAAATAGCTGCAAAATACTGCACCAGGTTTTTGTTGTCAGCTGTCTGCTGCCTTAAAGGCCGGTCACACCCAGACGTGTTGCTAAGACAGTCTCCCCATGTATAAAGGCTGTGTCCTCGCCGCAGCAGCCGCAGGTTCGATTCCAGCCTTGGCCCTTTGCTGCATGTCATCCTCTCCCTGTCTCGGTGTGATCGACCCCTTAACTTAGCAGTATGGCAACAATGCGCTGGACCACACCCCATTTTAACACCTACACGCCCTCATGAGCGTTTTTGTATAAATACTTGCCAATACACAATGCATGTTACTGGAGGAAACCACTAGAGGGCACACGAGAGAGCTCAGGCTGTATACGAATACCAGATATTTAGGATTCAAACAACAGACATGGCGACACATGAGGAGGTTGTTATAATGTTAATGCTGAGATCGAGGCAGGCATGGAGAACATTTCTCTCATGCTTTCCGCCATTTGTAATGCTTATTTGTAATCTGTGTTTCCTCCGTCATGTTGATTTTTGACGACATGCTAAACTGACGCAGGGGAACAAATGGCAGCCATCATGCATATGCTGCTAACAGCAACTGTATCTCCGGCCTTACACGACAAATGTGGTCATTTGGCCGTGAAAATGACAACTGCGTCGGTCTGAAACTAGCAGCATCTGTTGCGTTTTGCCGAACTGCTTTTCGCTGAAGGTGGAGCCCTCAAAGCACGAAAACTTGTCTTTAAAAACACGTGTGAGTAAAACTGGAGCTTTGTTGTACTTGTTGAATCACAGAGCTGAATGTCTTAACATTTTGGGCAGAGCTTGGACTTGATGTAATCCAGATGTTTTGGGGAACTAGAGGGAAATGTTCAGCGTGTGATAGATTTTTCAGTCTCTTACAGTACCAGCAGTGTGCGTGTGTGTGTGTGTGTGTGTGTGTGTGTGTGTGTGTGTGTGTGTGTGTGTGTGTGTGTGTGTGTGTGTGTGTGTGTGTGCGTGTTTTGCAGTTTCATACGCGGCTCCACCTCTCTGGTTTCAGTACGTTGAAGTTATGTTTTGGACAGAGTGATTCGTTGCTGTACAGCATCGCTTTGCCCTTCATGACAACAGATGACTAATCATGTGTTGCCGGGGGCAACAGTAGGGAAATCACCACCAGCTGAAGCCAAATGCTGCAAAATGACTGTTTGTGGGAGGTTAGTTTCTTCTGCAGGTGAGACGCTGTGAGTCTGTTTGAGCTTCAAATGTCTGATGCAGCTGTTCGTCAGAAGCTTATTTACAAGCGTTTGTTGGACTTTTGAAATCAGAGGTTTGGGTGCTGAACTCGTTACTTAGATCAGAGGTTACGGTGCTGAACTCGTTACTTAGATCAGAGGTTACGGTGCTGAACTCGTTACTGATATCAGAGGTTTGGGTGCTGAACTCGTTACTGATATCAGAGGTTTGGGTGCCGAACTCGTTACTGATATCAGAGGTTTGGGTGCCGAACTCGTTACTGATATCAGAGGTTTGGGTGCCGAACTCGTTACTGATATCAGAGGTTTGGGTGCCGAACTCGTTACTGATATCAGAGGTTACGGTGCTGAACTCGTTACTTATATCAGAGGTTACGGTGCTGAGCTCGTTACTGATATCAGAGGTTTGGGTGCTGAACTCGTTACTGATATCAGAGGTTTGGGTGCTGAACTCGTTACTGATATCAGAGGTTTGGGTGCTGAACTCGTTACTTATATCAGAGGTTACGGTGCTGAACTCGTTACTGATATCAGAGGTTACGGTGCTGAACTTGTTACTTATATCAGAGGTTTGGGTGCTGAACTCGTTACTTATATCAGAGGTTACGGTGCTGAACTCGTTACTGATATCAGAGGTTACGGTGCTGAACTCGTTACTGATATCAGAGGTTACGGTGCTGAACTCGTTACTTATATCAGAGGTTTGGGTGCTGAACTCGTTACTGATATCAGAGGTTTGGGTGCTGAACTCGTTACTGATATCAGAGGTTACGGTGCTGAACTCGTTACTGATATCAGAGGTTACGGTGCTGAACTCGTTACTGATATCAGAGGTTTGGGTGCTGAACTCGTTACTGATATCAGAGGTTACGGTGCTGAACTCGTTACTGATATCAGAGGTTTGGGTGCTGAATTTGTTACTGATATCAGAGGTTGCGGTGCTGAACTCGTTACTGATATCAGAGGTTACGGTGCTGAACTCGTTACTGATATCAGAGGTTTGGGTGCTGAACTCGTTACTTATATCAGAGGTTACGGTGCTGAACTCGTTACTGATATCAGAGGTTTGGGTGCTGAACTCGTTACTGATATCAGAGGTTACGGTGCTGAACTCGTTACTGATATCAGAGGTTTGGGTGCTGAACTCGTTACTGATATCAGAGGTTACGGTGCTGAACTCGTTACTGATATCAGAGGTTTGGGTGCTGAACTCGTTACTGATATCAGAGGTTTGGGTGCTGAACTCGTTACTGATATTGCTCGTTACTGAAAGAATAAAGCCAAAATAGAGCCTTTGGTCTGGGTTCGGTTGTCACGTTTGGCTGATAGCGTCCGGCTGCAGTCGGGTTTGGTCTTAAAGATTTCTGTTGATCTGTCAACAAAATAAGAGATAAGAAGATGTTTTTTGGTTGAAAGGTCTTGAGCGGAGCAGACAGTGAGGGTGCAGTGAGCAGTTAGAGGGTCACACGTGTTACATAACACCGAGCCTGCAGATAAATAATACACCGCCGGCCGTCCTCACAGGCTCCACTGATCAATAATTGAAGTCTCATGTTCGGGACGTCGAATCTTTTGCAGGCTGAACTTAAACTGCTCCGACTGTCCTCCAATAATCCATGCTTGCATTTAGCGTTTTCGTTTTTTCACCAGGACTTACAAAGTACAGTCTGAGGTAAAAAAAACTCTCTTTTTTTATTTTGTGTCTTTGAGTTTGTTGTTTTCTTTGTTTTCTTTTTGCAGTTCATGTAAAGCATCTTTGAGTATTTAGAAAAGTGCTATATAAGTCCTATCAGTAATAATAATTATTTTTATTATTACATTTTATCTCCAGTAAAATAAAATGAAAAAGTCTCTTTTTTTTATTTATGTGCAGTTATTGGAGCTTTGTATGCAGTCAGGCGGCACATCAGCAGCGTCTGTGGAGTTGCTGGTTGTTCGGTTATAGATTAAGCTGATGTCTTGAGTGAAGCTTCAGTCCAAAGTGCTGCTTTAACCCTTTGAAACCTGAGCAGATGGGTTTGTTTTAAAAACATGGGGAGACGACAACGAGCAACTTAAGAAGACATAATCCGAGACTTAGCAAAGTAATTAGTAAAAAAATTGTAAGAAAATTACCTGAAAATAATAATTAAAAAAAAAAAAACCTGACAAGGAAACGACCTGAACAAAAGTTTTTTTAAAGGTATGTATTTATTTCATAGTATTTTTTCCTGTAACAATTATAATTGTAAATTAAATAATTTTAAATATAGTTTTTTGGAAATTTCCCCCTTTTTTTAAAAAGATAATTTTCTAAAATATTCCCCTCTTTTTTAAAAAATAATTTTAAGGTATTTTTCTTGTGTACTTTAGCCAATTTCCTGCAATTTGAGGGACATTTCTAGCTAAGTTGGTAATTTATGTCTTTCTCCATTTAAAAAAAAAAAAAAGATCTCCCAACAAGACAAAATATCGCTGTAATTTTGGCATCTCTTCAATTTTTAGTTTTAATTTATTTTAGAAATAACCTGGTATCGCCACTGTTAATTGATTTTTTTATTTTTAAATCATGCACTTCACATATTAGTCATAAATGTCTAAACAGACAGCAAGAGAGTGAAGTTAAAATGTTAACTTTGTGTTTTCCCGTCACAGGTTTGCTTCTGCGGATGAGCAGACTGAATCCTGAAAACCCAGAAAACTGCTAAACAACTCATCAGCGCTCCTGAATACTGCAGACTGGGTAAATACTGCCAAACCTGCATAAAAATTTTTACTTTTCTTTTTATATGTGGACAGACAGAAGTGTTGCTGAGCTTCATTACAGCTCACTGTAACATGAAGTTATGGATCCTGTCAGCTTTGTAAACACGAGCTCTGTGGCTGTTGTTGTTGTTGTTGTTCCTGCTTATCACCAGCAGATGTCAGTGAATCACCTGATTCCAGCAGGGAAACGCCGACAGATTTCAGCTGCTTTGTGCTGCTGGTTACTCCTCATATGAGATAATGTGTGTTTGTTTGTCACAGCCCCGGTCAGGTTTGTGTTGTAGCTGTGTGGCCGGGCAGCCTGGCTGCCTCCCCGCCTCCAGATGAATGAAGAACACTCCAGGACCCAGAGACACAGCTGATGCAGGTCAGAGGTCATCCTCACTGCCGCGCAACCTGCAGACACAACATGGTGGTAGTAGCTTCAAAAACAAACAAACAAAAAAAGTTTTCTCTGTTTTCACTTTAACACAAATACACTATATGGACAAAGATGCACAAGGCCACACCTCTTAATCATTGAATTCAGGTGTTTCATTCAGTCCCATTGCCACAAGTGAATACAGTCTGGATAAATGGGCAAAAATTCCCACAGGCACGCTCCGAAATCTTGTAGAAAGCCTTCCCAGAAGAGTGGAAGCTGTTACAGCTGTGAAGGGGAGACCAACTCCATATTAATGCCTGTGGATTTAGACTGGGATGTCATAAAAGCTCCTGTAGGTGTAATGTGTAGGTGGCCCAATACTTTTGTCCATATAGTGAACCTCCTAACATTGTCATACGAGCAGTCATGCAAAATAAATGATATCAGTAGTGAAAAGGCTAAAACACACAAACTCAGCAGCATTTCATGTCAGCAGGACGTGATATTTGAGTGAACATCGGCTGATGAGCGTGCTGTTATTTATTTCTCTCCTCAGGGCATGCAGGTGTTTCTGCAAATATGATGAAGAAAAAGAATCCCCATAAGTGAGTCTGCAGCTCATGTTTCTTTTGTTATGGCCAAAATAATTGGTCCCATAAAAGAGAACATATAATGTTTCTTTTCCCACATTCGAGAATTCAACAGATGCAACCCAAAGAGCAAACATTAAACGTGGTCTCAGAGCAGATAATGTTGACGCTGCTGTTCTGTGTGTCCACAAAGGAAACACAAGAGCAGTTTAGGTCCGACCACCAAAGTCCTGTCGCAGCCGCGACGCAACATCGTCGGCTGCAGGATCCAACACGTCTGGAAGGAAGGAGGAGGACATGTGGTCTGGAAAGGAACAGTCCTGGACCAGGTGAGCAGAGAGTGGAGTAACTGAGGGATTCATGGAGCCCGTCAGTGCTTCAGACTGGAATGGGAGTTATATTTTTCATATACTGTCTAAACATATGATTATATCTTCATATGAGAAGAAAAAGTGTCATGTGACACTTTTTTCTGTCAAAAATAAATCATTTCTGTCGAGTGACGCTCAGCAAAATGTCAAGCCTGCCATAAATCAGGCGTAAGTCACCCAAATCAACACACACACACACAGAGACACACACACACACACACACACACACACACACACACACACCGCGCTTATGCATTTGTCTCGTGATCAGCGCTGATCACAGGTCAGATTCACTCAGGTATTCCACATAATCAGGGAACCCGAGAGGTCTTAAAAGTCTTAATAAGTCTTGACTTCAATATTCTCATATTTAAGGCCTTAAAAAGTCTTGAGAAGGGTTTGGACTCTTAATGCAACAAAGAAATATTTTTTTTCGTTTAATGTTATTAGTGCAGACAAAAAAAATCGACATAAATCACATTTGAGTATTGATAACGTTTTATTAAAGTCTGTTATTTGGTAAATAATAATTTGTGGGGCTAAAAATCGACACTGATTCTGCGTTACATCCTTCAGACGTTTGCCAGAATAACCTTGAAGTTGGCATTAAATTTCATTCTAGGTGGTATTAAAAAGGTTTGTAAATAGTCCCAGGTCTGATTGACCAAATAAAATGTGGACCAGCCCGGTACTGGTCCAGGGTCAGGTCTGGGTAGACCTGTGACGATCTCTACTTTGTAAACACTAAAATATGCACAGTTGTTGACCCAAATCTCCCGACTGCTGAAGGACCTGAAGAAGAAGCCACAAAAACCGTGTTTCTTGATTCTGTGTCCACCAGGTGCCAGTGAACCCGTCTCTCTATCTGATAAAGTACGATGGTTTCGACTGCGTTTACGGTCTGGAGCTCCATAAAGACGAGAGGGTTCAGGGACTGGAGGTACTCCCTGACAGACTGGGTAAGACTGAACCGAGATCAGGATCACACTAAACACAGAGGCGGCAGAAGGCAGCTCTAAACGTTTACTCATTTTCCCAAGAAAGTATTCGTTTCCACTGTTTTGAAACTCGAAAATAAAGCAACACGAACATTTTTTACCAGTAAAAATGTAGTTTTTGTAGTTTCCCAAGCCTCTGATTTAATTTAAATTCTCACCCCTGCAGCTAAATCCCGTCTAACGGACGTCAACCTGGCGGACACCATGATCGGTAAAGCGGTGGAGCACATGTTTGAGACGGAGGAGGGGCCGAAAGAGGAGTGGAGGGGGATGGTTCTGGCTCGGGCTCCCATCATGACCACCTGGTTCTACATAACCTACGAGAAAGACCCGGTCCTCTACATGTACCAGCTGCTGGACGACTACAAAGAGGGAGACCTCCGCATCATGCCCGACTCGAGTGAGTCAACCTTTTCAATTTTCTTTCTTTAAAAAACAGGTCACAGTTTTTTACAGTAATCCACCTGAACCCACCTGAACCCACCTGACCCCACCTGAACCCACCTGAACCCACCTGACCCCACCTGACCCCACCTGAACCCACCTGACCCCACCTGGTCCCTCCATGAGTCTTTTCACTTTAAACAGTCAGGTGTAAATGCACCCAGGTGCGGCTGTGTGATAAGCCTTCTATTATTAACTGAAAGGCAGAGCAACAATATCATCATATTTAATTTAATTGAAAATTCTGATGAATAAATTATTTAATTAGAGCTAACTGTAATTAAAAGCTAACTGAACGAGTTAAACAGGCTTTAACAGTGAAAACAGTTCATTGAACTAAACGTGTGATTTGCATGCATTTGACTTAATACTCACTTTATATTAACAAATAATTTGTATTATTATCAATATATTATCAGCTAGGGTCAAAACTAAATCATATATTTAAGAATTTTTTTTTTTTTTTTTAAATATATGTTTACAATTTTAAATGTTATTAACAAAATATCAGTTGATTTAAATTTTATGTATTTATTTTATTTATTCTATTAATTATTTTATTATTTGCATTTATGCCTATACTTGCATTTTTATGTTTATTTTTTCCATGTTATTCACTATTGATTTTATTTCTTTTTTTTAATTCAAAATTTTATTGCTTTCATTTTTGATATATGACAGTAATTTACTTAGTGACATTTTCTTAAATTATTAAAACGTATTTATTTGAATATTGAATTTTTTATTTTTTTAATATGTTGGACATTTACAAATAAATTACTATTCAATTGACTTAAATTATTAAATTGTATTTTTTTTAATTGACTTCTTCAGTTTGTTAATATAACGGACATTTACAAATAAATTTGAAATGTTATTACCGTTTAGTGCTAACCTCTGTCTCTCTGCAGATGACAGCGTCCCGACGGAGAGGGAACCCGGCGAGGTGGTGGACAGTCTGGTGGGTAAACAGGTGGAGTACGCCAAAGAAGACGGCGGTAAACGAACAGGCATGGTCATCCACCAGGTGGAGGCCAAGCCCTCCGTCTACTTCATCAAGTTTGACGACGACTTCCTCATTTACGTCTACGACCTGGTCAAAACTTCGTAAGACTTTGCGGACGTCTCGAGCCCCTCCCGGAAACAAAATGCAGCACATGTTGAAGCATCCGATCCAGCGCTTTTTCTCAGACCATCAAAGACAAAAATAAAGACTAAAAAAAATATTTACACATCGGAAAAAGACAGGATAGATACTTACGGAGAATTGGGAACGAAGATGGAAAGTTTGATGACATGGAAGACGCTCGTCTGTGACCTTCTTATACCCTTAAAATATGAAAAAAGGGCATTACTGTCAGGTCCAAAACTTTTAAACACTCTTAAACACTCCTAAAAAAGCAGAGGCGTCCAAAAAAATTCAGTTTTACTACAGAAAAATGATCAAAAGACTTTTTAGAATCTGTTGTTCTATACAAAAACAATCCTTTCCCAAGACCTAAAGACACTAAAATTCATTTTCAGTGTCCAACATTGTCCAGAAAATCTCGGCCTCGGTAATACGGCTAATCCGAGATTACCTCCTGGGGAACAATTTACCGAAAAATTTGATAGTAGCCAACTCTTTTGTGCTCAAAAACAAGGAAGAAGATGCGGAAATGTGGTCAGTGTGTCTGAAATGTGGTCGGCAGCGTTAAAACGTGACAGAACTGAAAGTCGGCGGTGATTTTTGGTCGTGTTTCCGACATCAGCGAACACATCTGGCCACAGAAAAATGAGCAGCGAAGAAGTAGCGTTCGGCGGTGGTTGGTTGAAAGAGCTTCAAAGAGGAAAGACTAAAAGAAGGAGGATTTTTGGACTGCTTAGTGTCGTCGATGAGTTCTGAAATCTTCGTCGTCTGTGTCACGCAGCAAGGACAAACTGTATGGAAGACCAATTCTGCCAAGAAAAGAAAAACACATGGAAAGTTAGAAATAGGGCTGAGAATCACCACTGATTTTACCAACTCAATAACGATTCGATTACATATTTTTCAGTTTGGTTTGTTTCAGATCAGACATTTTTGCACATTGCATACCTGTTTTTTTTTTTTTCTTTTTTGAAGATTTGTGGTACTTCCACAATATTTCACTCCAATTTTGCACATCTTACATATGGATATTGTCCCGCTCTTCTTTGTCATTGCAGTTTTTAAATCCCAAATTCAACCAGACATTTTCCTTCGGCTCAGTGGCGCCTTCAGTGGAGCAGCTCCCGACATGTTTTGATTCAACTGAGAGTCGCTCACGTGGTTAAAATTTGTTGCGCGAGAGGATGATCATGCATCCACAGGGAAAGGCATATATTAAAGGATTCATTTAGGGAGTTTATGAATCGATATAGGATCGTTCACATGAAAAACAAAAATAATGAGATACAGAGTCAAAATTCAAATTTTCTCAATTAAAATAAAGATATGCTAAGTAATTTTGACTTTTGTCTCCCAATTAAATTAAATTATTTTGTTAGGACTCAAAATTTGATTTGGTAAATGATAAAAACCAAAAATTAAAAAATTGAGTTTCAGATTTTTTTTTCTTCAGATTTTCAAATTTTATTTTTGTAATTTTAATTTTACATGCCATGGTTTTAGTCTCAGCTGGTAAGCAAGTTTTTTTGTGATTTAAGAAAATCATATTTTTTTTAAATAATTATTATCTAATAATTCAGATTAATCAATATCAGATCATTTAAATGACAAAAAAACAAAAATAGTCATGCCAGTCAACATTATAAGATACTAATTCAAAGCTTTCTAAATAAAAAATGACGACGTACCAAGAAATTTCGACTTCCTATCCCCTGCTTTAATATAATGTTAACTAATTAGAACCCGTAATGTGATGTCCTAATTTAAAGTTTTTGATGCTGATTTACCAGTTGTTTATTTTTTTTCACTTTCACTTTGCTCTTCTTTTTCTCTAATTATTACCTCATAATTCTTATTTACCAATTACCATTTAATGTTTGACATTCCTAACATGTAATTCTTTTTTTCTTGGCTGAAATGGGATTCCATACACAGAGATCCATAAAACAGCAAACAACACACTGGTCCCAGTCTAACCTCAAAACTGGACTTAGCATACTTTCTGGAGCCTTGGAAACCCGCGGGGCCTGAAAAACAACCTTTAACCAAACTTGATGGTTTGGTTACAAACAAAGGGACACTTTGGAAATATCCCAAAACTTCATCTATGGCCCTTTTGTTGGAGTGAACGTTGATCGAAACGGGATCTGTTCCGGTTGTTGTACAGAGCAAAAGACAGATTTCTTCATCATATAATGTGCTTCTTACGCCGGCTCCATCTCACCAACTTCAGCTGAATATTCATGAAGACGTTCAACAAAACCTGATTTAAAAAAGAAAAAGATGGGGGCTTTTTTTTCTTTTTTTTTTTTTTTGCTTTTATCATTGCCAAAACCCCTTCCTGTTGTGAAGTCATTTGATGTTAAAGACGATCGGACAGCTTTTTTCTTGTGATTTCACTGAAGCCTTTGGATTTGCTTTCGTGTTGTCTTTTCTAAGTCGTCGACGGAGGTGTTAAAGGACGCAGTAATGACACTGAAACTCGGCCAAAGCCCTTTCTGTCCTTGGTTTGTTTTAATGTTAAAAACCTTGAAACAAACGGACAAAACAAAGACCTGGATCGGAGATTTTCTTTGGCCCTGTTGCCTCCATTCGAACTTCAAACGCAGTGGTGGAGTCTAAATGTCACAATTTGTGGATTTAAGGACTATAAAACACAGTTTAATGCACCTTTAATCTCGGGAGATGAGAAGAATAATCCGTGGACAGTTCATGAGTGTGTTGCACTTAAATCGTCAAAACAAAATTTAGTGAGGCGGTTTTGAAGACGTCAGTGGCACCAGTTCGCCCTCGAGTCTCCGCTGATAAAATTATTACTGAAACAAAAGTATCCCAGTTTGTATTTACACGCAAACCAAAAGATTCTGGATTTGTCAGGGTGCAGATCGGACGCTTTCCTGGACGTTTGAAGAAGTTTCCGTCAGACGTCCACGAGACGATCCGGTCTGCTCCGCAGCATGTATGCAGTAAGAGAGGACACGGCTGTGTTTAGTATATATGAAGAGATTAACAAGTGAAGGGTTAAATTTCCTTTTATACAAATGTACATTTTATTTTATTTGGATTTACTCAAGACTGAAGGTTTTCTATGAACACATAATATACGTACTCACTTAAACTGGTCGTTAAATCACAAAGTTTTTGAGCCAAAGACCGATATCTCACGTCCAAATTTCACTTTCATTGTTTTGAAACCTGGATCAGCATCATTTTGTATTTAAAGTATTTAAAACTTTGAAATCTGAGCAAACTGGTTTGTTTTAGTGGGGAAAACTGTGATGAAATTGAAAAAATTACTTTTAAAAAATGCAAGGGAAAACTGTTATATATATATTAACTGTTATTAAGGGTTATTATTATATTATATATTATGTTTAATATATTCAGAATTATCATAATTATTTTAAATTTTTTACAGAATTATTTTTAAGCACTTTTCAAGTAATTTCCTTTTTTTTTTTTTTTTAACCTTTTTTTCTCTTTTTTTAGGGAACTTTATTGTACTTTTTACCTCTTTTTTGTTTTGCTACTTTTTAAAAAATTATTTGCTCATTGCCATTCCTCAATGTTTTTGACAGAAATCAAACCAATTTGCTCAGATTTCAAAACAGGTTTGACACAAAATGGTCTATCTCTGTTTGGATTCTTTCCACAATGTTTTCAGTCAATAATCACAATTTGAGCCTGTCGGTGACAAAAATAAGCACTTTTTGACACGTTTTTAGACACTCTTGCTCAATATTGAGCCAATTTCTAAAAGTGTTGTTCCCAGTGGTCGCGTAGACAAAAAAAATAGGTTAGAAAAATAGCAAAGTTCCCCTTAAACCAATCAGATGTTTTGGCTGAATCAACGTACAGAAGGAAGTAATATACATAAAAAACCTTCAGTCTGTGTACTTCCTGTGATGTAGTTAGTTGCCGAGGCAGATTACAGCTCTTATATAACCGCACTAAAAAAAAAAGACAGACTCTCTGAGAGATCTGTAGGTTTCTGCACTTCTATATCTCGTTTTATATTCCGTTAAAGAAAGTTATGATTGTGATCATCTCAACAGGCACTGTTTTAATTTAACGAGATAACGCGTCGTTACTAAGCCTTGATTCGCAGCGAGGTTACGTCCAATTCAGTCAGTAAATTTCAATTTGTTGTTGTCAGTGTTGGAATGACATGGGCCTTCTATCATCCTTCTGCCTTGTATTATTTCTGTTTTTGTATGTTTTAAAAATGTATGTTAATAATTTTTATCGTTGATGGAAAACCTGACACGGCGTGCTTTGTTTTTGTTGTTTTCCAGACTGGTTGGTTGGTTGTTTGTCGTCTGACAGGTAGGAGAGCTTTGGGTTTTTTTCAAGGGCACTGTGGTTCTTCTTTAATAATCACATTTAAGGGATCTTTGTGGATACATTGGGTGATATGTCCTGTAACATTTGATTATTCGGTCTAATTTTAAAAATGTGGCTCAAAAATCCAGCGTCAGTCAGGCTTTAACCCCCAAATCTCTCTGTGGTGAGATGCAGAAATCAGCTGCAGAGATGTCACGGCAGGATCTTCGAGTTTGGCCATTCAGAACAAGAAGAAAACACTAACTTTTTGACCTTTGAATCTCATGTCAAACTGAATTTAAAACACATTGTGGACACTACGATCAGTGTTTTACATGAACAGGTAAAAGAGCGCGTTCACTGAACAGAGTCTGATCCGAGGTGAGGACTCGGACCTGTCGAGACATGGACATTGGATCTCTTTATCTAGTACTGTCAGGCATGGCGACGGCGGACACCTCGAGTCCTGCAGGTTGTGAAGAGGAGTGCCATCACATCCCACGGATGTTTGATTGGACCTAAAATCCTATGGATGTCTTGAATCCTTAAAACACCTTAAAAAAAACAAGAAACATTCAAAAATCCTAGAAACATCGTAAAATCCTAGAAACGGCCAAAAATCCCAAAAATATCATAATATTCTTGAAATGTCTTAAAATCCGAGAAACGTCTTAAAATCCTAGAAACAGCCTCAAATCTGAGAAATGTCCTACAGCTGAGAGGAGTCTTTAAATCCAAGAACTGTCCTAAAATCCTAGAAACCTCCTTAAATCCTAGAAATGTCTTAAAATCCCAAAAAATGTCCTAAAATCCTAGAAACTTCCTTAAATCCTAGAAATGTCTTAAAATACAAAAAATGTCCTAAAATCCTAGAAACCTCCAAAGATCTGGGAAAAGCTCTAAAATCCTGGAAATGTCCTAAAATGTGAGAAAAGTCCTAAAATCCTAGAAATGTCTTAAAATCTGGGAAAAGTCCTAAAATCCTTGAAATGTCTTAAAATCCAAAAAAATGTCCTAAAATCTTAGAAAAGTCCTAAAATCCTAGAAATGTCCTAAAATGTGAGAAAAGTCCTAAAATCCTAGAAATGTCTTAAAATCTGGGAAAAGTCCTAAAATCCTTGAAATGTCTTAAAATCCAAAAAAATGTCCTAAAATCTTAGAAAAGTCCTAAAATCCTAGAAATGTCCTAAAATGTGAGAAAAGTCCTAAAATCCTAGAAATGTCCTAAAATGTGAGAAAAGTCCTAAAATCCTAGAAATGTCTTAAAATGTGAGAAAAGTCCTAAAATCTGGGAAAAATCTTAAATCCTAGAAATACACGTATAGGGCCGCTGCGACTGGCCCCCGGTCTTCCTGTCATTTTGCAGAAGTGTCCCCCAAACAAAGCAGGCTGAGTGTCCCCGCTGTAAGACCGAAGCTCGGCTGCGTGTCCAAGTCAAATGGTTTAGCAAACTGAAACAAACGTATTTTAAAACGTATTTATTAAAAAACTATTCTGCCGTGTTCATACCATACACTGTATGCACGTGTGGGTACAGCACGAGTTTTAATGCCGCCTCGTCACCAAAATGACAACAAAAGACCAGTGAAGTGTGAACCAATAAATAATACTAAGTAGAATCAAGATGCAGTAAACAGTTTCGGGGTCCCTGATCGGACACGGAGCAGAAACCGCGATAACGCTCCCTGTGTGATAAACAGACACAGAAACTTGCAGCTTTGGCTTCCATTTACACAATAAGACAAACTGTTGAAATGACTCTTTGCTTCTGCTTTTTTTTCCTGTGAGAAAGCGTCAGGAACACAGATCAGATCAGAGGAGCGCTCGGACGTTATCCGCAGCCCCTTTAGGGTTTTATGACTGGCGTGTTTTTTTGTGACCTTTCAGAAAGCAGGTTTAGAAAAACTCGGGTTTCGTGGTTCACAGGAACGTCCGTGGACTTGAAATACTAAATTGACCAATATGTTTGAGTAGATGGTGTCATAGATACTTTTTGCAGAAAAGGAAAAGTTCTTCAAATCTGCTTTCGGAAACAAACCGCCGGCCACAAAGGAACCTGTTTGTCGTTTTTCTGTCCCACGGTCAGACGAAAAGATGGAGATCAGTTTCTCTTCACCACTTCCCTCTTGTTTCTCCAACTGGTTCCCTTTTTACACTTCTAAGTCGACAACAAGATAATAATGTAAAACTAAAACTAAACTAAAAATATCTTGAATGAAATAAATCTTTAAACTGATCTCCTCCTCGTCTGACTCTGGAGAAGAAGATTTAACTAAACGTCACCGGTTTATTCATCAGAAAAGCAATAAATGCTAACATGGTTTACTAATTTTACGTTTCAGGCTTTAAGCTTTAACTCTCTGGAGCTTACAGAGTGAGCAGGCGGCGGTCCGACGCCTCGCCCAAGGACACTTCGACAGGACTGTTGGCGGAGTCAAAGTGGCTCCCGTCTGGTTTTCAGTTATCCAACAGAAAATATTCAAAAAAATTCAAGCAAATCTCATTCATCCAGCACGAGAGAACCAAAAAATAAAAAATAAAAATAATAAGAAAATTTTAACAATTCAGAGAAAACTACAAAAAAAAAAAAAAAAAAATTAAACATTAGGTTTGTTTTGGTTTTGGGGAAAAAATATCGTGAAAAATGACTCAAAAATCTGAATCCCACAGCAGCTCACAGTTTCTCCTCTTATTCGTCCCCCGTCACGATCGCTACGAAAATATCTCTCACTATATAAACAGGCATAGTTAATCTTTCTGTACAGGTCTTTCTACACACAGCGGTGTGTGTGAGTGTGTGTTTGTGTGTGTGTGTGTGTGTGTAGTCCGTGTGTGTTGGCACTGAGGCAGGTGTGTATGTCAGAGACGGAGCTCGAGGCCTTCAGTCGTCGATGAACGTCAGCCGGCCCGGACCCTCGTTCTTCATCCAGCGCCGGTACCTCTTCATCCTCGGGTCAGTCGCCATCTTTATCTTCATCTCCTCCTCCTGCTCCTTCCTGTGCACCTGACAGACGAACACCAGGGACGCGGCATTCAGCCCCGTTCTTACAGATACGTTTTTGATAGCTGACATCGTCACTTTAACCCTTAGTCTTCATTTTTAGATAATTTTGTCTGTGTTCATGCATATGGAGAAAATACATGCTATTTCCACTGGGTGACCTGTCACGATCAATGCAGCAGCTAATCACTGACATATCCCAGACTGTAATAATAATAAAAGAAAATCTACATAGCATGTAAAAGCCTGACATTTAAAGGGTTAAAATTCTGAAAATTAATGAATATTTGATATTTAGTGTTAGAGCTTATACTGTTAAAAAAATCAACAAAAAAATGCACAAAAAAATAATGTATAATAATCACTTGCTGCAAATCGTATAATAAATGAATAATTATTAATTTTTTTAAAAAAATCTCAGCATGTAGTATCATGAAAATATTTCATTTTCTGTGATTTTTTTTCTCATCTAAAAACATGCGACATCATGACAAAAACCTGCCATTTAAAGGATTAAAATTCTGAAAATTAATTAATATTTGATATTTATAATTAGAACTGATGTTGGTTTAAAAAAATAAAAGTGGAAAATAATATTATTGCATATTTTTTTAAAGCTTGAGTTTGAAAAGCACATTTTGTGTGCAGAGCGATCAAGTGTTTAATATTACAGCGGACTCTAAGGGTTAAAATAACGCACATTTCTACAGAGAGAATTTAAAGTGTCAAACCTCGAAGTTTTCTTTGATCCAGAGCTGTTTTTCCATGAAGGTCTGTTTGGTGTTTTCATCCAGACTGTCGAACTGAGACTGAGACATCTTCATGTACCTCCTGAGGGACCAAACACAGTCGGCTGTGAGGTAAGAAACATAACCGCCGCTGCTTATCGGCTATAATATCATTATCCGAATAATACAAAATCATATAACTTTACCATTAGCGGAAAATAATTTGTCAGCCAGATATTTATCATACATATCCAAAGGCCAAGCAGCTTTATTTGTTTAGCACAATTTCTAAAAATAGAATAAAGCATACAGATTTAAATTAAAAGAGTAAAGAGATCAAATATAAAAGGTAAAATTAAATGGGTGCCGTAGGCAGTGTAAAAAAAAAAAAAATTAAATTAAATTAATGTTTAAAATGATTTAAAATCAAGTTTAAAAATAAGTTGGCAGCCATTAATGGGCGACATAGGCAATGTAAACAAAATAAAAATTAAATTAAATTAATATTTAAAATGATGTAAAACCAAGTTTAAAAATATGTTTGCAGCCATTACATGTAAACAAAATAAAAATTAAAATAAAAAATAAAATGACTTAAAACCAAATTTAAATATAAAAATGAAATAAAAGACAAGAAAAAAAGACTTTAAAAATATTTAATGTGATTTAAAATCGAGTTTAAAAATAAGTTTGCAGCCATTACCGGGTAGAGTAGGCAGTGTAAAATAAAATAATGATAAAAATATTATTTAAAATGATTTATAATCAAGTATAAAAATAAGTTTGCAGCCATTACCGGGTAGAGTAGGCAGTGTAAAATAAAATAAAGATACAAATATTATTTAAAATGATTTAAAATCGAGTTTAAAAATAAGTTTGCAGTCTTTGCCGGGTAGAGTAGGCAGTGTAATTTTTAAAAAAATTTAAAAAAAGGAAAAAGACAAAAATGTCCTAAATACAACACTGCACTGTATCGAACTCTGTGTCCGAACTGACCTGATGATGTAGAGCTTCTCCTCGTCTCCGTACTCCTCCCTGCAGATGGTGAAGCGGTAGATCCAGGACACGTACCAGGTCACGTAGTTGGTCAGGTAGTAGGGGAAGAGCACGATCTGACACAGCAGGATGTCCGACAGGTTGGGCTTCTGGTAGCCTCCTTTGATGTCGATCTTGTTCTTGATGATGTCGCGGATCACCTCCTCCTCCTGCTCCCGGATCTCCTCTTTGGAGCGGCGGTTCTTGCCCTTCTCCTTGGTGCGGTTCAGGAGGCCCTGCTGCTTGGCGATCTCCGTGGCCTGGATCCGGTACTTGGGGACCGTCACCAGGTAGTTGATGGCCTCGTTGTAGCTGCTGTGCCAGCTGTAGTACTGCAGAGAGAAGAAGAGCGGTTTTATCGAAGAGTTTCAACGACTTTTCCAGAACTTTGAGCCAAAATTTAAAGACCAAACACTCTTTAAAACAGCCGTTAATACTCCTTATCGGTTCTTTTTCATTACTATAAAATACTTTTTTGAATATATATATTTAAAAAAATTCAGAATAACTTTAGAACAGAATATTTAAATATAACTAAGGGACTGTGTGTCATTTATAAGAGGGGAGGGCTTGGTGCAAAAAAGAGGAAGGCATGTCGGGAAAAAAATTAAGCACTGGGGAGGGACTGCTGGTTTTATTTTGGCTGAGAGGAGGGGCTATTTTTACATCCGGACTTTTTTTTCTTTTTTTAAGAATTTTTAATTTTTAAAGAAAACATTTTTCGTCATTTTTTTATCTTTAATTTTTTGTGAGTGAAAAAAATCATCAAAATGACATCATTTATGACTGTCAGAAACTCTGAAAACAGAAATTATCGTTGGATTTTCAAATTCCTGTTGATAAACAGGTTGGTGAAAAGACTTTTCCTAAACTTTCAGGTTGTATGTCGTTTTTCCAAACATTATCCAGGCCTGGACATTGCTATTTGCAAATTCCATGACTTTTCCAGGTTTTCCATGACTGTACGAACCCTGAAGAGGTGTGTGGTGATGGAGTTTTACCTGCCTGTGTTATATTTTGGGGTTTGATGTGATACACGGATTATTAGGGCCGTTAATCAGAGTATGCACAGCTGCTTATAAACAGGAGTGTTATATTTTCATTTGCCATGTAAACAGCTTAGTAGGAATATTGTCTTTTTAATGAGGACAAAAAAATGGACTGTTTTGTGCACGTAAATGAGAGACTTGGATTTTACAGCACGAGTTGTGTGAGAGTTTGTAAATTAATGTTTTGGTATAGTTTTGCTGTAAAATGAGGACCCCTGTGACTTAAATTCATCTTTTTAAATTTTATTTTAGATTCTTCGTTCAATGTGGAGGCATGCAAGACAAAAAACGTTTTTTTCATGGATTCAACATAAGACAGGGTGAGTAAACGATAAACAAATGGGGTGAAGTGTTTTTCAACACCTGTGTCCCTTTTTGTCCTTTATTTAATTTTTTTTTTTATTAATGTGGGTATATGAACGCAGCACAGACAGAGTTTGTTACTTGTGCGGTGGATAATTGATCTGTTGATCCATTCAGAGCCGATCAGGTCAAATCAATGGATGAGAGGAGCGGCTGTTTGTGAGTGAAAGCAAACTTTTAGACTCGGCAGAAACACAGATCGGCTCACGGACGTGTTTTAATCATTTCTGGACAACAATGGAGCTCTTTGGCACAGAGGAAAAAAAAAAAATATATATATATATATATATATATATATATATATATATGATACTTGTTAGCAGATACATTCAGATTTCAGACACCAGATTTAGTCTTCAGATTATTTAATTAACAGGTGTTTTACAGTCATGGTCTGAGAGCTGGGGACCAAAAAACTCAGTTTCCATGTTTCCCACATGGTCCATCTGTGGTCCAGCACGACTAGCTGCAAATATTTAAAGGTGTTTTAATGTTTTTTACCTGGAAGATGGAGATGGCACAGATGGTGACCAGGATGACGACCCTGACGTCCACTTTGGGTGTGAGCTGTCGGCGGTAGTAGGCGTAGTAGTGCTGGTAGTACTCCTCAGGATGGTCCAGCATGTAGTCGTAGTCCCGCCGAGTGTCCTCGTCCTGCACACACACACACACACACACACCTGAATATTATCTGTTTTTTTTTTTTCAAAGGTAGCGCTGCAGGTTGCAGCTTGGTTGCACTTTTCATCTTCACCACTAGATGCTGCTAAATACCAACCGCTGCTTCCTTTAGTCTATTTTTTTTCATGTTTCTTTTTTTAAAGTTTCTCGTCTCGGTTGGGATATTTCTGTTTATACCTGCAAGCGATCTTCTTCTCTCTCGGATACACACTGTTTGCGCTTTTCTCAGGTTTTCCGGTGCAAATATTGAACTTGTTGTAGAGCCAAAAGGAAGCTGCTGTCTATGTGGCACTTTCTCATTGGACACGGAGACTAAAACAAACGTGTGAAGAGTCCTGTAGTTATACTGATTAATATTAGAGTTATTCTGGGACCTCAGAGGTCAAACACATTTCTTCTGTTTTCACAGTATGTTACAAAAAATGTGTTGTATTTGTCTGTTTATCTGCTTTATCAGAAAAACAGATGTCGAAATCGGACTTTTTACAGTATGAAGGATGTGGAAATCAAATTTATCAACCAGTGTCTTCAGGAACTACTTAACAAACGTTTTGTATCGTTGTTCTTTCGGTCATTTTTGACGGAATAACTCGATATTATGACAGTATTGTGGGGTTGACTAATGCTGGGGAATATATTGATATTATATCAATATCATGACATGTTATAGTGTTTTAGGTTTTAGATATTGTATTATAAAATATATTTTCCTGGTTTTAAAGGCTGCATTATAGCAAAAAGTGAAAAACTATGGGAAACCACATCACAGCAGGTTATTTTTATATTTACAGTGGTTTAACAGGCAACATTTGGCCTTTATTAATACTATAAGAAAATAATAAATATGTCATGATGTATAAAAAATGACACAATATGAGTATTATGAATACATAAAACACCATAACGCAACAACAGTCACTATATGGACATTATAATATAGTTTGTAAACACACTATAACAGTTCCTGCAGCTTAAGGCAAGGCAGATTTAAGACTTTTTTAATGCAACACAGCAGTAAGTTAAAGACCAATTTTCTATACCCAAAACTGAGGACAGACAATTTTATTTTGCCCAAATTTTTATTATAACAAAACAAGACGTTTTCGTCAAGTGAAATCAAATAGATCATCTCTATAAAACGTTGAAAAAACACAAATTTTAGAGTGAACACATGGGAGACAATGAACATATCATATTATCCTAAAAACCAACAGAAGTGGGAAATATCTGGTATTTCTGGCAGGTTTTCTTTTGTTTTTTACTCTCCATGTGAGATTCTACTGCTTGAATTCCCATCATGATGAGTTTCAGAAAAGGAATTTATTAAATTTTTACATTTTAATAAATAGATGTTACCATCTTAAAAAAAAAAAAAAAATCGCAATGCAATGTTAAAAAAATAAAATTAATAATAATAATAATACATAATAAATAAATAATAATTATATAAATAAATAATAATAATAAATAAATATAATAAAATACTGAGCATTTTAAGACAGATTAATTTAAGTCAATTGAATACTAATAATATTTTTAGATTAATGTATTCAATGACTTTTAAGACTTTTTAAGGAACCCTGTATAAATCCCTTTAGGAGTATTAGTCAGTGGACAATAGTTTGGTCCCGTAAGGAAACATTATGTGACATTAGAGAAGTTTTAAGAATATTTTAGGAACATTATGGCCTTATTAAAGTGTCTGCTCTAATAATGAAGACAATAATACAGAATAAAGAGTCTTTTTAACGGGGGCTTGTACCGACCTTTAACGTCTCGTACGCGGTGGCGATGAGCAGGAACTTCCTCTGGGCGGACTCCAGGGTCTCCCCCTCCATCCCCGGCTCCCCGAGCCTGAACCGGTCCGGGTGGTACCGGCGGGCCAGCTGCCGGTAAGCCCGGGCGATCTCCGCCTTGGTGGCCTCCCTGGTGACGCCGAGCACATCGTAGCAGACCTCGGTGCCGCAGTAGAGGCCCTCCACCAGCGCGCTGACCGCCGGCAGGCAGGACACGGAGAGCAGGAGCACCGCCAGCCCCCACCGAGGCCTCACCGTCCGCGGACACCCAGCACAACCTCCGCCGCCTCCGCCGCCTCCGCCGCTCCGCTCCGTGGGCGCAGCCATCTCCACCGCCGCTGCTGCTCTGTCGCACCGTGTCTGGGTCATCAGCCGGCGTCACGACCGAGTGATGACGAAGCATCAAAGATCGTCTGTGCTGCACGAGCAGGAGACACGTGGGCAGAGCGTGGACTTTATATAAAGATATGTATTTATTCATAAACAGTGTACGGTGCAGACTTTAAACTGATGGATCATAATGGAAACATACTGGACCCGGCTGAATTGGTTTACAAATTTGTTTCATTTATTACAAAAACAGAGAGAAGGCTAGGAGCACACATAGCCCAAAATTGGCCAAAAAATAAGAAAAATAATTGTATAACAATTACAAAAAAATACCCTGCAAATAAGCAAAAATAAAAATGAAGAGTTAAAAACAAACAAAAACGATCAAGCAAATTACCCAACAAGTGCTGAAAATAAATGATTATATTTTATATATATAAAAACAAGAATCACATTTTTACAGTGGAGCATGTATTCAGGTGTAAATCCGTAGTAATCATTAACACTTTGTTAGTAAATGCTATTTAATTAGGCTATTTTTTTTATTTAATTAGTAACTATCGTCACGCTTCTTTAGAACGCCCACTATGGAACGCTACCTTAGCAACCGTAACTACGCACGAGAGGCCTGTGGCACTCTGAGCACGAGGGAAAATGTCTGAACTGGCGGACTCCGACAGCAGATGTCCCCAAAGTTTAGAGTTTAGTTTTCGGTTTTCTGAAGCCAGAGAGTCCAGGGGATAGATGTTGGATGAAATTTGATTAACATGGAGGAGCTAACTCACAGCTAAATCACCAAAATCAGCAGAAACTCCTCTGTTTGCTCCAAGGTAAGACGCTAACTGACGTTAGCTAGCTTAGCACGTTAGCAAACAAAGACGGTTGAATATTAGCTGGAACTTGATTAGCCTACGTTTTAACTTTAAGTTTGGCATTTGTATTTATTTTTTGAGGCTGTTTGTGCTTAAAACATATTGAAAGGCGAGATAATTTAGTTTTGTTATGAGCTAAACCATACAGCGGAGTCATAATTAAATGTTAGCTTAATCCTTCAAAACCAAGATTGGCTTAAAATTAGTAAAACATATCACAAAATGACTAGTTTTAGAAAAGAAAAAAAAAGAAATTTATAAAAAACAACAATGAAATGACAATGAAAATGTGATGTAAAATTATAATTATTTTGTAATGTAATTTTAAATATACATGTATCATAATTATAAATTTGGTTTTTCCACATTTTTTTCTGAAACATTTTCTCTAGCTTTTTTTTTTTTTTTTTTTTTTTTAAATAATTTTCTTAATCTACTTATTCCATGCAATTTTTTGGAACATTTCCAACCAAGTTGCTCATTGCCTCTTCCCCATGTTTTTAAATTAATTGCACCAATTTGCTAATGGTTCAAAAGGTTAAATACTTGTGAAACGTGCCTCAAAGCAGCACAAGAAAAGTAACATTGCTCTAGGTTTCACAGGGCTAAAGGTCTGGTGTGTAAGATTTTTGGGGATTTTGCAGCACCTAGTTTGGAGGAGCGCAGGTGAAACCAGCTGGGACTTATAAAAGTCCTTAAGTGTGTATTGTTTGGTAGGATTTTACTGGGAGCTTAATTACCGACAGAGGTCTCCAAAACAACCTGGGGATTTAAAGCGTTAAAAATACTGACTAAAGCAGTTTCATGTAACAAATTTGTGTTTCTTTGATGCTGTTTGGCATATCAGACTTGCAAATTTGTGCTCACCTTTTTTCTCTGATAAGTCAACATCCAGAATTTCAGGAGGTTTTTACCAGGAGCCAAATTTGTGGTTCCACCTCTCCAAGACAAACAGACTCGGTGATTTAAACTGGTAAAAACACAGAATAAAGCAGTTTCATGTCAAATAATCTTTGTTTTTTTCACTGTAGAAACATGGCGGTGCAACATGGCAATCTTCATGGACAAGGACCTACTCCCTATGTTGGTATAAACAGCTCATTCTAAGGTAACAAAATACAATAATTCATATTTTCAAGTGATTAAAAACTAAAAAAACATACTTATTATATTGGATCTAATTTATGCCAATATATCCTCCTAAATACTACACATTTCAAGGGTATTTTGGTTGAAAACATTTAGAAAGACAAATAAGCTAAGCAAAGAAAAATAAAACTGAGGGAAACCAATCTCAAAGCATATATTTATATAGTTTTTAAGTTGTGGGTGATTTACTGTGTGACTGTTAAAAATCAATCACAACTGCTTGTTTTATTATTACTTATTTATTATTACTGAATGTCTACAGGACTATAAAAATAGGTCTTGGTGAAATGTGATGAACTTTGGATACAGTGAACCTTATGGTTGACAAATTAAAGGCTCCTTTGGAATAATAAGGCTGCACTTCTGTTAAATATTATCTTAATGTTCGAAACTGATTTTAGCAGATTTAAACCTGCTTTGGCCACTTGAGGGCAGCAAAGATCAGGCTGTATCAACAACACTGTTAATACAAAACAGCAGCTGCAACAGAAGCAAATGGAGAAAGAAAAAATGTGTTTTGCTTTTACTGAAACAACAGCTTTTGATTTCATTAACTACTCATGAAAAACTTTATACACAACACTTTTGATTTTGCTCCTATTTTTAACATGTTTAAATTAAAGACCTAAGACTTTTTTATGCACTCAGTAGAAATATTTCTCTGAAATTTTGGTCGCAGATTTGTACAAATCTGTTTTAGTGAGCACTTCTCTTCTTCCAAGATAATCCATCTACCTGACAGGTGAGGCATATCAAGATGCTGATTCAGCAGCATGATTAACACACAGATTGCTGGGATGATAACAGTAAAAGGCCACTCTAAAATGTGCAGTTTTATCTCGAAAAAGGTCATATATTAGGATTAGGATCTCTGTGCATTGAAATTTAATAAAATGCTGTGTTTGTTCTATTCGTCAGCGTGTCGGTGGTACACTCCCTCACATCTTGCAGCTGAACAATGTGAAACATCTTGCTGAACAAGTCATGTGTTTACTGACTGTTAAACACATTTCCGAGGCAGCTATCAGAGGGATGATCACAAATCTACTAAAAAACATGATGGCAGCTTTGAACAACGTTTCAATCAGAGCTGTTAGTCAGTGATCATTTCTCAGGGTTCCACATTTGTGTTTTCATTTTGCTTTTGTATTTCAATTTTTTGGATTCATGATCCGGGAAGGTAGCCTGTCATTAACCAACTCTGACACAAAATTTGTTTTAAAGACTAAAATATACAAATATGCAAACAAAATTTATTTATTTGACCACCAGATGTTTTGTACACATTTGAAATTTGCAAACTGAACCCTTTAAACCCTGAGCAAATTGGTTGGATTTCTTTCAAAAACATGGCAGAAAAGGCAATTAGCAACTTGGCAAGAAATGTCCCACCAATTGCAAGAAATTACTTACAGGTGGATAAAGGGCCTTGATAAAAAATGAAAGAAAAAAAGCCTGGGGAAATGTCCAGAAAACTATATTCACAATTATTTTAATTTTATATTTTAAATTATTTTTAATATTTTATTTATTTATTTATGTATTTTGGATGGTACCAATAGAACAGTTTCTTACCGTCCCGATTTTTCGTTGCACCTCGGCCGGGGTACCAAGGGCACAGATCCAGTGCTATTATGTGTGGTTCTGCATTGATTGTTTATTTTTAACTGTCCATTGTTAGTCATAAATACTACGCTAATCCGTAAGTATTCTTTTAGAGCACTTTGTCATTTGCACATACAGCATAGCTAAAGTATGCAGCAGCGAGTATTTTGCTTTTTTGCAAACTTTGGGAAAAGATTTTTATAATCTGGCATTTTCTTGATGAGCTCCATGACTTGCTTCTTGTTGTTAGAGGTGTTGCTAAACAGATGATATCGGTCTTCGCACAGCTCAATAACGCTCTTGAGGCGATCATGTGCGTTTATAAACTTCTCCAGACTTCCCGCCAGCTCCTCTCCATGGGTCAGCAGGACAATTGTGCTCTCCCTGATCTCCCAACCGAACTTCTTCTCCAGCTTTTCTAATATTCCTCTCTCGATGTTCGTGAAGTGGCCCAGCCGTAACACGAGTAGCACCAGGCATTGTCCGGGCTTACAGTACTTCTTGCACTCCTCCACCTGAGCCTGGGAGTTTCTGAGTTGGTCGTGAAAGAAGTCTGGGGTGTCGACCAGTCTCACTTTGGTCCCGAATGGTTTCTCCACTATTCTGACCTCACACTGGGTGGTGACCAGCATGGGGCTTGGCTCAGATCTAAAAAGTTGCAATGAATCCTGGTTGGGGTGCCCAGCAGCCAGGATGGTGTTTGCAGATGCACTCTTTCCGGTCCCTTTCGGTCCCAGCAGAACGATGTTAAATATGTCGTCTGGCTCTTCAAAGACACCGTCACCTGGAGGATACAGTAATTCATTGTATCACCTTTGGTGAGATATTTCTATAAGCCCATTTGGTTTTCTAACCTGTTTTTCTGTAATGTTTTTGACCTGTTTTCTGTTACAGTTTTTAATGGTGCAAATAAATAAATGAAATCAAATGAAAACCAGTCAGTTAAAACATCAGTGACCTGCAATATCCTGCTATTAAACTCAAGGTATTATAAACTGAAGGTATTATACTTGGCCCCAAACAGAGTATTCTTTCAGCAGGATAGAATTTTATAACTAAAAACAATTACAAGTAATTAAAAACAGAGATTTTACCTGCTCTCCCACGGTGATACACAGGCTGGCCATCCAAACTGAAACAATTAACATAATTAAAGTCAATCAAAAGATGAAAGTAATAGAGACAGTGGTGTTAACATCATATGCCAACAAAAATGTGTCAGATAATGTTTACAATAAACTGTCCTCCTCTAAAATATGACCACAAAAAATTTTTTTTGAAATGCAGAAGTGAGAAGTTATTTAAGTTATTAACAGCCTCTAGTGGTTGTAGTGATTATAACAGGAGCTAATAGGGCTTCGTAGTTTAATAAAGAGCCAGAAAGTCCCCCTAGAGCAAAAAGGAGGAGAGGTGGAGAGGTCAAACAAACCTCAGACTTTTATCCAGACTGGTGTTCACTTATTTTAACAACATTGTAAGTCAACCTATGTTATGCCCAACACCTCTATAGCATTTGGTTAGGTTTAGAAAAAACATAATGGTTTGGCTCTACATTAATATGGGAAGTGAACACAGGGCTCATAGGTGAAAGTCCAGGGTATGTTGGGCCCATCCTCAACCCTTCCCTTCAACCCACCTGGCTGCATTCCAAACTGAGGCTACCTGGCAGCATACCATACTGCCGCCAAAGGTGGCTTTTGGCATAGTTATCTTATGATGAAATAACTGACAGTGGCAGGATTTGACAACTTTGGAGTAAGAACGACTCTAAACTCAGAGCTCTTACCTGATATCTAAAATCAACCAATTTACTGTTTGATTTATGCAGCTAATTAGGGACAAATATTTAGACAAATATTGTTAAAACAAGTTATAACGTGGCTTGTATATGTCCGTATACCTTACAATACTACAAACCACAGGGATGTTTCAGCTTTTCAGGTAGACGAAAGAAAACCACTGAGAGAAAATAAACTGGGAAACACAAGCTGCATGGAACTATACATATGGCCCAAAATATTATGCAGAAAGTTTACCTTATGTTCTCTAAACCCGTCATTCTTCTTAACACCACATCTTCACTGTAGTTTTTGTAGTCATAGCAGAATGGCTGACGGTCCGAACACCAGTTCCTACATTCGCTGGCCAGCGTTTCACTGGCGACTGCCAGCTGGGTGATGAACTTTTGCTTCAGCTGACGGAGTGAATGGGCGCTTTTGGTGTCTGGCAACATGACGACCAAGTGAGCCGTCACATTTTCTCCAAAGGTCCCTTGAAGTTTTTTGATCTGAGCCACAACTTTGTCCTCTTTGGTGTTTTCTGAATCTATTGCCAGTATGAACAGATGAGGGCCAGGATGAGAGAGTGCCATGAAGTCAATAACCAGCTGGTCCGGGTGCAGACATTCGTCATCGAAGAAATCGGGGATATTGATGATTTTGAACGAGTCGTTCGTTTCCACGACGAAGCTGTTTGACGATCTGGTGAAAGCATTCGGCTTGTCGCTGAGGATCATTTTTCCGATGCTGTTCTGCTGAATCTTCTTTCCAAACAGAGCGATGGTTAACTTGGCAGGACATGCTGTAGAAACAAAAAACAGTGACATGTTTTAATGCGCAATCTGAAAATGATCCGTGAAGCTGGTTTTAGAAGAGAATCAAGGGCTTAGTTAAATCGCACTGAAAAGAATGGAGCATTTTAAAAACAAATCTGGCGGCCTAAGAGTTTAAGATACTGACGAAGTCATCTTAATGTCCCTGACGGGGACTTGTCTAGGACCTTTGTCAAATGTCAGCCTCCAAAAACTGCCCCAAACTGTTTAGAAAATAAGTAAAATAAGCGTCACTTACGTGGTGGCTGTCTGCTTGAAAACATTGTAACTGCTCTGCGGAGAACAGACAGCAGACAGGTTTTACTGGATCGGCTTTGACCTCCGTCAGACTGAATCACGCTGATGTCGGTCGATCCACCCTGTGGGCGGAGAGCTGAGAACTGATTCAGACTAAAATAATAATGAATTCTGTCTCTGTTCTTTCTTTAAAAAGTCAAGACAGAGAGAGAAGGATGTAGTCCACTTTTTCAACTCCTTTCAGCACATTGCAGTCAACACTTGCACTATGTGATGCTTTTTAAACATGGTTTAACCCTTTGAAACCTGAGCGAATTGGCTCCATTTATTTCAAAACGTAGGAAAAGGGCAACAAGCAACTTGAGAGGAAATTACCCAAAAATCTGCAACAAAAAAATGTGAAAATTACAAAAATACCTAAAACATTAGAAGGAAAAAAAACGAATAAGAAAAAACAGAAAATAACTTTGGAATAATTTAAAAAAAATTTTTTTTTTAAAATTTTAATTAAAAAAAAAAAAATGTAGATTAATCGACTAGCAGCAGGGACTTTATGCGTGTGTGTGTGTGTGTGTGTGTGTGTGTGTGTGTGTGTGTGTGTGTGTGTGTGTGTGTGCGTGTTGTTTTATTTGAACAAGAGCCAAACGATGTGAAAAATCCTGTTGAGCGGCTCTGTCTGTGCACAAAAACTCTGAGGCACTAAGTGGCAACTGCAACTTTATTTAGCTTTAGAGAGAGCAGTGTCTGGAGTGAAAATCATCAAAAAAGGTGCATTTCACCCAAAGAAACAGATACAGAATACAGAATACCAAACCTTTATCTCCACATGTACACACTAGATGTACTTCATATACTGCAGTAATTCTGATTTTTTTCCATGAAAATGGTAGCTGAAGCTAAGATCTGAGTGTATGTGCTCTAAATGTGTGCATGTGTGTGTTCAGGTTTTGCTAGTTTTCCCATGTCTGCACCGCTTCCTCGAAGTCCTGCCAAGAGTGTTATCATTTTGCAGGTGTGTCATTCACAGAACTGAAAGTCAGAGTTCATGGTAACACATAGCTCGCGCTCTCTCAGCGCTGTTAAACCAGACACAAGATCTGATCTGACTTAAACAAATATTTCTGTTTTTGCTTGATCTAAATCTTCTGGTAAAGTGATGAAACAGCATTGGAGCATGGTTATTATCAGGGTGCATATACGGTCATGATAAACCTAGAAAAGTCATAGAATGTGCAAATTACAGGCCTAGAAAGGTTTTTGAAAGTAAATATACCCTGAAAGTTTTGAAAAATCTGTTTCACAAACCCGTAAAATAGCACATAATGTTTGCAGGGTGAGAAAATCCAACAGTAATTTCTGCTTTCACAGTTTCTGGCTGTGATAAATGGTGTGTTTGGAGGGCATGTTTTCTTCAAAACCCCACCACCAAATGTTTTTGCAACTTTTGGATATTATTAGATAATTTTTGAATGAATTAATGAATTAATAACTTTATTTCAAACCAAAAAAGAATGAAAACACATTATAAACAAGCAAACAAAACAAAAGCACAGTGTCCGAACAGGTAGAAGTCAAACCTATATATCGATCCCTTCATAACCTTTTCTTTAAACACATATATATATTATGTCAACAAATTCCTAAATTTAGTTACAATTAGTGTACGCACACATTTTTATCTCTGTACGTGATTTGAACAGTTTGAAATCAACCAGATCTTTGAATTCAAATGCTTTTAATTTGACAAATGTTGATAAAAGTGTGTTTCTTGCTTCTCCTTTTAATAATTCTGCAATTTCAAATTTTAGTTTTGTTTTTCTGGGTCACTATCGAGCCTTTAATTCACTCAGTCTGATTTATGTACTGACCTAAATTCAGTATCAGTCTGTCGTATTTACTGTCACTGGCAACAGTGTTTGTAATTTAATGGCAAGGTTCCTTACAGAAATGTTATGATCAAAGTTTGCGATATTTAGGAAATAAATATTGAATTTTCTTTTTATTGAAGCATTTTTTATAAACTCTTTTCTAAAGAGTACATTTATAAGTTCGTAAAGTATGATGGTGTACTTGTACAGAGGAGACATGGGGACAGGCTGTACAGCTCTATTTTTACCAGCAGCAGCACCAACATATGGTGCCAGTATATCTGTCGATCACACAGGATATGTATGTCACAGAATATGGGTCATACATTCGTACATACTGTTCAGGATCTTTTTAGTTTCTATTTCTCTTCCCTTGTCCCCTTTCTCAGGTCACATGTTGATCATAAACAGTTCACCTGCTAAAGAGGTGGCAAAAATGTGCTGATATTTGTCCAGTTAGAGGTCAAGTCAACTTTTTTTTTTTAAATTGTAAAAATTTTTGTGATTTTTTTCTTACAGTACAAACAAAGAAGATCTGTGTTTACATGGAAGCTCATTTCTGAATAAATAAGCAGTTCTGAGCAGTTACAATAGATTTACAGTAAACGTTATTATAAAAACAATATTACTGGTAAATCAAAAGTGTGATAAAATCATTTTCCACTTTGTTGTGCAAAGTTAGTTAATGCTGTTTAAAGTCCAGTTATGAATGATATGGATAAAGGATTCGTGGCTGTTTTTTAGTTATTAACCCTTTGAAAAATTGGCTTGATTTCATACAAAAACATGAGGAGCGCAATGAGCAACAATGAGAAATGACCCAAAAATGAGCAAGAAATAAGTTAAAAACAACAACAACAACAAACAAGAAAACCTCCTGAAAATTAGTTTTTAAAAAGTGAAAAATAAAGATAAATGAAAGTGAAAAATAAATAAATGAATAATAAAAAAGACAAATGAGACTTGGCAAAAAGTGCTTAAAATATTATATAACTGTCACATAATTTTAAATATTTATTTATGATAATTATTAATATATTTTTTTTCCCTAGCTTTTTTTCTTTTTTCCATTGACGTTTTCCCCAGCTTTTACATTTTTTTTTTTCTAAACCTACCTAAACCTTTCTTGCAATTTGTGGAACAAATTGCTCATTGACTTTTTTTCAGTGTGTTTATGAAATAAATCACACCAATTTCTTCAGTGTTCAAAGCTTTAAATACTTGTGAAAGATGTCTGAATACAGCACAAGAAAGTGATGTCGCAGCAGGTCTCAAAGGGTTAAAAATACATTTATCATGCTAATATTATTACATAATAAAAATATTTCACATGCAGTGTCTGTTAGCAGGAAATCTCGATAGAAAAAAGAAAATAGACGATGCGTATTTTATCAACAGCAGAGACGATTCTTCAAAGTGCTGCTCTGATTACAAAAATTGTTTAGTTTTATCGCTACGACGTAGATCTGAACTTTTCTAGTTATTAACGTGGAAAGAATTCACAATTTTTTGGAGCTAAATAGCTGATTTTGATGACATGTGGCTAAAA
The DNA here is from genome assembly GCF_026936395.1 of Plectropomus leopardus. NCBI lineage: Eukaryota > Metazoa > Chordata > Actinopteri > Perciformes > Serranidae > Plectropomus > Plectropomus leopardus. The sequence continues at coordinate 27,126,457 of NC_142195.1, forward strand.
AAAGTTAATGTGGAGACTGTAGCATGTATGCCACAATTACGAGTGGGGAATGGTTAAAAAAGACCAGCGTCCTGATTTCGAGTCATGGCAGCGATTGTGGCTTTGAGACAATTTGCAATTAACTGAAGGTTTTACATAATTTCCGCCACAAAAAGGTAACAAACAAAAGGTGTCTCATTTATACCTGATTTGTCATTTTGATGTGTTTGTGGTGGTCAGAGGATCACCAGCGTCATAAAGATTCATCCTTTGGAGAGAACGAATGTCCGTGTTTTAGGAGGGCTTGCATTCCCAGCATGCCGTTTCACACGGCCTGCGATAGGTTTGCAGCAGGAGGTGTGTGCCTCAGTGTGAAAAAGATATATTTACCATAAACCTCAAATAACACATGACAGCACTGGTCAAATTCAGGCTCAGGGACGAGCAGCAGACCACAAAAGCCAAAACAACTCTCCGAGAGTCATCTGCAGCCCAATTGTCATTCAGTTTAAGTCATATTTTCTAAATTGATGTAGATATGATTAAATGTGTATGAGGTCACTTTAGCCTCATTCCCTCTGCACAAAAAACATCTGCTAACATCTGCTGACATCCGGCTTTTTAATGCAGTGGGAAAGTGTACAATCAGCATTCACACTCGGGTCATATGACTCTGCAGTAGACGCAGGTTTTTATCGCCTCCGACTCCGATTTATTGATAGGAACAAAACACCTGGGTGAATGTCCTAACTTCAGCTCCTTAACTGGCGAGATGCATTAACCACTAATTACCGTCCGTCTCCACCTAAGAAGCTAAAAACATCGACCCAAATGAGTCTGCACCGAGTTTAAGAGAGAAATGAATCAGTAAGAGATATATGAAGAGAAGTAAAGTTTTCACAGACTTCTTTCCATGCTTCTTTCTACTGTTTACCTGTTCTCCAGCCTGCTGAGCACACGCGCGCGCACACACACACACACACACACACACACACAGAGAAAGACTAGTCTTCGGCCATGCAGTCTATGGCCTATTTGTAGCAGGTTAAAAAAAACGTGTGGTCGTGCTAATTTTGGTAGGAAAAGTATTTGAGGTGGTGGAGGGAACGGTGAAAGGTGTTTTTTTTTCTCAAGACAGCATATATTAACACAGGTTTTTGCGTTTTGTACCAGCTACGACAAAAAAGGAAAAGAAAAGAGCGGCAGAGTGACTTTAATTTGAATTTAATTATCTTGATAAATCACATGAAATTATTAAAAGCTGCCATTGAGAAAATGCTAAAGATGTAATGTAAAGGATATTGACTAGTATTTCTTTTTTATAATAAGAAAGTAAAAACAATTTAACTGTAAATTTACTCATATAAATTAAACATGTGTACTAATTATGTATCCAAACTCAGAGACCATAGGTTTTTATAGTGTGTCATAGCAGGTTGTATGTAAAATTTGAATGTATGTAAAGGGGTAGGAATAAAGAAGTGAGTACTTCTTCCTACTGCTTTCAAACATGTGATATTTAAGTTTTAGTGAGTATTTGTTTATTGAGATTATATATTCTTTTTTATGCTTTTGTTTCTGTTCATTGCACTTAGTTTTAAGGCTTGTTTGCTTTTATTTGTGTGTTTTTTCTTTTTTTTCTTTTTTTTTTCTACGGCGTGTTTGTGGCCCATATCTGGCAAATGGGAACATACTGCCCCAGTGCCATCGCTCTGCGTCTTATGTAAGCCGGATAAAAGTGTCGGGTATGGGTCAGATCTGGACAACATAAATTTTGGGATCTTGTATAGACACATGTAGGTCATTTTGAGGTACCAAACCTGCATCATAGTTTGGTGCAAAGCCAACATGCTGCAGGCAGTTTGACCTCCTCTCTGTGTCTCTGTGAGTGTGTTGGAGGATGAAATATTTTTAGACAGGACTGCCCCTCAAACATCCAACAGCAGCTTGAGGAGTCTGGGTGTTACAGTATATAAGAGCAGCGCTGCATCTCCTCACAGAACAGACAGCATCATCACTATAAGGTACATCAGCTCCACCCGACAAATATTATTTTAAAAAAGTGTTGACAATATAATAACTCTTCATGCTTTTCTTTTATTTCTGCAGGGAGTTTTGAAAAGGGGTCGAAGATGTCTAGTGAAAGAAACGTGGAGGTGGTCGGCTGCGACGCCTCGATCATGAGGAACGTCTGGGCGATCAGAGAGAAAGAGTACGAACAGAAGATACACCTAGAGATGGAACGAATTGAGAAGAGCGCTCTGCCCTCGTAAGGACCTGAACTTTTATCTGTCTCTGTGCACACGCCGCCTGCAAGTCCTTTAAAAGTCTTAAAAATAAGTGTCATCTTAATTTCTGCACAAATATTTTTGCATTTTGCCTGAATTGGATGGTAATTGTGTTATTTAATGATACATTTGTTACAAAGTCTGCCTTTGATTTAAAAACAGCAGAGACAAAAACTCACACAATACACACAGTTAATCTGTAGTTTGTGCCGTTACTGTTTTTGTGAGGGCAAATTAATTTGACCAACTATGAATGGTGGATATGCAAAATGCATTTTATTGCCTTGGAATTATTTTTTTAGATATTTAAAAAGAAAAAAATAATACTTGTGGAACTAGATTTTTTGTGCCTGCACCTTTGTTTGTATAATGCGCAATATTTTCCACATATGATTTTAAAGTAATCCAAAACTATTTAGATTAGATTACATATTTTAGTAATCAATAGATTACTTAATTTATTATATAATTTGTATTCAGTAACTAGCTACATTTCAAAATTTTAGTATATTTAGAAATATTTTTTCACATTTATATTTAGAAATTCATGACATATTAAACATCAGAAGAAGGTAGAAGATAGATTTATCGGTCATTTTTTAAACAAAGTTAAATTTATTATGTTACAGAATTATAATATTTTTACACACTTTTGTCCAAATTTTATTTGCCTTGTTTGGGTTTTCTTTTATTCACTTTTTTTTGTTTTGTTTTTTATTTTTGATTTCTAATTTTCAGGGTATTTTTTTCTTTCAATTTTTGGTTAATTTCTTCCTGTGTTTTTCATTGCCTTTTTTCCAATTCAGATTTTCTTGCTTCTCCCACAAATCCCACACGAGTTTTTGAAATGAGCAGAGTATGCTTTTACTCACATACTGTGAAGGAATCGGGACACTGTGGACTGCTACTGGACAGACAGGGAATGGCAGCTTCTGAAATTACAGAAGAGTTTAATGACTGATATACCGACAGGTTGTTTAATGGTTTAATGCCATGGGACCAACATTTGGCATCATTATCATAGATGAATAGGCATTTCTCTCAAGTCATTTATTCCGCTAAATAAATACAATTCTCACATTCACAGAGGTGTAAATTGAGGTGTGCTGCGGGGGAAATTTGATCCATCCACACACTGAAAGGTTTGCAGTTAACGAGAGCTCAGACATGAGCCACATGGATTATGTGTCACGACCCTCTGGGCAGCTTTGGCAGCTGAACAGATTTACTGGGCGGCGTAATGAATAGCCGGACAAAGTGACAGAAATAGTGTTTTTACAGTCGTCAGTCGACACCGAGGGAGGGAAGCTCAGAGGGGAGTTACCGTTCATCACATAGAAAATGCCAAGTTTGGTTGTGTACTTTAAACCTTTTGAAACCTGGATCAGTTTTCTTGTGCTGCGTTTAGATACCTTTCACAAGGTATTTGACCCTTTCACACCTCAGCAAAGTGGTTTGATTTCTGTCTGGGGGAAATGGCAATGACCAACTCAGTTGCGAGAAATATGTAAATGGTGACAATCTAAAAATTTTCTTCAAAAAATACATACTAAAATTACAGAAAAATGTCCAGAAAATCATATTTAAAATTATGATAATGTTTATGTTTAAAATAATGTTACAGAAAAATAGAATTATTTTAGATGATATATGTATATATATTTATTTTAAAACATTTTCAGCACTATTTTAAATTGTTTTTGGCTTACTTTCAGGTAATCTTCTTGCTTGTTGACTTCTCCCCATGTTTTTGAAAGAAATCAAATCAATTCACTGAAGTTTTAAATGGTTAAAATCAATTTGTAATCTTAATTCAAGCCATTTTAAAACCATAAAAAAGGGTCTCTTGACCCGGCAGCAGAACAGTCCCAGTTCAGTGTGGATTTATTGAAGTGCTGTCAGTCACTATTTTTATTGTAGTATCAGTGCATCACATTACCTCACCCTGCACACACTGAGTGTCACGCCAGGCCTAAATATAAACAGTGTAGTCATACATACTGCCGCCCTCACACCTTTGCATTTCCTCTGTGGGTATGAATACACACTAACTGCAGCTGTCACACAACACAACAACACAATGTATGAGGCATTTACTGTATATAAATATTGACAACATGACAGCTCCCCAAAGGTGAAGCCAGAACATCTTGATCGCCCCCTATTGGCTGGCTGCAGTGTAGATCATTGTGTTAGTAAATGAGATATAGAACAAAAAAACAACGTACCTCTAAAATAAATTTTGCCATAGATGGTTGCTGTCATTTTAGGTAGTTCTTAGGACACTTGTATTCTTATCTTTGCATTGACTTTGTATGTAAACGTGAAACATTAAAATGTCATTTTCATTCTGTCTTAGAAAGATGTTCTACTTTGTACTTCTATTTCCTGCATGCATTTTTACCTTTTTTCTTATTCTTTTTTCAACAGTATTAACAAGGAGTGGGCAGGTCGTTTGGCTGCCAGACAGGGAAACTACACAAGGGTTGAGAGGAAGAAGAAACCTGTTGAGAATAAGATAGATGCCGACAGTGTCTGGAAGAGCAAACCCCAGGCTCCTCCTAAGCTTTCTCGTGGTGTAGGTGCAGCTCCAGCCGCCAGACCAGTGGGCCAAAGCAAAAGCTACTCCACTGCAGCCTCTACCCACAAAGACAAAAAGGGGCAGGACAAGAATTTAAGAAAGCTACAGTTACTCATGACCATCGCCCAAACACAACCTTCTACAATGGTGTGGGGGAAATCATGGAAGTACAACAAGTGCTTGCCATTACCAACCGAAGGTGAAGAAGTTAAAACAACCTGGGGCCAGTGCTGGATGTTTGCTACCCAGCAGCCTTACTCTGAACCAGGCAAGCCTTGGCTAAATGGACCCAACTTGATGGATCCTCAGAAACTTAATCTCTGGGAGAAACTTGACCACAGGATGGTGGAATCAGAGGATCTAGACCTGATCCTTCCCACTGAGGAATGGGAGATGTCCTGGAGAAAGTTTGACAAAAACAGTAAGAAGAATGCATCTTCTTCAAAAGGAGAAAATTTTGCAAAATCTGGAGTCTTCACCATGCTGATGGAGACTCAGCATCACAATGAGGCCTTGTGCTCATCAGAGTGGAGCGAGTCATGGAGATCCACTAAGCCAGCAAGTGAGGAGGAAGATTTTACTGATCTGGATGATGGTCTGATGAATGAGTCTAGTGCTAAAAGGCAAAGTAACGATAGAGGGATGAGCTCAGAGTGGGAAGACTGTTGGAAGCTTATCAACCACCATGGCTGCAACAAATCTGAAGTGCGTAAAGTTAAAAAATCTTATGATCCAGAGTGGGTCAATTCATGGAGAGCAGCCATGGCTGTCCTCAACAACCACAAGAATTCTGATCGATCTCTGAAGCAAGATCACAGTGATACCTTTTTTGATCGCAGCGAGCTGAGAGAGTCACATCTCCACAACATCATGCTTGACTCTCGTGAGAAGAAGTACACAGATCTGTACTTGCAGCTCTGCAATGAATTTGAGGGTTTGTCAGAATGGAAAAAGTCTTGGCAGGTGACCAAAAACAACTCCAAACCATGCGAAGAAATTGAGAAAATCCTGAAGACCATGGCACCAAGGATGGAGACTAATTTGGGGGCTCAGAAGGTGGAGAGCAGTCCAAAGCAGCACTATTCAGAGAAAACAGACCCAATCTATGAGCAACTGAGACAAGACGTGATCTATCGCCCCAGGAGAGAATTCGCCCAATCTAAGCTGCTTCTTCTGAAACACCTGGAAAATGTTCACTCTGCATCAGAATGGAGGGAGTCCTGGAAAATACTGAAACACAGAATGAGAATGGAGAGAAGAAGAATGAGGCCTGACCCATCGAGGCCTTTCAGGTCACCTGAGAGGGGAGGAGACAGGAGGCCTTCTGCCTCAGAGTGGAAAGACTCGTGGAAATACACCTGTCAGCCCCTGGGTCAGGACCCTGAAGCTTGGCAGCAGGGTTGGTCCACTATGCCCCAAATCCGAGTAGATCGCGCCTGGAACCAGAACCACTTTGCGCCTGTGGAACTCCCGAAGAATGGGCCAAACACAGAGCACAGTTGGGTAGACTCATGGAGGTACTCGAGGGGCCAGCGTCAGTCAGAAGCTGGGCAGGGTAGGGCACAGACCAACCAAGCAAGATCATCCCAACATCTTGGTGAGCCATGGACACAGAGGAGGTACAATAGACCAAATTCTGATTGGCATTTGGCCTGGATGGTCTCAGAAACTGAGTTCCACCATGACAGACCCTCTCTTACTCAGTGGAGGGAAGCCTGGAGGTGGTCCGTCTTGCACCCAGAGCACTCGTCTGAACAAATGCAAAGAGAGAACAGCGTGGATAGGTTGATGGAGATCCAACCCCAGAGAGAGAAGATTTCTTTGCAGAGAGGCATCGCTAAAATGAGCCGGTCTTTTGACAACCAGATGTTCAGGGAGAGATATCCCGAGAAAGAGTGGAATGCTTCGTGGAAAGCTGAGTCACTTCTGAACCATCAACAGACTCACAGATCTTCAGGGACACCTGGGAAAAGCAGCACTACTCAGCAACATCATAATACTGAAAACGGACATGGATCGAAATGGGGAATGTCTTTCAGACTCGCCAACCCTATGCCCAAAATGGAGGAACCCTGGGTGAAGTGTTCTCCCAACCCGTGCTACTATACTGTCATGTGGTCAAAGGGAAAGAAAATACCAAACAGCGTCGACTTCACCTTCAGCAACAACCCTGCGACCTTCAGGATTTGGGTAAACTCCAGTCGGTTCCTGCAGAAAGCTAGTGCACAGACCAAAAATAAAACTACGTCTAGGGAACCTACTGATCCAAGGGTGATCTTAATAAACGACATCAAACCAAGAAACCACTTATTCTCCACCATTGATGATAAACGAGCAGAAAAGAAGTGGCCTGGATGCCACCTGCTCGGCAAAACCCAACCACGTCCCAAGAGAGGCGCCACACCCATGAAGAACCTTAAGATGGAGGACAAAGACGAGTTCTTTGAGGAGTGGGCAGAATCCTGGAGGTTCTCAGACCGACCTGGTGGTCTGAAAAAGCCCGTCAAGTCGCTCTCAGGTTGGGATGAGTCGTGGAAATTCCTCATTCCACCTTACCCGATGACAAACGGACCCAAGGCCAAATAGAAGGAGTCACAACTGGTCACATATTATGCATTTTAATAAATTTTTAAAAAACTGAATGCTCTGTGACTTTTTCTTGTTTCCATTTACTTATGATAGTCTGGTATCCACAGCTGACAAAAACAGAATGGCAAGTATAAGCCAGTGTCTGATTTGAAAAGTCTTTTTTTGGAAATGCAATGCTTGAAAACATTTTGAAAAAAATCAGTTAACAAATTACTAAATGGTTTTGTCAAATGAGCCAAGGAGCTCTGACATTCAGCCAACATCATACAAACAGCAATAATTTAAGGGACATTTCCACCTCAGTTTTGGGAGCATCAGCAATAAAAACATACAAGTAGCAGAGGACTTTATTTTGCCAAAATAAAGGACATTCACTCCAAGAAGAAAAAAGATATACAATTAAAAAAGGGGTAAAAATAAAAAAGTTTAAAAATATATATACATTATATATTAATCAATAATAAGAATAGTTTTCTTTCCTCTGTTTTTTAAAAATACTACTAAATTGAAATAATGTCTAATTTTCAGATAATTTTCTTGTGAACTTTTTCTAATTTCTTGCAAATTGTGGGACATCTCTTGTTAAGTTGCACCTTGCCTTTTCCAGCCATGTTTTCAAAAGAAATCAGACCAATTTGCTCAGGTTTCAAAGGTTTAAATGCACGTAAAAGGCATCGAAATGCAACACAAGTTTTCAAAGGGTTGAACAACACTTGTGACATTAACAACCTATAAACATTTTAATACTTCCTCCTGATGTCCTGATTGTTTCCAAGTCCTCTGTTAAAGGATGTTATGGGGTCAGGATGAGAATCAGCTGTCTGCACACACTCTGTGCCACCAGCAGAGGGCACAGCAGGCTTATCAGGCAGCTCACTCTCCTCCAATTTTTACTCAGGTTTCATTAGAGCCTGTCCTCCCTCACTCTGCTGCCCACATCCTCATGCAGCTGGTGTAATACAGCCCCATAAACATCTTCTGAAAGCCTATTAACTCTGTAAACTCTTGTAACAAAGCTACAATCAGTGTAGTCAAACAGGCTGAAAGAGTGGCTGCCAGTTTTCTTATCTACAAACGTCATAAATGTAAAAACCTTTCCCTGAATTTACTCTATTGTTACATTCCTGTCAATAAGGATGTGTATGATACCATTACAAAGTAAAATACTCTGTCCTGAGTTGAGCCAGCTGCTTCCTTCCCTTTTGCCCACTTGGAGCTGCTGACCCGTGTGGAATATGCAGCTTGAAAGAGGATGTGATTTAATCACATTAACGCTTGATCAGCCCTGCCTGAGTCATGGTCCCTGCCTCCTGGCCGCTAAATGAATCACAGATCCACTAAGTCAGGCACAATTTGTGTGTCAACGTGATTCAATCAGCTGCTTAAATCTGATCCAGTCAAACAACAGGTTACGCCTGACCCCAGGCTGGACCACCATGCTGCAGAGTGATTGTCAGGTTTTCAGGGACTTAAAGGAGCACTTCACCCCCAAAACGACCATTTGTAAATCAGAAACTCAACCCGTGTTATGTTGAATTTGTAAAGAAAACAATCCGAAAAACAAAGTCAATATATCAACAACATAACATCAACAGTATATCAAAAACTGTATCAAAACTATGTCAACAAACTCTTCCACAACTCATGCAGTATAATCCAAGTCTGATTCATCCAGTCATATGCTCAGTATCTCTAAACAGACAGCACTTTCCAGCAGGGAACTGAAGGTCAAACTTATCTCTGCTCTCTTCAAAGTCAGACTCCATTTACAGAAACGATAATTTTACCTCGCTGAACATGGGAGCTGCTGGTGTACAGCTGCCTCGATCGTTAGTTTGTTATTGTGGCTTTGGCGAATCTGAATCATCTCTTTTAAAACACCAAAGTTACACTAATAACACAACAAAACCTAACAGATTGAAGTAGCGGTCAATCAGCTCCTGTGTTCAGTGAGGTCAAATTTCTGTTTTTGCAAGACATGCTCATCGCAACTCGTTAAATATCGCTCAGTACCATTCACGTCTACATATGACACCCTAGGTATCCTCCTGCATCTTTTTGCTATGATACAATATACTTTATTGTCCTCATGGGGAAATTTGCTTGGACTCAGATGTTCAGGGACGGCGTGTCAGTTTACACCTGTTAAATGCATTGTGTGTTGTCGTAACACACTCAAAATCTACAGTTTCTGCTTGTTAAATGCATACAGTCTTCTCAAAATAAACCTAAAATGTCAGTGAAACACCTCTTTGAAAAACATGGTTTGGCTCAACATTCATACGGGAAAACAAACAGCGACCTTCCAGGTTAAAGTCCGGGGTTTGTTGGACATCCACCGCCCTTCTTGTTTGTCCTACAGGGACTCTCCGGCTCATTATATTAAGCTGTTAACTGCAGTTTTTTGTAGTGCCGTCCAGTGTATCATACCACATTGACAAGTGGCTTTTGGTGTCACTGTGAAATCATTGATGACTTGGGGACGAGGAGGCGCTGGTTCGTGTCAGTGGAGTCTGGATTACAATAGAATAAAATAGAAATACTTTATTATAGAAATACTTTATTAATCCCTTGAGGGAAATTGTTTTGTTACAGCAGCAAATAAGAGGGCTGAATAACTGAATAAAATATTTGTTAAAAAGGCAAAACAATTAAAATATATATACAAAGGAAGTCAATTTACATAGGAAAAAAATAAAATAACAACAATAATAAAGATATGTACAGTATGCACAGAGAACAAACAAGCAATAAAAAAGAAAAAACAAATGTGCAAATAAGTGTTCAATAAGTGAATAGATTAGACTCAGATTATAAGAGTGTAATCAGATGTTTTGATATATTTTTGTGCCGTTTTGCTCCAATCATCAAGAATCTTCTGTTTTGCATTCTTCTTTTCTTGTGAATGTTCTTATATATATAAACTAACACAGGGTGTGTAAGTGATATACAAGTGATTATTTGGGGAGGGGAAGTATTATTTAATGTGAAATGAAGGGCCTTGCCTTGTTTTCTACTTTCACAACACCATATTTCCCTTTCTCATACAGCGTCTCGTAACTGTTCGCGCCTGAAATAAAAGCTCTGTAGAAGGAAATAATTAATCAATCAGACTGTATTTCCAGAAACCATTAATGAAACTTTTGTGCACATTTATCGAGTATAGTTCATATTAGTGAGTTCACTATGTTATTGTGGCTGAAGCTTTTAGAGACCTGTTAACCGGGATGTCAGCTTCCTGCCACTCACACTTTTCCTTTTAATGGAGGAGAAAAGTCGGATTGTGCAGCTAATAGAAGTCTTGTGGTTTCTTTGGTTCCAGGTCTCATGATTTCATGGAGCTGATTCAGACTCACTAAACCCATGACACGGATGTTAGGTCTCCTGTAACTCAGTGAAACACTGAATATAGGGAGACTCTGTGTGTGTGTGTGTGTGTGTGTGTGTGTGTGTGTGTGTGTGTGTGTGTGTGTGTGCGTGCGTGCGTGCTGAGTATTATCACATGACTCATGGTTTGCATAAGGCTCGGTACAGGCTTATGTCCAGAGAGGGAAGGAGACGGAGGGAGGGGACATTCTTTATGAATGACTGTGTTATGTCACTTCGTATAATGATTTTTAATATATTTAAGTACTGTGCTTAACCCTTTAAACCTGGACTGACTGGCTAGTTTTCCTTTAAAAACACGGCCAAAGTTAATGAGCAACAGAAATGACACAGAAATAAGCAAGAAATTAGAAAAAAGTACAGGAAAATTACCCAAAAAAACAAACAAACAAAAAACACAGGAATGTTAAAAAACAAACAAACAAAAAAAACAACAACAAAAAAGCAAAAAAAAATACTGGGAAAAAAGTGCTTAAACTTATAGTAATTTTGCAAAATGATTTTAAATATTTAATTTGAATTATTCTAAATATAGTTCTTTTGATATTTTACTTTAGCTTATAAAAATAATAATTTCAAAAATTTCTTGCAATTTGCAGGGCATTTTTTACCAAGTTAGTCACTGCCTTTTCCCCCATTTTTCTGAAAGAAATCACACCAATACCTAACTCTGGTTTGGTTGAATTAAACCCTTAGTTCACTCAGTTAGGTGTAAAAATATGCTGCGCCTGTACACGCTAAAATTAGGATCTATTTAAATGGAGGCTGGTGAGTTTGGAGATGGGGATTTTTGGTCTGTTTCTTGTTAAACCAAAAGGATCTTACTCTTTTTCAAAAAGGTCTATCTCTGTAGGGATCGGTTCTATAATGTTGTCGGACACATCGAACAACGATCTGAGCCTGTCGGTGGCAAAAACAAACACTTTCAGAGCATCTGTGTTGATGGTGCACAGTTGCCCCTCTTGGTTACATTGCAGCCTGTTTTGCTGCTGCTTTCTCTCTGCAGCACTTCCCCTCAGTACTGTTTCAACACTGTTGTCTCTCTCTCTCTCTCTCTCTCTCTCTCACACACACACACACACACACACACACACACACACACACACACACACACAAAACATTTGAAAAAAGGGGTCCGGGTTGGAAAATATCAACTTTCACTTTCATTTACAATACACATTACCCAGGCTGCTCCATCGACATCAGAACCACAACTACACAAAAAAAGTAAAAGAAAAAAGTTTTGTATTAAATAATACAGATTTTCTGTGTTTTTAAGCATTAAAGCAAAGTGGTAATGTATTCTGATTTATGAGTGCAAGCAGATAAAAGCTCGAGATTGTAGCCATCAACAAACCCATAAACGCTGATATATAAATAGATTTGTCAGCGGATAATATCCCTGCCTTCACAGTGCAAATGAAACTTTCTTTGACCTCACATATATTTGCTAATGTTTCTGCGGACAGGCCTCGTAAAAGTCGACGCCAAGTGCTGGCTCTGACTGCCGTCTTTGTTGGATGGTAAAGTGACTCTGGAGATTTGCAGGGGTGCTGCTGCTGCTGGGGCTCCGGAGGCCTGTATTATAAAGAGGAGGCATTTAATTTCACTACAATTTTATCTTTTAAAGGTCCTGAAAAACTATTCAGTCAGTCAGCTTCTCACTGGTAGAAAACAGGGATACAGTTAGAGTTAGATTTCTCTGTTTGTGCTTTTCTCACTGATTTCACGAGCTGAACTCAGCTGGATAAAATGATGTCATCCACCTCAACGTGTTCAGTTTAGCAACAGTTTCATCAATATTCAACAGCACTGATACCATCAGCAAAATGTAATCAGAAGCAGAGTGTTTTGAGAGTTGAACACTTGATAAAAAAGATTTAGGGTCAGAGGGTTTAAGGTTAACAAGAATCACTATGTAATGCGGAAATGTGTGTCATAACTGCCTCTAATTTACAAAAATAAGTGACTTGTATTTTGTAAATTTGATTAATTGCAAATTTGTTTTGAAATGCACACATCTCTGTGTTGATATCAGTCTGGTGCACTTTTGTCACATTATACATTGCTGGGTAGCAAAGTATATAAAATATTGATTATAAAAAAATTAGCACTAGTATTTAAATATATAAGATTGTAAAAATGTATATTGTGCTGAGTGTTTGAAATGTGTAAATTTATAAAACAATGTGCTTTAAGCTACAGTGCAATGTATAAAAAGTTAGAAATGAAACGTGTATGATGCAACAATGTACAACACAATATATACATAAGCATATATTCTCTTATTAAAGGTATAATATTAATAATAATATAATAATAATTACTATTATTTATATACACACACATATATATTCACATATAATTTTATTTTTCATTTGATATTTTTAACCTCTATCTTATTCTATTTAAAGTTACCTTATTTTTTTTTTATTCTTCCTCCATGTTAATTGTTTTGCACCAAATGCACCAAGTCAAATTCCTGCTGTGTATAAATGTACTCAGCAACAAAACCCAATTCTGATTCTGATTCTGGTACTGAAAATCTCTATCCTTTGTTTTGTTTGTTTGTTTGTTTGTTTGTTTTTACTCCCTAGCTTGCTCTGTACATTTTCTTGTATTGAATGAAGTTAAAAAAGAAAAGAAAAACATTGCAATTGATTGTTTTTTGTTTTTTTTTTGTAAGAAAAGCATTGCAAAGATGTCTAAATCCAGTTCAGGGATTCCCCTTCAGCGTGCTAAAGCTAAAATAGATCGATCGCTGCAGCTTCTTTAATCTGGAGCATCACACTGTCTATTCTCTTGTCCTCAGTCTGTTTTCTTGTCCTCCTCAGTCTATTTTGTTTATTTTCTTGTCCTCCTCAGTCTATTTTGTTTATGTTTTTTTTGTCCTCCTAGATCTATTTTCTTGTCCTCCTCAGTCTATGTTATTGTCCCCAGTCTATGTTGTTGTCCTCGGTCTATTTTGTTGTCCCCAGTCTATTTTGTTTTCCCCAGTCTATTTTGTTGTCCTCGATATATTTTGTTGTCCTCGGTCTATTTTGTTGTCCCCAGTCTTTTTTTTGTCCTCGGTCTATTTTGTTGTCCCCAGTCTTTTTTTTGTCCCCGGTCTATTTTGTTGTCCCCAGTCTATTTTGTTGTCCTCGGTCTATTTTCTTGTCCCCAGTCTATTTTCAGCAGTATAAACAGGGGGGCGGGGCCAGCGTCCAGTTGAGGAGTGGATTTGGTGACGTCACCGCAGCCAGCGCCCCTGCGCACCACACAAGCCTGAACACGCGCTCACCCACCGAGAAGAAGAAGCTCGAGACGTCAGTTGAAACATGGCGTTGGACGGGAGAGCTGTCAGCAGCAAACAGAGGGAAACAACCGCTTCACCGGCCGCCGCTTCTCACTGAAACCCGACGACGGATTACCTGCTGTCTGCCGGAGCACGTTGACCTGCGTTTCATCCTTTTTCTGCCACTTTTTAAGGACTCGACGCGACGTCAACGGCGAAGCTAGCGTGACAGGCAGTTCGAGGTTTAGCTAACGTTTACCTGGACGGTTTGACGGGATGTGTGTTTAACTCACCGACGGCTGTTTAAACGGTGCGGGAGCTAGCGAGCTGTCAGCTAGCAAGCCCTCAGCTGCCTGGTTTTAACCCTTTAAACTTCACCTCATACGCCAAGTTTGGACTGCTTTTAGCCAAAAAAAAGCGTTGGGGAAATGTCAGACAACCAGAGCTGGAACTCGTCCGGTTCCGAGGAGGATGCAGAGCCCAGAGATGAATCTGGACACCTGATTGGGGTCGTGGACTTGAGCGGAGTCCTCAGTAAGGTAAGTCATGTTTTGAATTTCCTCTTTTGCTCAGTCAATGTCACTGCCAAGAGCTGAGGGCAAGGGAGGCTCCTGTCCAAATATCAGGCTGAAATAAGGTCATCTGGGAATGGTTTATGACAGTGATACTTTACGTATGGCCCACATAGGGTGCCAGGTGGCCCCCCAACCATGTAGTAATTCACCAAAACAATAAAGCGATTCACACTGGAAATTGTTTTAGTATTTTTAGGATGCACAAGGTGTCAGAGTGCATGAAACAGCACCAAAATAGAGCTTGTTTATCAAAATAGTGCCAGTGGAGGATCCCCCAACAGAGGTCCTTGATAAGACCCTAGTGTCCTAAAATCCTAGAAATGTGATAAAATCATAGCAACATCCTAAACTCTGAGAAAAACGTCCTAGAGCTGTAAATATGACTTAAAATCCTAAAAAAAAATCCTAGAAATATGCCAAAATCCTACAGCTGTCCTAAAATCCTGGAAATTTAATAAAATTCCATAAACAACCTTAAATCTTAGAAATGTACTAAAGTCCTACAAATGTCCTGAAATGAGAAATATCCTAAAATCTTAGGAATGGTCTAAAATCCAGAAATGTTCTAAAATCCTACGAACTTGCTAAAATCCTAGAAATGTGCTAAAACCCTAGAAATGTCTTAACATCTCTGCAATCTAAAATCTTAGAAATGACCGGAAATTTTAAGAAAGGTCCTAAAATCCTGAAATGTCCTAAGATACTAGAAACATCCCTAAATCCAAGAAATGTGCTGCAACTCTAGAACAATCCCTAAATCCCTGGAAACATATATGGGGCTGCTGTGACTGGTTCATGACAAATCATGCCGTGTCTATTTTGAGGGTTCAGAATCTTTTACCTAATGTCAACTGGCCAACGTTGCTGCTCGACTGAGTAATCCCCACTGAAGCAAAAGGAAAGCCCCCCACTGACATAACAGGGTATGTGAATCAGCACTTAGCTATACAAGCTCATAAAGACATATTTATTTACTGTGAAACTAAAAGTTAAAAGCCAAGCAATGTATTGCTGTGGGTGCAACAACAACAACAATAAAAAAATCTATCAGTTTAAGAGTGTGCTATATTTAAAGTATTTTCATGCTTTACCTCAGTATCATCTGGTGATTTCCAACGGGGACTGTAGCTGTTATATTGGTCTCTTCAAGCCAGATTCCATTAAGAAAAACAATGATTTTACCTTGCCGATCACAGGAGCTGCTGGTCTTCTGCTGCCTTGATCAGTTAGTTAGTTTGTGTTATTGTGTGACTCTGACATTTAAAGGGGTTAGTTCAAATTCACCAAAGTCACATGATAACACAGTGTTACCAGCTGATCGAGGCAGCAGTAGACCAGCAGCTCCTGTTTTCAGTGAACCAAAATGACAGTTTTTTTCAATGGAGTCTGGTGGGTTTGAAGAGAGCGACTGTCATCTGCCACGTCTACTAAGGCTGCAACTAACAACTATTTTCATCGTTGATTAATCCATCTCTTAGGTTATGGATTTATTGATGAGTTGTTTGGTCTATAAAATGTCAGAAAATGTTTAAAAATATCATTTATTATCTCCCAAAAGCCCAAGATGTCCTCAAATATATTTGTTTTTGTCCACAACCCAAAGATATTAAGTTTTCTGTCATAGAGAATGAAAGAAACAAGAAATAACCACATTAAAGAAGCTGGAAGCTGAATAGTCTCTTTTTTAAAAAATAGCTTAAATAAAGGTGAGATTCTCCATCCATTTTTTCCCAATACTGTAGCTTAGTAAATGTACACAGTATTATAACCATAAATTATTTATACCACAATATACCTTAAAACTGTTATACAGCTGAAACCCAATTGACGACTAATCAATTAAATGAGTAATAGTTGCAGCTCCAGTGTGATAGCACACTGATAACAATGTGGATACAGCAGCAGATGGTAAAAGTGTTTCAGGCAAATGTCCAGTGATACTGTAAACATTGATTTGACAACACTATACGAGGTGCAGGAAAACCTTTGCTGAGCCGCTGGTAGAAATAAACTACCGCTTGTTAACTGAGCGCGCCATGTAAACAACAAACTGTGAGCTATTGTTGATCTGTTGTGTTTTTCTCAGTTAACAGACAGTTAAGTCTCCTGCCAGACACACACAGTCTCTGTAACCTATTTGGCCATATGCTTCTGCTCACTTGAGCAAGACTTTGTTTTGGCCAAATTGACCACAGTTAAGCTCCTCGCTAGCTAATGTGGTATTAATGTCACTGTACGCTGGCAGCCTCTAAACAGATTGCAGCCTGACCCGCTAACCAAGCATATTGTGAGATTAAGCAGATCTTCATCATCCAGAAAAGCTCACCTCTTCAATCATACTAAGCCCCATACACGTCATCAGTCTTGTGAGGATTAATGAGTCCATAAAATCCCACATATGTCCTAACTCCGCTTTTCCCAGAAGTGCATTATATGTTTGTAATGTACACCAAGTAACCCGTTAAATGGAAACTACTCTGCAGTTTAACAGCCTAACTAACAGTCCTTTAATAAAGACTTTGTTTAACTTAGCTGTTGATTTAACTCTGGTGATTGTTGAGGGCGCAATTTGTGGTTTTGTTGTGTTAAAGTGTAAAGTTTTCAATGTTTGTTTTTTAATATATAAACCAGGCAGTCAATAAATTATGAGCTGAACAACCTTTCAATAAAGCACCACCACAAAGTGCAGCCTCTAAACCAGCTGAATCAACAAAAAACAGCGTAGCAGTCATTATGACAGCTGAACATTTTAAAGGGATGGTTCAGAGTTTTTTGAAGTGGGGTATTGAAATTACGATTATTTACCACGATTACTCATTGACTTTGTAAACAACTTGCATTTATTGAATATTAAAAACAGTTTAACTCTTATTTCCCGTAACACTTTTCCCATTAAGATTTTTTTAATTCCTTAATTTGATTCCTATGTAGTTGCTTTGCATGATGTGTCAGTAACTGATGACTGTGTTGCGGTGGATGTGTGTGTGAGTGTTGAGCTCAGGATATGCGAAGGAGGGGCGCAAATGTGCATGCGCGTGGCATTCAGGGCACAAGACATAATAAGGGTACACTTGCAAAACAGAATGTGGAAAAATGATTGTTTTTTTCTCAATTATATTGTTTTTATAATTGTTGGGCGCCGAAATTGAAATCAAAATTCTATTAATTACACAGCCCTGCAGTATATTACAGACAGCAGTTGGCGTGCCCCCAGTTTGGAGAAGCAGGCTAGAAATGCAAGCTAAGTAATAGACTGCTGTGGAGGGTTCATGAAAAAAAATATTTTAGCCACCTAAAAAAACAATACAAGTTTAAGTTTATGCGTCAGACAGTGACAGCCAGACTTCATTGAGAAAACAGTCATTTAACATCGCTGAACACAGGAGCTGCTGGTCTACCGCTGCCTCAAAAAGGTAGTTTGTAACTTCCTAGTTATTAACTAAGTAACTAACTGATACACCAGCAGCTCTCAATGGTGCTGTTTTCTCGATGGAGTCTGGTGGCTTTGACAGCAACATATACATTTGGAACCAACTTTTTACCACGTATAAAATATGTGATTAAGTGGCTCTTACAAAAGTGCTTTTTTTTTTTTCAGTGGACAAATTACATCCATGGATGGCAGGACCGTTGGGTGGTCCTGAAAAACAACACGCTGAGCTACTACAAGTCCCAGGATGAGACGGAGTACGGCTGTCGGGGTTCCCTCTGCCTTAGCAAAGCCGTCATCACTGTGAGTTCTACTGACGTTCTTCACTACAAAGCAGCACTCCTCTCTCTGATTACTGAGCTTCAGTGTGCCGCTGTCTGTGGTTATGACGGCAGCCTTTCGTTTGTGCAATATTGGCCCTTTCAAAACGTCTTACAAGAACGTACGTTGTTGTTTGTGCAAGAGGGCCACATTCACAAAGAGAGAGAAACCAAACTTACTGTGGCACACATCCACTGCTCTTCAAAGCCTGAGAGGATACTCTGTGGATGTTTATTTAAATTGCAAATGTTGCCACAAACAACTCTTGTGTGTCACGGCGCCCAAAGCTTCAGCTGATTTTTCTGTAGACTATGTTGCTGTAGTTTGGTTTTTCATTGACAAAAAGCCAAACGGCGAGGCGGTGTGGTCGTCCGGCATTTTGGTTGCATGCTTCTGATAACCAGTCTGGGTTTATTTCCACCACAACAAAAGATGTGCAGCATTGCTTCTGAACTGTAGGGAAGCACCGTTTGTGAAGTTCTTGGTCAGTACTGATGTTTAAAATTACGATTTGGCCAAAAGCTGATGTTTTGTTGTTGTTTATTATGTTTTTGTTATCATTTATTCCTGCTTTAGTGCAAGGAAAACAAAGACATTTTCACACACACAATAAAAAAATCAAGGTCATTCAGCCCTTTATCACACTATCTTTGGATAAGCACAATTCAGTCATACAACAACTGCTTTAAGCCTTTTTACTATAATATTGCCTTGCTATTATTTGTTTTCTATTACTGTGAAAACATAACCAAATTGCAAACAGCTGTATTTATCTAAGTTTTTCACCATAAACTGCATTTTACATGAGTGAGTGCGATTTACTGTGATGGCATATACATTTTTAGTTTGCCTATACTTTAGGTAGAATTTTATTTATATTTTAATTCCAGGAGGTGGCAATAAATTTAGTGAAAAAGAACCTTTAATATACGTCTGATTTTGATGAAAATATTTCTTAATTATCGGGAGTGAAGCACAGCATTAAAAGAGTGAAAGCAGTGCTTCAGTTATATAATGAATAATCAAAATTGATGTAAGACTACAGAAAGACACTGAATATTGACCATTACCAATGTTTGTTCAATAAAGGTGCACCCCAAAGAAATTGATTTGAAATGACTAATATAAAAGCCCTCAGTCTTCTCATTATAATGGTTGATTAGTTGTAATAACCAGAGACTTATCGGTGTTGTCTGAGTCAATTATTTTGCTCTTCAGAGTTGACAAACGTGTAGCTTTGTAAACCTTTGAATTATCAGGTCAGGTTTGGGAAAATAAGATTAAAATGTAACAAATCAGCTTGTGAATAATTCTTGCTATGAGCTGATGAACTCTGATGAATCTGTATTGATTGTCAGCGGCCACACAGACTATTTTATCTGCCGAAATGATGCTTGATCAGTAAAGGTGACCAAAGGATAGACGAAGGTCGGCAGAAGAACTGTGCAGTCAGCTTTATTTATTACAAAGATTGTCTTTTCCATGGTAAATAGACCTCTGTACGAAATAAAATTCACCTTTGGCCACACATTTTCCTACACTGCATGCTTTGTTCAAATCTCAACCAATCTTAACACGGGCTGCAAAAACATCATATGCATCTAATAGAAAATTAGTTTTGGTTGTGTGTTGCACATTGCATCTGATTTGGCCTGCTCATGGAAAAAACTCAGAAGAACCTAAAGCAAGAAAACACAAAGCCATGTTTTTTTTTTTTTTAATGTATGTTATTATGTAATATACCATCCAAATCAACACAAATGAGATAAGCTGATCACATAAGGAGCAAATAAGGAGAAATCTAAAGCAAAGACTTTTCTGTTTCTGCTGTCATGGGTGTTTTACCCACCTCCCTCTCCTTCTCTCACATAGTTTTGAGGAGTTTGGTTCATGATATATTAAATACGATTCAGATGTTAGACATCCACCATATGTTTCTATTAAATTCTTGAAGGAAAGACGTTTTCCTGGATCAATATGCAGGCCTGAGGCTCGACCGCTGTTGACAATTTTAATCAGATGTGGAACTTTACCCTGGAGTTTCTCAAACTCGTCCTGCAACTGCAGGTAATAACCTATTTTTACAAATAACTCATGATTATGTCCCAAGTTCTGCTGGGGGGTAACTTGGCCGTCAGGTGACTGTTCTAGTTTCAAAACAGCACGCTATGTGGTAACACTTTACTGAAAACTTTATCATGAGACTGATGCTGTGTCACTGTAAAGAGTAAAACCCGAAATTGGATTCTGAAGTGGAGACTCTCTCGCTTATCTGACTTTAATAATATCCTGTCTGAAAGATTCAAACGGCTCCCGCACTCTGCTAAACAGA
The DNA here is from genome assembly GCF_026936395.1 of Plectropomus leopardus. NCBI lineage: Eukaryota > Metazoa > Chordata > Actinopteri > Perciformes > Serranidae > Plectropomus > Plectropomus leopardus. The sequence continues at coordinate 27,147,216 of NC_142195.1, forward strand.
GAGGAAATACACCCCAGTGCGCCGGCTGTGTTTAATGCTGGACGTACACACTGTTTCACCTTGCATCCCGTTTCAGTGGGAGCTCAGGTCAGTCATTGACTGAAGCTGCGTCTGCGTCCCTCTCCAAACAGTAACAAGGCAAATGAATAAGTTACTGTTCCCAGGCAGCATGAAGCAGGCTTTTTTGTGTTTGTTCAGCCTCATCCATTCCCAGCTTGAGTAAATATTAACCTCCATGCGGTGCTCTACTGTACTCGTTTCTCATTCCAATGGAAATATGCCTCAAAAGTCTGGAGAGTAAATAACAAAGAGTTATAGCTGGTGTTGGTCATGCACAGAGAGTTTTAACCTTTTTTTAACACAAAGTTTTTTCTTCTATTGCCGGTATTTCTCTCCCTTTTGTCCTTTCCCCTCGTGCCTCCGGCGTTAACTCTCAGACACAGTTGCACCAAAGTACAGAATGTTCTCAGACGTAACAGGTTTACTGTGTTTTATTGGTAAAGAGGAGAGGGAAGTCTACCCCTGGTTTAAATGCAAAGATGGTCTACAGTGTTCACAGTTTGCAGTAGGGGTCGATAGATGATCGGCTTGGCTGATTATTAGGGCAGATATTTGCCATTTTGCTGATTATCTTTGTCAGTGTTTTCTTTTAATGATCGCCAATAAAATTAATTAAAAAGTGCTAAGAAAGGAACTTTATTTTTTACTTTGTTCTTTGTTTATTTTATTATTTATTTATTCATTAATTTAAATTTTCACATGACTTTATAAAATAAGTTGCTTTCTGTATTTAATGTTGAAAGTCTCATGCTAAAGGCATTTAAACACAGTTTTGAGTTGGAGTTTGTTATTTTCCAAATGCTAAATATTGACTGAAAGATTTACATTTTTATTGTAAATGCATATCGGTTCCAAATATTGGTTATCGGGCTCATTAACTACTAATAATCAATATCGGCCCTGAAAGAGCAATATCGCTTTTTTTTTATTTGACCCACAGTTGTGAACTTGGGTTGGAGGCTTGTGATACCATAGTAATCAAAATATTATTGAGTTTTCGGCAATAAATAATTGCCGTAAATGCAACTATTGATTATTTTCTATCATGTTAAATCTCAGTTATTTTCTCGTTTGACTATAAAATGTCAAAAAACGGTGAAACACCTGTTAGACGTCATGTATCGTCTTATCAACCGTTCAAAACTTAAAATTACACAATTTACTGTAATAAATGGCACTGAAAAGCATGAAATTCTTACATTTTAATGAATTAATCATTTTATTGCTCACAAAGAATTACTATACAAGGTACAACTCCAGTGAAATGTGATCTCATTAACTCCTTCAGCTTCTTTCTGTAATTTAGTCTCTTACGCTGTTGACTTCATAATTGCCCATATATCCGGATGGTTCTGATAATCAGTGGTTTAACTTTTCACACTTACAAGACGGCCAAACAGTCACTCTTCCTGAACAGCTAATGTTTATCAGTTTTGCTTAAAAAAATGACCAAAATGGATCTTCACTGATAAGAATACTTAATTTTGGTCGATTAACCAAAATAAAACGACCAATTATTTCAGTTTCTGTGTGCGTATATTAAGTTGAAAGTGAAGTCTGTGGTTTAAGTTGCACCATGAGTCAGTCACAGTTTTCAGTAAGGACACTGAACTCGTTAAACTTTGGTAAACCTGCAAGAGAAGGTGTGATTTCAGAAGAATTTCTCATGAGAGCAATAGACGCAGTATAAAAACCCAGTGTTGGGATGTACTGAACGGACTTCAGCACACTGCTGGTGACACACACTCTTATGGTCTCAGCGGCTGATTTCCATCATGGCTGGCATACCCAACTTTTTAGGGCTTACGATAAATTACACAAGAACAGCAATACGATACAATAAAATGCCGACCTGCACTCTAAACTTCCGCCTCAAATTTCGACAGACTGGAAACAGTTGTTTGACACACAGTCCCGACTAAAAGGGAGGATTCATTGCAGAGCTGCTGGATTGGATTGCATTATACACTGTTGGTGTCATTGTGTCCGCCACCTGCCGACACAGTGGACTATAACCACCCTCTTTGTGTGTTCACAGCCACCGTCATTAACGGGGAACTTGATGACACTTACTGAATTTGATACCGATCAGTGTTACAAACAACATATCTGAGTTGAGATGTGCACACAGATGAATGTTTCTGCAACATCACAAGTTTCAACAGTAAATTACCAATCAGTTAATCACAAATTATGCACTAAATCAAAACCATCCTTCCCTGAATTAAGTAGAAACTTGAACTAGCTCGCTTTAAAAATAAGTTGGCTAATTTTATGTACATTTATTGCAAACAATGAAAAACATCAAATCTGTGTTTAACTTGACAGCTGACTTGGACATGGACTATTTTTGTTAGTTTCCATCCAATTTAAATCACAAACACAAGGTGTTCCTTTTGGTGACCCACATTTATTAGCTCATCTTTGCTTTCAAACATGCTGTGAGAACTAGATACACAAAAAATACAAAACCAGAAAATAAGTCTAGTTCAATGCAGAACATTTTCATTAACATCATAATAATAATTATAATTATAATTGAGTTTTTATAGCATTTACCAAACCAATGTTAAAAATGCTTTACACATAAAATCACATTAAAAAAACAAGTTTCAAAAAGCAAAAATACAACACAAAAGAAAAATATGAAAACAATGGTTGAATTTCAGAACAAACAGCAGTGCAAGACCAAAATGCAATGTCAGGAGTAAGGTACAGTATAATAATAATAATAATTATAATAATCATCCTTTAAAGAGAAATTATGGGAATTATAAAGACCAAAACACAAAGCAAACACAGGAATATTGGCTCCACTATGGAGGTCTTTTTTGACAAACTTCTGATGTTAACAGCGATTATATTCACATTAATAGAAAAATGTTATTGTAATTAGCTCAAAATTAATAAATTAACTTCAAAGGTATAACTGACTCAGGTGGCAGCTGCATTCTTGGCATGCTATTCCAAGTTATGTGTGCATATGATTGTAAGGTTGTCTGTTTGTGCAACAGTGCACCTTCAAAAGCTGCTCACCGCCATCGCCATTTTTAGATCCGCGGTCGGCTAATAAGAGCACACTGACCCACTTGTAATTCCCTCTCTTACTGGAACAAGTGAGAAGAGCAGACTGGATGTGTTGCTGGATTGTTCGTACGTCTTTAATGCGGTGGCACTGGATGTAATGATTTGTTTTTTCACGCTCAGTATCTTTCACAATGAACCACCCGAGGTGTTTCAGAGAAACAGAAAGAGAGACTTAAGGTCAAGTGGAGGATGAATAAGTCGTTGTGAATGACGTCAGGCTCGTGGTGGAAATTGCAAAGTGTCTTCAGCCAGGAAATGGGACTCTTCCTCAAAACATGTGACTTCCTCAACACTTGGGGTCATGAGGAGGGTCAAGAACCACACGCCTAAAGTCTGTAGGTGTGTGTGTGTGTGTGTGTGTGTGTGTGTGTGTGTCAGTGACAGAAAGCTGTTGCCTTGTTTATTTAGCCTTCCCTTTCCTTGTCTTTCGCTCTGACCGCTCGGTGACTCAGTGTTTCCTCCACTGGGATCCAGTTTTGGTGTCTACAGAAAGATATTCCTGGCACCAGAAGTCAGTAGTAATGATGAAGGACCAAGATGCTATATTTGTCTGAATTTCCTCTGCAGCAAGCGTAATTATGATGTTTAAATTTGCACAAATGAGTAATGAAATCCAGTTATGCCTCGTGTGGTGCAGCTTTGTAGGGTTTCTCAGTGTTTGCATTGGTTTCTGTGCCTCGATGTCGTTTAAGGTCTCGAGAATCACAAGCTTTTTTTTAAGAGGAGCTCCCGTCCAGGAGGCTGTGACTGCGAACACGTACACCAGCTCAGTCCGTTTGAAGCTGCGTCGGAAGTCTGCGTTTGATGAAAATAGAGACAGAAAAAAGCTGTTTTTGTGCAGTCATTCTGAGTTAAGTGTTCATATTGCTTACTATATTACTTGCTACAAAAAACTGACGTAATTTCCCCTTCCTGTCATGTTCTCCCGTCGTTGTGCTCTTTTATGAGACAATAAAGCTGAAAACTATCCAAAACAAACAAGACGCACAAATATGAGTCCCTAGAAATCCAAGAGTGTAACGCAGATGATCTGAATGTTGGATATAATTAGGCCCAAAAAAAACATCAGAAATAGTCGATGGCAGATTCTCCTCACCACCAACAATGTGCAAGAATGACAACACAATTCCCTGAACCAACAAAAGAGAAATTGCTCCCTTGTCTGTTTGACAAGCGACAACCTCCAGGGCTGAAAAATGAAGCCAACTCAGAAGTGCCAAAAACTGCAGTTTGGGAACAAATTAAGGAAAGACATCATTTTTTACCGTCAGTTGTTGACACAGTGTCCATGCTTTCCAGCATTTTTTTCTGCCCTGAAACATCACAACTTGGCAACTCGAGCATCGTCGAAATTGACCAATTTCCTCTGAGTGGCATTAAAATAGTTCTTAAATAAAATAGGCCTTAAGCTGAAGGAACCCTGTGATTGTGTCGTAATTATTTTGTCACACACTTTGGGCTCTTTAAGTGTCCTGTGGACATTACAGTGCACTGAAACACTGACAAAATGCATGGTTCATGGTTTGGATTTTTGTTCCAAGAAGGTAATCGAAATATTGATTTGTTGTGGGATGTGAAGTGCTTTTCTGCAGTCACATCTACAATATTCATCCGTGCATTTCATACCGGCTGGTTGGAAGGTACTGCAGCATGCACAGAGCAACAGAAGTTCTCCAGCTCAGCCTGTTTCTCTCGCTGTTTATTCATCAGCCCACACACATGCACAAATACACGGCCGCAAACCAAACACTACTACAGGTTTCTTTTTTTATCTGCTTGCCTTTCACACACAACCCGGGCTGAGATCGAGGCCAACATGTCGTGTCATTTTCTACAAGTGCAAGAAAACGACCTTCCCGTGATGAATTATTGTTTACTGTAGCCGTGGATCCCAGTAACCTTTCATTCCTCAGCCCAGTATACCCATGACCCCGCAGTCCAGAGGTGATGGTCCAGAGGAATCCATTTTCTCACTCTCTTAGCAACCAAATGACACTAAAATCCCATCTGCCAAACAAACACCCTGCAGGCTGTGTGCAGGAACGCGTCAGCGCTCCCTGTAAGTTTTTAGGGCTGTTCCAAAATAGAAGTCTGGAGCCTCAAAGCTGCGTTTAGAAATATTGAGAACTGTAAGCTATTTATCAAAGTTTAAAACCTTTGAAACAAATTGAAAAATGTCCCACAAATTAAAATAAACTAATTAAAGTTGACAAGAAAATGCATTGAAAATAAGTTTTAAGCAGGGGGCATTGAAGAAAAAAAAGGTAAAAATATCCAGAAAATTATTTTGTCATTATTATGATTACTTATTTAATTATTATAACTATGTTTTTTAAATTATGTTACAGAAAATAATATACCTATTTTTTCATTTCAGTTTTCAGCACATTTTCTTTTTAATTTTTGTTTTTTTTTTTCAGGTATTTTTCTTGTAATGTTTTGCTAATTTCTTGTCAACTTGCTCATTGCCTTTTCCGTGTTTTTATTTGATTTTGTTTAGGTTTCAAAGGGTTTCAAAGCACTCGATGTGGATATTTGCAACACATTCACATTTCTCATATTTTGTTAGTTCTGCTTGTGTATTATTCTTACCCAATTTTACAGTTTTGCTGGAACAAAAAAAATGGAAAAAGTCTTTGTTCAGGAGAAAAGGAGGCCGTTAAAGTTTTCTGCTGATTCTTGTCTTCCTCATAATAGATGGAGGGTTAAAGATGCAGCATAATTTCCTTCCTCGCGTGTGCTTCCTCTTTTTGTCTGGTTACTGGTGTTGGTTTTTGGCACACGCTGCTGCTGGTAACTTTGCAATGAGCATCTGGTTTGGAAAGCTCTCAGTATTGAACCTGATATCTGGACTTGGCCCCAGTGCCGTCCAGGTGTTGGGAAGCACAGCCAAGTCACACTCCTCCAGTAAAACCAGTTTAAAGACACCACAGTGGGCCATTTATTACTCTGCCAGCTCACTGAAGTAATACAGTTCTCTGTAATGGTTTGAGCTCACGCTGCCTCTGGATGATACTAGAGTGCAAGCTTGCAGTTTTTAACGATTAAATGCACCTTTATTAAAGCTCGTCTTGCCGAATGTGACAGTTTAATCAGTGTTATTCTTGTATTGATTAAATAGAGCTGCTAGACAGAATTAATCAATAAAATGTAATTATAGTATTTAAATTCACATCACCAGATTGATTCACTAACCCAACAAATGATAAACGAATTAAAGACACATGCAGGTGTTTATTTGAATCACTAATTATTTCTCTCTAAGTGCTAATGAAGTGAAATGAGTGACTGTAGTGGTTTTTGCAGACCCCCATAGAACAAGGTTCCTCAGCTTGCTCTGGTTGGGGGCCACTTTTGCAAAAGGAAGGAGGCTCCGGGCCAGGTGCAATAACCCTATACATGTGTCTAGGATTTAAGCACTTTTCTAGGATTTTAGGATGTTTGAAGGATTTTAGGATGTTTCTATGATTTCAGGATGTTTCTAGGACTTTAGGACATTTTTCAGATTTAGAACATTGTTTTGGATTTTAAGACATTTCTCAGATTTTAGAATGTTTCCAGTAATTTAGGAGGTTGCTCGGATTTTGGGACAATACTCAGATTTTAAAACGTTGCTCGGATTTTAGGACATTTGTCGGATTTCGGGATGTTTGTCAGATTTCTTGATTTTTCTAGGATTTCAGGACATTTCTTGGAATTTAGGATGTTTTAAGGATTTTAGGATAGTAGGGTCTTAGCTAGGACCTCTGTTGCGGGGTGCAGGGGATCCTCCAGTGGAACTTTTTTTGATAAACAAGCTTTATTTTGTGACTGTTTTACGCACTCTGCCACTTTATGTAAATTAAAAGTATAAAACAATTCCCAGTGTGAATCACTTTATTTAATTTTGTTTAAGAAAATGGTTGGGGGACCACCCACCACCCTATTCGGGACCAGATTTGGCCTGCGGGCCGTAAGTCGATAGTCATCGCTCTATAGTAAATGATTGCACTTTTGTGCATTTACAGACAGAAATCATGTGTTTGAAGTATTGCGGCCAACATGAATGCAGAAGCGTCTTCTCTGAAGTGGTTTCTCTGCAGTCTCTGGCATTCCTGCTCGTTGAGTCTTTTCCAGTTCTTTGTCCTCCTCCAGCTGTGTCCTCAACTACACTCTGAGAAGACTCATATATCAGCCTGTTCTTTCACTGCGATTAGACCTTGAGAGTGATTTAGCATTGTGACTCACTGTCAAGGTGTCCTCTCAGATGGACTGATGCATTTGGTAAATACTGCACAGGTAAATAACACTGCACGGCACCTCCCCCCCAGCACACACACCAATACACACACAGTCCCTGGTTACTGTCCGCGCCAGCGCAGCAGTTTCACAGCGCTGACAGTACACTCGAGGGCTATTAGGAATATGCTCCATCCTGCAAGTTGCCTTAAAAGGCCAGTTATCTGCCACATGTCCTCCTGTGGGACTGCGTCTGCAAATGCAGGCTGCTGCGCCTCTGCTACACTCTTCTTCTTTGTTTTTTAAGATATATAGATAAGCCTGCACTAAAGAAATGATTCTCCCATCACTGTGACTGTGGTGGATCGCTGTGTTTTCCAGTTGTTAAAGCCAAAGTAGAGAGGGATAAGCGTTTTTTTCTAATTCCTGAAAAAAAAGCAATTTTGGAGATGGGAGGTTTGCACCCACGTTTAAAAAGATGCATTTTAAGATGAGAAAACAGAAAGAGTCAGTGTTATTTCTGCAGAAACAGAGTTCTTCCATCGATAAAATGTCCGAGTCACAATCTCTGAGATTTCCACACTGAAATAGAAGAAGGGTCGTCCCCGACACATCAACACGCATTTTAATGCAAGATGTAAACAAGGTGTTAACAAGGTGTCTGTCAGGTGTTGAAGGAGATAATAATGACATGCTGTTTAAAGTCTCAGCAGTGCAGTGGTATGTTTCCAATGCGGTCCAGCTAACCTTATTTTTTCTGTCCTTTTTTCGTGTGTTTATTGTTTAGCCTCATGAGTTTGACGAATGCCGGCTGGACATCAGCGTGAACGACAGCGTGTGGTACCTCAGAGCACAAGACCCAGAGCACAGACACCAGTGGATCGACTCCATCGAGCTGCACAGGGTAAGTCACGCACACTCTTAACAAACTGCTGCTACCCCCCCAAAAAAATCCTTTTTACATTCGCAACAAATAATCATCAGCCAATACACGGTTGGATTTGTGAATTTATTGCATGCATGTGTGTGTTTCTATCAGAGTGTCAGAGAGGGGAGGAGAGAGAAAGGAGGAATCCAGGGAACGATAATCGTCCCTCCACCACTGGTGCGTTTGTTGGCATGTCTGTAGGACGTAGTGAGCGCTTTGCTTGTCTTTAGCACATCTGTAGTAGCAAGTGTGTGTTTGTGTTCATTCATTTTTAGTCCATAAAAGACATTTGCTTCCGCGTGTTTGCTGTCCCACCGAGCAACAGACGTCATTTAAACCTCGTCCCTGTTATAGACCAGCTACATATAGCTCGATTTTAGACCATATTTTAAAATAATCATTAAATACATTACTTAAAAACCTGTATTATTGACAAAAGTACTGCATACGCCCGTGTAGGGATGGGGATTGAAACCCAGTTATATTGACAAGCTGGTTCTGCTAAAAGAAACAATCACTTCTGTTAAAAAATGTTGTCACCTCGTCTTTCCACCAAATAATAGAAAAGTATCAATAGCGGTATTGATAAAGACTTGGATCTTTAAGGAGTCTCGATAATGGTATCAATAACTATAAAAACTAACGATCGCCATCCCTACCCCCGTGTTTACTTTATGAGTGTTTTTTTTTTGTCATATGCAGATTCTGTTAACTCTTTCATCAAAGCTAAGACCAGACGACTACTAAACTTTCAGTTTTCAGTCTTTAATGACTGAAATCCAAACATCTAAAGACAAAAGCACATTTATTAAACGCCTTTTCAACGTTAAATCACTCAGTGGGGTTTAAACTAGCTGCGTCTCTAAGGGTGCATGACTCATGTACAGGCTTTTGACAGAGGGCACGCTCAGCTGAAAGTTATCTGAACCTTGGACTAACAGTCGGCTCAGGGTCAGAATAATCCCTTTTCGCACATTTATCACACGGGTAACTCTGAAAAGGGTTACAGGGCTGAGAAGGCTGTGTAGATAACACTGTTATAATGATTTTCTGTGAAACATTGAGGTTAAACTGTCCTGCAGGAGAGTCAGGCAGCCCTTTCTTTCTTGCTTTGTTGTTTACCTAAAATATCAGCACAATGTGACTTTACACAGGGCTGAAAGCTTAAAGAGAAAAGCTTTGTAGCGCAGGGAGAGCAGGACTAGAGTCCATTGTGTTGAGTCAAAGTGAAGGACAAAGGAAGCAGGTTGCAGTCTGCACTGTTGACTGCTGAGTGGAAGACAATGGAGTCAAGAAAGACCCACAAATTGTTTATAGTCGTATAAACACAGCAACCAACCATCAAATATGTAAATTATGTTTTGCATCGTCGAAAAGAAGCTCGACATCTGCTAGTCAAGTTTTGTGATGTTTTTTTATTCATCTGAGCGAAAGAGGAAGGAGAAAAATGATTGCACAACATCAACAAAGTTTGTTTTTTTCGCTGACTGTGTGTTTTTAGCCTAAATTTAAGCAATATCTGTCAGATGAGGAGAAGGCAGCGGCCACACCTTCAGCCCGTCTGCTTAAACACATTAAACACATGCACTCATAGTTTTAGGAAATCCCCATTCTTCCCTCTTCGCTCACTCGTCCTAGCACCGGGGAACCGCCGTGACTCAGAGCACCGCCCAACACACACACACACACACACACACACACACACACACACACACACACACACACACACACACACACACAGCATCCCTCCCACTATGAGTCACCACTGAAAACTCTTCTTCCTAGAAGGCCCTGCTTCCCTCTCTAACCCACATTACTCACAGCACTCAGCAGCTCAGCGTCTCCAAGGAGACACAACACGGCACCGCTAACACTTCATACAGTTTGACAAACATGTGAATATAAAAACAATTGTTTCTAGGATACTGTTTTTTTGTAAACTTTAGATGTGCAGTGACAGCCATATGGTGTAAATTCCATTCATGTAAGATCATCTTCAGACTCAGACTTTGTTTGTGTAGCACTTTTCATACAGATGAACTGTAACACAAAGTGCTTTATACAATAACACCAAAATCTACCCCAACCCCCAAACACACGCACTCACACACTCACCCATGCACACACATGCAAAAGCATGTAAATAAAAACAAAAAATTTCACTCATTGAAACCAGGAATTGAGGAAACGCAGCCATAAATGAGGAAACACCAGAGGCAGGATAAAACCAATAGATAAAAGATGAAAAAGTACATAAATAAGAAATCAGATAAAAGGATTAATAAATAACATAATAATAGCGATAAAAATAAATAAATAAGTAGATGAGTAATTGGTAAAATATGTTAAAAAATAAATTAAAAAAGAGGTATATCAAGGATAAAAACAGAAAGTAAAATGAATAAATATGTAAAAATAATAAAATGATTACGAAACTAATAAAACTGTAAACCAGACCAAAATATATAAATAGTCAATAAATTAATAAAGTTAAATTAAAAGGTAGGTCTTGAGTTTGCCTTGAAATATCAACCCCCTCTGCTGCCCTCAGGTCTGCATTTTTAATTTTCTTACCATAAAAAGTTAATTTAATGTATTTTATTTAGGACACATTAATCATCATTTCTGTAAGTGTGCCAGTGTCAGCCAGCTGGCTCACTTAACTGTAGTCCTTTTGGCAAGATGTTGTGAAAGCTGTGAAATGATCTAATTCACACAAAAACAGCAGCAGAACATCATAAAGACAGCAACAGCTACAAAAAACAGGAACGCCGGAGACAACGCGAGCCATACGGAGCAACAAGAAACAGCAGAGCAACAATACAAAACAATAACACAACAACAACATAAAGCACAAACAGTCACACATGCAACATGAACCAACAACACAAAACTAACGTGCAGGCATGCAGAGCAGCAATAAACCAACAAGAAAAAGCAATGACAAATTATCTTTTATAACTTTTATAACTGTCTCTACATCCTGACAGTAGAACTTGAGTCATCTGTGGAAAAAAATCACGTTCCTCTGACTCCTCCCAGTCCTACTTTCATTTTCTTTAAAAGTGAACATAAGCTTTTTGTCGTTGGTCTTCTTCTGTGGAATTGAAAGCAAGAGTTTCATCGTTCTTCTTTTTGTCTTTGCTGAGTGTGCTTTGGTGACCGTGCAGCTTGTGCATGAGCATTGATTGACACTTCGTCAGGGACTCCTCCCGGCTCTGATTGGTTGTTTTCATTCAGGGGATTCTCGCAAATGTCATTAGGAAGAAACCAGAGAAACCTGCATTTTTGACTTAGTCAGAGATTATTTGTCTCATGTACTACTGTCAGGATTTAGTGAAAGTTATTAATTATTTTCTGTAATATTTGCTGAAAAAACTGCGTATTGATACTTTAAAGCTGTTTCTCAATGTTTCTTAGTTTGATTTGTTTTGTCATTTTTTGTTTAATCTTTGAATTTCCAGCTCAGCTCCTACAATAAGTCCCAAATACACAGTGCAAACAAAACTATTTATACAGAAAAAATGCCCCATTGAAACATATTCAAAGTACAACTTTTGGTCCCACAGCCATCAAAGCATAAAAATACACATTGCATTATTTCTTTCATTCAGTGTTGCTGCTAATCATTCACATATCTCAGGCTGTGATAACGGAAAAACTGCTTTGCATGTAGTATATTAACAACATTTTTTTCATCTAAAAACAAAGTGGCATCATGACAAAAACCCAGCATTTTAAGAGTTAAAATTCTGAAAATGATTTAATAATTATAGTAATTATTAAAATATTTGATGTTAAGGATTCGGACTCAAAAGTCAACCTTGATTTTTTTTTTTAAAGTGCATTTTGTGTGTAGAGTGATGCCAGCGTACCTAATATTAAAGCAGGCGTTAAGGGTTAAATATGACAATAGACATTTGAAGCGTTGTTTGAAAACCTCAATATTAGCTTCAAATGTCAAATAATAATGAATTGTATGCGGTGCAGTCCTGCTGAAAATCAGCTCTTTGACTTGGATAGGTGTGTTTCTGCTCTGGGCAGCTTTTTATCAGCACCAGCCTTTGTGTCTCCTTTTGTCCGCGGTCAGTCGTGTGTGTGTGCTCTTGGGCTTTAATCACCGGACATACAGTACAAACACACACAGCTACTCAGTATTTGTATATGCACGTGTGTCCGTATTACCATACAGTTGAGGGAGGAGACACAGCTGCTGATAAATGTTACTTTTACTCCTTTTTTCTTTTCTGATTTTATCAAAAGTGTAACTGCAGCTAAACCTCCTCTTGCTTTGACTCTTGTTGGCATCAGACAGTGAGACAGTGCAATCTGCGCTGATGGAGTCAGTGTGGTAGCAGTATGTTGGCTAAAGGGCAAGCGGCGCTGATTGAAACCCATGTGAACACAAGCGGAGTTACTTCTGGTCGTTGACCGACAGTTACCCCTGCCGCTCACTAATGCCGGTCACGTGCGTTGATGCTTAATGCCCCCTGGTGGTGGACAGAGGAAGTGTCTCTTAAAGGGAAAGGTCTCCTCTCCGCTGTCACAGAGCGTCTATTTTGAGGGTCGGGCTGTTATGTAAGAGGAGAGGGGAACCAGCCCGGTTTACAGGAAGCCATGTGATGTTTCGGTTGTGTTGCCATGGTCACGGCATCTGTGTCATGTTGTGCTGCTGATGAGGTCACTGCATGCTGTAGAAATGTGGATATTTTTAAGGTTTTCTCCAAAGCTGCTTTTGTTGTTTCGAAAAGGAGTTCAACCTTTAGCACATATTTGGAAGTGAGAGGTTTCAGAGGTGTATTTTGTACTTACAGAAAAGGAGAAGATAATTGTTGATGCTGTAATCAAACAAAAAGGTTAAAGAAAAACAGATGGCACACAACAATGAGAACACTTCAGATCAGATGGATAGAAAACAGATTTAGATTTAGGGATTCAAAAAAATAGGCCCCACCGTGACGTGTTAATAGTGAGTTCATTGTCTCAAACACGTTTTCTTTTCTTTTCTTTTTCTAAACTTTTTATTTTTCATTTTCACAAGAAGGAACGTTCCCTGACATATAGGCCTTTATATGAAATGATAATAATATTAAAGATGCAAACTCTGCTCCGGCTTGGGATTGAACCAGGGATCTTCTTGCTGGGAGGCAGCAGCACTAACCATGACACCACTGTGTTGTCCAGGTTCAATGGTGACTCGAAATTAAACTTATGTGACTGTGAGCGTGAAAGGTTGTCTGTCTAAATGTGTCGGCTCTGTGACAGTCTGGCGAGAGTCCAGGGTGTATGACAGCTGGAATTGGCTCCAGCGAGGACAAATGGTTACGGACAATGAATGAATAATAATAATGATAATTTAAAAAATACAAAAAGACGGAAATTTCCTTTAAAGCAGGGTCAAATGCATCTGTTTCACTCAAACTCTCCCCTCTGACAACATTTGCAGACAATATTTCCATATTATTGTGGAAATACAGCTCTCATAGCAGCAGTTAGCCCTGCAGCAACAATGCTGCCTGTGTGAACACTGCAAGCGTGCAAGATGCTGCAGATTGCTGTCACGAGTTGCTCGCAGATGCAGCGTTTTCCAGACGTTTGCCTCGAGCTCTGCTGTGTAGCACAAAGCTGATGCGACACAACAGAAAAACATGAGCCACTGCCATCGGTGAATTCCAACTTATTTGCTGATAGTCTGATTGCAGTCAACAAGGCGAACATCGGCGATGTTCAGCCGATGAATGGGTGGATCCCTGTTAAGGTCAATGTAAGGGGCCATCCAGTGGCTGAGTGGATAAAGCAGGTGCTCCATGAATGAAGGCACTGCCTTTGCCACAACAGCCACAGGTTCAATTCCAGCTCACAGCCCTTTGCTGCATGTCATCCCCTCTCTCCTACCTTTACACTATTGATCTGTCCTATCTAATAAAAGCAAATATGCCAATGAAATAAAAACAATCAATTTAAGTGAAGGATCAGTAGTAGTTTGGCTTTTGTTTTTTGTCACTGCTTATTTCAGTTATAATGTATAAAGTTTGGCTACTCAGTGACGACGCATCTGTGTGTCTTTTTTGTCTCTGCACCTTTGGGTTTCTTCACAGGTTGATTCTGGATACGGCTCAGAGTCCAGTCTGCGGAGACATGGCTCCATGCTGTCTCTCACATCAGCCACCAGCGGCTTCTCTGCCACCTCCACGTCCTCCTTCAAGGTGAGCGCTCTGCTTCATGTTTACATTGGCTTCAGTTTTGTTTCTGCACACATAACACTTTTTCGGCTGTTTTTTAGGCACACGCACACACGCTGTTAATGTTGTCAGAACAGTTGAATTTTGAGCCTAACTGCTCTGTCGTCTCTTCAGAAGGGCCACAGCCTGAGAGAGAAGCTGGCAGAGATGGAGACCTTCAGAGATATCTTGTGCAGACAGGTGGACACGCTTCAGAAGTACTTCGATAGCTGCTCAGACGCCGTGTCCAAGGACGAGCTGCAGAGGGATAAAAGTAAGACCCACAGACACCATCGCTGTTGACCAGCTGCTGCTCTGGAGGGATCAGATTTGTGTGTTTTTAGAAGTGCAATTAAGAATTAAGAATTCACGATTGTTTTTGACTATAAAAAAAAGCTCTATCTAATAGCATTCTGGGTTAACCCTTTCAAACCTGGATTGTCATTAAAGAAAAACTTGGCAAGGAAAGTCCCAGAAATTGTGAAAAACAAACAAACAAACAAACAAAACAAAAAACAACAGTAGATTTGGAAAAATATTTTTTTAAAACCTGGATCGACATGACTTTTCTTGTGCTGCAAAATAATTTGATTTTTTTCAAAAACATGGTGAAAAAATCAAAAAGCAGCTTGGCAGGAAATGTCCCAGAAATTGAGGCAAAATCAGTTGATTGGGAAAATTGTTTTTGTTTTTTTTTTTTAATTTCCGATGAACCATTTTTGAAATTATCATAATATATTGAAATTATTTTTAAATTATTATAATTTTTTTTAGGTCATTACATTGTGTTTATTTTATTTATTTAGTTATTTATTTTAATTTTGTTTTTTTTATTTTTAATTTTCATGTAATCTTATTGTTCTTTTTATTGATTTCTTGCTCATCTTTGGGTCATTTCTTCCTTAGCTGCTTATTGCCTTTTTCTCATGTCTGAAAGAAATCAAGCCAGTTTGCCCAGGTTTTAAAGGGTTAACTTAGAGCTGAAATGATCAATTGCGTGATTAAAAATCAATTTAAAACCATCTTGGTAATAGCTTCAGTTATATAAAACTTGATTACAGGTGATTTGGCTTCTCTTCATGCCGTCGTCATCGATCTGATGAAAAAACAAACTACAAATGACTTGAATTGGATTTGAAGAAGAAAGTTTTACATCCAATCAAAGAAATAATCTTAACAAATAAATGTGTTGTGGTCTCAACCGGTCTCGATTAAAAATGCAGAGTCCGCTACGTGCGAGACTGAGACAAGACCAACACACCTGAATGCATAGACTCTTATTTATCTTTTACAAAATTTTGAATCCAAAATGATATTAAAAGAATTTCAGTAAAATTGTGGGAACCAAAAATGAGAACGGATTCAAAATACTCCCCCAGGACCCTGGCATGTCTAAAAGGATCTTTGTTTTGCCTATTCAGCGTATGGATTCTGAAAATATTTGGCGTTTAGAGAAAACTGTGTCTCGTCTGGAATGCGTCAGTGTGTGTGCCGTGACTCAGACGGCGGTTATTCTACGAGCCCCCTCAGCCTCACCCCATCTTGGCTGGCTGAACGTTTGCTGATGGCAGCCTGCGCCCGGCGCCTGTGGATGACCGCAGTGAATGAAGCCCTGCTTTTGTTCTCCTCACCTCCCTCTCTCCGCTCCTCTCGCTCTCTCCATTCTGAAGATGAAACCAGACCATTGTCATGTTGTCCAGCACAGCAGAGTTCTGTCAGTCTGATGGTGCGCAACTTGTGAATGGGCCACAAGGCGCCGCCCTGCCCGGAGCGCTGGACGACTCTCGGCAGGCTCCTGCGAGAAGACTTTTGAGTGTAACAGCTACCTGAAACTTTATTTATTTATTTTTTCAGTCGTGGAGGATGACGAGGACGATTTCCCCAACACCCGGACGGATGGAGAGTTTCTGCACAACAACAACGGCAGCAAAGAAA
The DNA here is from genome assembly GCF_026936395.1 of Plectropomus leopardus. NCBI lineage: Eukaryota > Metazoa > Chordata > Actinopteri > Perciformes > Serranidae > Plectropomus > Plectropomus leopardus. Next base: position 27,163,665 of record NC_142195.1, read on the forward strand.
AATGTGAGTAATGCAGAAATATTCTTGAATTTAAGGCTAGAAGTTTGGAAAAACAGCGCTAGGTTTCTTATCTGAAATCACCACAACTTTTGCCAAAATAATTATGTTTATAAGAAAATATATTTTTATGCCTTTAAAATGGTTGTTTTTCTTGTGGAAAATATATACCATAAAACTTCAAATAAAAGCCTAATCCAAATAATATACCAGTCCCTTTTACCATACCGGTGTGGTGACATGTTTTGACAAGTAAAGGTCTGTCTTAACTCGAGGTTCGTCTCGTTGCCATGCAGTTAATCTTTATACTTGTTCTTCGGATGTATAAAACTAGATTATTGGCTAACCGCTGGAGTTAACGTTAGTTAACTGCTTAGATCGTTCATACAAAATGTATATATTTTAAACTTTAATCCATTTAAACATACTACTCACAATATCAGCTTGGTGATATTCTCACAATTCAATCATTCAGTTAAACTTTACTGAAACTGTCAACACCTAAAGAAACAGTATTTCCAGCTTAGTAAACAACAGAAATGCAAAAAAGAGATTAGTATACGTAGAAGACTGTTTTTTTAAAAAAAGGTTGGAAAAAATGTCCATAGAACTTTATTCATAATTATCATTATTAGATAAGTAAAGTTATTTTAAGATTTTGGGTCATTTCTTGCTTTTTTTTCTTTTTTTACATCTTTTTCTTGTGCTGAGGTAATTTCTTCTTTTGCTCATTACCTTCTTCCCACATTTTTTTTTTTTTTAGTAAAACAATAAATACCTTGATTTCATTTCCCATCTTCGCTGAGCAACAGTTTTGTGTGAAAGGAAATAAAAGCCCGTCCCAAATATAAGCCTGTTGAGTTCAGTGATTTAAGCAAATAATAGCCTGGAAGTTTTACGGTATACTCGACTGTGATGCGACACGAGAATAAAAGCAAATATTTGGTTAGAAATTGACCTAACGCTTCGTATAGATTTGGTGTTTGTTACACGGGCGTCTGTTTTAGTCCCACGCTCCTCTTCTGTGCAGTGTTCCAGTCCTTGAGTCCCAAAGGAATCAATGGCATAGACTTTAAGGGTGAGGCCATCACATTCAAGGCCACCACCGCCGGGATCTTGGCCACTCTGTCCCACTGTATCGACCTCATGGTGAAGAGAGAAGACAGCTGGCAGAAGAGACTGGACAAGGTGTGTAACATCGGCCGGGTGTCATCTGCTCGCTGTAAAGAGTCTGCGTTACATGATTTTTATTTGTCAGACAACAGAAGTGATTGTTTTTCTCTCCGCTCGAGTGAAGCAGCTGTTTGCACAAATAAAGATTGCAGGAGAGAAAGTTGCTGTAGGATACTCTTTTTGTGTTTTTTTCCACAATTGTTATTGTTGTGTTTGCAGGAGATGGAGAAACGGCGAAGAATAGAGGAAAGCTATAAGTCAGCCCTCAATGAGTTGAAGAAAAAGTCTCACTTTGGAGGTCCAGATTATGAGGTAGAGTAAAATTCACCCACAGCACCGCCTCCCAAATGAAGCATCGGTGACAAAGTCTGTTTGATTGCATTGTTTTGTCCTAAATGGGGATGCACAATTTATAAATATTGTCCAAGTCGCAAAATGCCGAAGTGCAACATCCAGATTGCAAGAGCTGAAATTTTTTGATGAAGGTAAAATGTGTCACAATCATCCAGAGGGGTCCTCAGAGTAACTGCCGGAGGGGCCCTTAATGATTGTTTGGTATTTTAATTACAGTTTTAATTAAGTTTTTTTCCCATAAAAATTAATGCTTTTCTTTTTTTAAAAAGAACAAACGCAGCAGATTTTCACCCATCCTCTAAGTGGTTCGAACAGAAACGCATTTTGAACAGATTCGGACAGAGAAAGTGCGATGCAACATGATGGTCGGGAGCTCGATTGCTCTTTGGACGCGGCGTGATGCAGCATGGATTTAGTGATGTGTAAGAACTTTTAAGTAACGTTCCCTCTTCGATTTGTCGACAGGAGGGTCCGAACAGCCTCATTAATGAGGACGAGTTTTTTGATGCAGTTGAAGCTGCTCTCGACAGACAGGACAAAATCGAAGAACAGGTAAGCAAAAAAAAACAAAAAAAACTAAAAACTGCTGTGATGTTTGATTAAAAAACATGTGGTACGTAATTAAAAACAGCTAATTAAAACATTTTTTCACATTTTTTTGTATTTAAATTCTGTGCTTGTTTGTGTCCAGTGTCACACTGAGAAGACGAGGATACAGAGATCCAGCCCCGTCCCCCCTGGAGACGTCTATTCCAGCTCCGGCACGCACAGATTTTCTGAAAAGGTAATCCAACCTTTTACTGACTTCCATCATTCCTCCTCTTCCTCCTCCATAACTTCCTAATTTTTCTCATTTCACACTTCTTTCATTTTTACTTCACACATCCTTTTGTGTAACTTTGTTTCTTCCTCTCCTCATTTTTTTCATCCATCACTCCTTGGCTCTCATCGTCCCTGTAGCCTCATAGTCAGTCCTCCTCTGCTCTGATAGTCAGCGCCCCTCCTCACGATGTCCACAGATTCAGCGCAGAGGTAACTCACTGTCCAGACTCGAGCAGTCCGTCACCCCTCCTCTGTGTTTCGCCCGTCTGCACTAAACATCACATGTGCATGACCGTAACCCGTCGCTGTGTAATACACACACTGCACCAGCAACAAGACTACAAGGTCTATTATGTAACAAGAGTTCAGATAATAATAATAATAGTAACACAGTTGATTAAAACAGAGACTTTTGAAAATATTTCCACATCTTTATTTATTTGTGGCAGCCTGCCACAATTAAAACATCTCCTGCCACTTATTAATTTTATGATTTTGAAATGCACCGTTCACAACGAGCGCTGTCGGATTTCTTCACGCTGTTAGGCCGCAGAACACAGACGGCACAGCAGAGCGTCGGGTGCAGTGAAAGTGAAACTTAACTCTTCATTGAGTCTGAACGTCAGCAGCAGCTGCTCCTCTCATCTATCAGTATGATCAGCTCTGAGCAGATCCACACATCTATTATTCACTCAGCGACCCAAACTCTTCGAAATGCTGCTGAAACTGCGATGAGTTTCACTCGCTCTGCACTCACAGACCCTCAAAAACACCCAAATGTAGAAAGAGGACACAGAATAATAAAAAAGGAACACGCACGCACAAAAGAAAACATTTCGGGGGTTGTGGTTTCGTCTAGTAGACAATCTGCTTCCTGTTTACACCGACACACACATACGCAGTGTCAGTGATTGGTCAGTGTTTTCAGGCGTATTCGTTAGGGCAGAGATTATTTCTGAAGTAGTGCTTACACGCTCAAGTTTATTGAATTTCAAATTCAAAACACAAAACCACCTCACAGATAACCCAAAAACTCAATTCCAAATCTTCACCATAGAATAGAAAAAAACAAAATGGTAAAATAGTAATAAAATAAAACAGGTAAACATTGACTAATACTAAAAGATCAAAGTAAAATGCAGTTTTTTGTTGCTGTTTGTTTTTGTTCGTATGTTTTGTTTTTTTCTCACTGTGTGTTGTTGTTGTTGTTGTTGTTGTTAGTGGTGATGGACTCCTATTGTTGCTGCTGCTGTTATGTTTCATGTATTGTGTCCCCTATCGTTATCCTTATCCCCATATCCTTTGTCGTATATTATTCATGTAGCTCATATATGCAGATTTTTGTTTTCAGAGGTTACTTGATTGTAGTTTTGGCTTAAAGTCAATATGATTTAACAAAGTTTTTCTGTTAATATAACATAAAACGCTGCTTCCTCAGATGTGCTCAGTATAGATTATACAGAAAGGTCGTCAGGTGCAGCTTCTGCGTCATTGTTTCAGTTGTCGTCTCTGTTTTTTCTCTCCGCACACACTGACTCCATTATGCCATGATGGTATATGAGGGCCTCTCCATGTTGTCATTACATAATCGATCTCACATGCTCTTTCTGTCCCCGGCCTTGTGTTACAGGTGGAGGAGATGGTGCAGAATCACATGACCTACTCCCTGCAGGATGTCGGTGGAGACGCCAACTGGCAGCTGGTTGTGGAAGAGGGAGAAATGAAGGTATGCGGAGGATTTTATCTGAAATATAACACAAGTTTCTGTAACTGTATATCACATGATAGAGCATAGAGCACTAGATTGTGAAATTTAAATTTAATTTGTTCTTAAAATAACAGCTATCTGAAATTTAGCACTGGACCACAATATTTTTCAGAAATCCCGATCAAAGCTTACTCAGTGCGTAGCTGCTCAGGAGTATAAGCAATAATCTCAACTTAGAAAGAGAAACCCTGAACTGCATTGGCCGTATTGATTTTCAGAGGAGAACAGAACGTTTTGAGCGTCTTCACAGCTCATATTTTGTCTTTACAATTCAGCCTCCATTACTCAGCTCTCAAGGAAAGGGGGGGCAAACACAGAAAACAAGGAAATTTATTATTTCCGGTATTCGGGTACAAATGTCCTTCCAGAGACATTTATTTGTATAATTCATCTTAAACCACATTGATGTTAATTAACACAAGACACAGAAAGCATGATATTAATAAACATGAATATTAATAATTAAATCGAAGGTATAATTGCCATTTATGACAGCTACAACATGTGCACACATACATACATAAAATGTGACTATAAAATTATATTACTTAATTTAGTTGTGTGTGTGCATGCTCGTAGGTGTACAGGAGAGAGGTGGAAGAAAATGGGATTGTTTTGGACCCGCTGAAGGCCACTCACTCAGTTAAAGGGGTGACTGGTCATGAGGTCTGCCACTACTTTTGGGACACTGCCTATCGCAACGACTGGGAGAGTAAGTCTTTTGAATCAGTGCTAGTGTACATATATTTTCAACAATATTTATAACTTTTTTTAAAATACTCCTATGTTCTCTGCCTCTTTCAGCCACCATTGAAAACTTCAATGTTGTGGAGACACTTTCGGACAATGCAGTAATTGTTTATCAAACGCACAAGGTAAGAGCAGCAAGACCATAAACAACATCGCAATACTTATTCGACAGTGGAGATTTGTTGTTGTTTATGATGTGTTGGATGTGAAATAAAGATAATCTTTGTTGCAGAGGGTGTGGCCTGCATCTCAGAGGGACGTGCTGTACCTGTCTGCCATGAGAAAGATCATTGCCAACAATGAGAATGACCCAGACACCTGGCTGGTCTGCAACTTCTCTGTGGATCACGACGATGCACAGGTGAGTTATTGAGTCCCTTCAGATCCAATTTAGATTTCAGACTCCATGAGAAGAATTAATGGAGATTCTAAATGACTCCAAATTCTGCTTCTCTTAATTCTCTGTCCTGACTTCCCACAGCCAAGCAACAGGTGTGTCCGTGCCAAAATCAACATTGGCATGATCTGTCAGACTCTGGTCAGCCCACCAGAGGGAGACAAAGAGATCAGCAGAGACAACATCCTGTGTAAAATCACCTACGTCGCCAATGGTGAGTATTTATGTCTTCATTTGGCTTCGGTTGACTTTTAAATTCAGACCTAAAAAGTGCTGAGTGTCTTCAAAAGTCCAAAATTGACGCACAAAATCGTAGTATAGTATAGTATGTCGCCGAAAATAGCATAAAAATGTATTTGTGTAGTGTATCATCCTAAAAAGCAAGAAAATTGCAAAAAAAACATACTATAGAAAGTAAAAAGATCATAAAAGGATCATAAAACTCTCAAAATGTCATATTTTAGCATGTCAAAAATATGGTAAAATATGATATGCATGTGAGAAAAAAAATCAAAAAATGCCAAATACATCATATTTTAGCATGTTTAAAAAAGGCCAAAAATTGCATGCTATAGTATGGCTGAAATCTCAAATTTTGACATTTGCAAAAAGTGGCTGGAAATGCCTTATTATAGCTCATAGAGACGCGAAATAGCATAGCATGTGGAAAAAAGAATCAAAAATGCCAAAAACGTCACATTTAAGCATGTCAAAAATATGGACGAAAATCGCATGCTATAGTATGGCGAAAATCTCAAATTCTGACATTTTCGAAAAGTGGCTGGAAATGCCTTATTATAGCAAATAGAGATGCGTAATAGCATAGCATGTGGTAAAAAGGATCACAAAATGCCAAAAACTCAATTTTTAGCATGTCAAAGAAATGGCCAAAAATCGCATGCTATAGTATGGCGAAAATCTCAAATTTTGACCTTTTTCAAAAAGTGGCTGGAAATGCTTCATAATAGCTCATAGAGACGTGTAATAGCATAGCATGTGGAAAAAAGGATCAAAAAACGTTAAGGAAGTAATTTTTTAGCATGTCAAAAAAATGGCCGAAAATCGCATGCTATAGTATGGCAAAAATGTCAAATTTTGACATTTTCAAAAAGTGGCTGGAAATGCTTTATAATAGCTCATAGAGACGCATAATAGCATAGCATGTGGAAAAAAGGATCAAAAAACGCCAAAAACGTCACATTTTAGCACGTCAAAAAAATGGACGAAAATCGCATGCTATAGTATGGCAAAAATCTCAAATTTTGACATTTTCAAAAAGTGGCTGGAAATGCTTTATAATAGCTCATATAGATGCGTAATAGCATAGCATGTGGAAAAAAGGATCAAACAACACTAAAAACATAATTTTTTAGCATGTCAAAAAAATGGACGAAAATCGCTTGCTATAGTATGGCAAAAATCTCAAATTTTGACATTTTCAAAAAGTGGCTGGAAATGCCGTATTATAACTCATAGAGACGTGTAATAGCACAGCATGTGGAATAAAGAATCAAAAAACGCTAAAAACGTCACATTTTAGCATGTCAAAAAAATGGACGAAAATCGCATGCTATAGTATGGCAAAAATCTCAAATTTTGACATTTTCAAAAAGTGGCTGGAAATGCTTTATAATAGCTGATAGAGTTGCATAATAGCATAGCATGTGGAAAAAAGGATCAAAAAACGCTAAAAACGTCACATTTTAGCATGTCAAAAAAATGGACGAAAATCGCATGCTATAGTATGGCAAAAATGTCAAATTTTGACATTTTCAAAAAGTGGCTGGAAATGCTTTATAATAGCACATATAGACGCGTAATAGCATAGCATGTGGAAAAAAGGATGAAAAAACGCTAAAAACGTCACATTTTAGCATGTCAAAAAAATGGCCGAAAATCGCATGCTATAGTATGGCAAAAATCTCAAATTTTGACATTTTCAAAAAGTGGCTGGAAATGCTTTATAATAGCTGATAGAGTTGCGTAATAGCATAGCATGTGGAAAAAAGGATCAAAAAACGCTAAAAACGTCACATTTTAGCATGTCAAAAAAATGGATGAAAATCGCATGCTATAGTATGGCAAAAATGTCAAATTTTGACATTTTCAAAAAGTGGCTGGAAATGCTTTATAATAGCTCATAGAGACGCATAATAGCATAGCATGTGGAAAAAAGGATGAAAAAACGCCAAAAACGTCACATTTTAGCATGTCAAAAAAATGGCCAAAAATCGCATGCTATAGTATGGCAAAAATGTCAAATTTTGACATTTTCAAAAAGTGGCTGGAAATGCTTTATAATAGCTAATAGAGTTGCGTAATAGCATAGCATGTGGACAAAAGGATCAAAAAACGCTAAAAAAAATCATTTTTTAGCATGTCAAAAAAATGGCCAAAAATCACATGCTATAGTATGGCAAAAATCTCAAATTTTGACATTTTCAAAAAGTGGCTGGAAATGCTTTATAATAGCTCATAGAGACGCATAATAGCATAGCATGTGGACAAAAGGATCAAAAAACGCTAAAAACGTCACATTTTAGCATGTCAAAAAAATGGACGAAAATCGCATGCTATAGTATGGCAAAAATCTCAAATTTTGACATTTTCAAAAAGTGGCTGGAAATGCTTTATAATAGCTCATAGAGACGCATAATAGCATAGCATGTGGAAAAATGGATCAAAAAACGCTAAAAACGTCACATTTTAGCATGTCAAAAAAATGGCCGAAAATCGCATGCTATAGTATGGCAAAAATCTCAAATTTTGACATTTTCAAAAAGTGGCTGGAAATGCTTTATAATAGCACATATAGACGCGTAATAGCATAGCATGTGGAAAAAAGGATCAAAAAACGCTAAAAACGTCACATTTTAGCACGTCAAAAAAATGGACGAAAATCGCATGCTATAGTATGGCAAAAATGTCAAATTTTGACATTTTCAAAAAGTGGCAGGAAATGCTTTATAATAGCTCATAGAGACGCATAATAGCATAGCATGTGGACAAAAGGATCAAAAAACGCCAAAAACGTCACATTTTAGCATGTCAAAAAAATGGACGAAAATCGCATGCTATAGTATGGCAAAAATCTCAAATTTTGACATTTTCAAAAAGTGGCTGGAAATGCTTTATAATAGCTGATAGAGTTGCGTAATAGCATAGCATGTGGAAAAATGGATCAAAAAACGCTAAAAACGTCACATTTTAGCATGTCAAAAAAATGGCCGAAAATCGCATGCTATAGTATGGCAAAAATGTCAAATTTTGACATTTTCAAAAAGTGGCTGGAAATGCTTTATAATAGCACATATAGACGCGTAATAGCATAGCATGTGGAAAAAAGGATCAAAAAACGCCAAAAACGTCACATTTTAGCATGTCAAAAAAATGGCTGAAAATCGCATGCTATAGTATGGCAAAAATGTCAAATTTTGACATTTTCAAAAAGTGGCTGGAAATGCTTTATAATAGCTAATAGAGTTGCGTAATAGCATAGCATGTGGACAAAAGGATCAAAAAACGCTAAAAAAAATCATTTTTTAGCATGTCAAAAAAATGGCCAAAAATCGCATGCTATAGTATGGCAAAAATCTCAAATTTTGACATTTTCAAAAAGTGGCTGGAAATGCTTTATAATAGCTCATAGAGACGCGTAATAGCATAGCATGTGGACAAAAGGATCAAAAAACGCTAAAAACGTCACATTTTAGCATGTCAAAAAAATGGACGAAAATCGCATGCTATAGTATGGCAAAAATCTCAAATTTTGACATTTTCAAAAAGTGGCTGGAAATGCTTTATAATAGCTCATAGAGACGCGTAATAGCATAGCATGTGGAATAAAGAATAAAAAAAATGCTAAAAACGTCACATTTTAGCGCGTCAAAAAATGGCCGAAAATCGCATGCTATAGTATGGCAAAAATGTCAAATTTTGACATTTTCAAAAAGTGGCTGGAAATGCTTCATAATAGTTGATAGAGACGCATAATAGCATAGCATGTGGAAAAAAGGATGAAAAAATGCCAAAAACGTCACATTTTAGCATGTCAAAAAAATGGACGAAAATCGCATGCTATAGTATGGCGAAAATCTCAAATTTTGACATTTTCAAAAAGTGGCTGGAAATGCTTTATAATAGCTGATAGGGTTGCGTAATAGCATAGCATGTGGAAAAAAGGATCAAAAAACGCTAAAAACGTCACATTTTAGCATGTCAAAAAAATGGCCAAAAATCGCATGCTATAGTATGGCAAAAATGTCAAATTTTGACATTTTCAAAAAGTGGCTGGAAATGCTTTATAATAGCTGATAGAGTTGCGTAATAGCATAGCATGTGGAAAAAAGGATCAAAAAACGCTAAAACCGTCACATTTTAGCATGTCAAAAAAATGGACGAAAATCGCATGCTATAGTATGGCAAAAATCTCAGATTTTGACATTTTCAAAAAGTGGCAGGAAATGCTTTATAATAGCTCATAGAGACGCATAATAGCATAGCATGTGGAAAAAAGGATGAAAAAACGCCAAAAACGTCACATTTTAGCATGTCAAAAAAATGGACGAAAATCGCATGCTATAGTATGGCAAAAATGTCAAATTTTGACATTTTCAAAAAGTGGCTGGAAATGCTTTATAATAGCTCATAGAGACGCATAATAGCATAGCATGTGGAAAAAAGGATGAAAAAACGCCAAAAACGTCACATTTTAGCATGTCAAAAAAATGGACGAAAATCGCATGCTATAGTATGGCAAAAATCTCAAATTTTGACATTTTCAAAAAGTGGCTGGAAATGCTTTATAATAGCTGATAGAGTTGCGTAATAGCATAGCATGTGGAAAAAAGGATCAAAAAACGCTAAAAACGTCACATTTTAGCATGTCAAAAAAATGGCCAAAAATCGCATGCTATAGTATGGCAAAAATGTCAAATTTTGACATTTTCAAAAAGTGGCTGGAAATGCTTTATAATAGCACATATAGACGCGTAATAGCATAGCATGTGGAAAAAGGATCAAAAACGCTAAAAACGTCACATTTTAGCATGTCAAAAAATGGCCAAAATCGCATGCTATAGTATGGCAAAATGTCAAATTTTGACATTTTCAAAAAGTGGCTGGAAATGCTTTATAATAGCACATATAGACGCCGTAATAGCATAGCATGTGGAAAAAAGGATCAAAAAACGCTAAAAACGTCACATTTTAGGACGTCAAAAAAATGGCCGAAAATCGCATGCTATAGTATGGCAAAAATGTCAAATTTTGACCTTTTCAAAAAGTGGCTGGAAATGCTTTATAATAGCTCATAGAGACGCATAATAGCATAGCATGTGGACAAAAGGATCAAAAAACGCTAAAAACGTCACATTTTAGCATGTCAAAAAAATGGACGAAAATCGCATGCTATAGTATGGCAAAAATGTCAAATTTTGACATTTTCAAAAAGTGGCTGGAAATGCTTTATAATAGCTCATAGAGACGCATAATAGCATAGCATGTGGAAAAAAGGATCAAAAAACGCTAAAAATGTCACATTTTAGCATGTCAAAAAAATGGACGAAAATCGCATGCTATAGTATGGCAAAAATCTCAAATTTTGACATTTTCAAAAGTGGCTGGAAATGCTTTATAATAGCACATATAGACGCGTAATAGCATAGCATGTGGAAAAAGGATCAAAAAACGCTAAAAACGTCACATTTTAGGACGTCAAAAAAATGGCCGAAAATCGCATTCTATAGTATGGCAAAAATCTCAAATTTTGACATTTTCAAAAAGTGGCTGGAAATGCTTTATAATAGTTGATAGAGACGCATAATAGCATAGCATGTGGAAAAAAGGATGAAAAAACGCCAAAAACGTCACATTTTAGCATGTCAAAAAAATGGCCAAAAATCGCATGCTATAGTATGGCGAAAATCTCAAATTTTGACATTTTAAAAAAGTGGCTGGAAATGCTTTATAATAGCTCATAGAGACACATAATAGCATAGCAAGTGGAAAAAGGTTCAAAAACGCTAAAAAGCGTCACATTTTAGCATGTCAAAAAAATGGACGAAAATCGCATGCTATAGTATGGCAAAAATCTCAAATTTTGACATTTTCAAAAAGTGGCTGGAAATGCTTTATAATAGCACATATAGACGCGTAATAGCATAGCATGTGGAAAAAAGGATCAAAAAACGCTAAAAGCGTCACATTTTAGCACGTCAAAAAATGGCCGAAAATCGCATGCTATAGTATGGCAAAAATGTCAAATTTTGACATTTTCAAAAAGTGGCTGGAAATGCTTTATAATAGCTCATAGAGACGCATAATAGCATAGCATGTGGACAAAAGGATCAAAAAACGCTAAAAACGTCACATTTTAGCATGTCAAAAAAATGGACGAAAATCGCATGCTATAGTATGGCAAAAATCTCAAATTTTGACATTTTCAAAAAGTGGCTGGAAATGCTTTATAATAGCTCATAGAGACGCATAATAGCATAGCATGTGGAAAAAAGGATGAAAAAATGCCAAAAACGTCACATTTTAGCATGTCAAAAAAATGGACGAAAATCGCATGCTATAGTATGGCAAAAATCTCAAATTTTGACATTTTCAAAAAGTGGCTGGAAATGCTTTATAATAGCTGATAGAGTTGCGTAATAGCATAGCATGTGGAAAAAAGGATCAAAAACGCCAAAACGTCACATTTTAGCATGTCAAAAAATGAATGAAAATCGCATGCTATAGTATGGCAAAAATCTCAAATTTTGACATTTTCAAAAAGTGGCTGGAAATGCTTTATAATAGCACATATAGACGCGTAATAGCATAGCATGTGGAAAAAAGGATGAAAAAACGCCAAAAACGTCACATTTTAGCATGTCAAAAAAATGGATGAAAATCGCATGCTATAGTATGGCAAAAATCTCAAATTTTGACATTTTCAAAAAGTGGCTGGAAATGCTTTATAATAGCTGATAGAGTTGCGTAATAGCATAGCATGTGGAAAAAAGGATCAAAAAACGCTAAAAACGTCACATTTTAGGACGTCAAAAAAATGGCCGAAAATCGCATTCTATAGTATGGCAAAAATCTCAAATTTTGACATTTTCAAAAAGTGGCTGGAAATGCTTTATAATAGTTGATAGAGACGCATAATAGCATAGCATGTGGAAAAAAGGATGAAAAAACGCCAAAAACGTCACATTTTAGCATGTCAAAAAAATGGCCAAAAATCGCATGCTATAGTATGGCGAAAATGTCAAATTTTGACATTTTAAAAAAGTGGCTGGAAATGCTTTATAATAGCTCATAGAGACACATAATAGCATAGCAAGTGGAAAAAAGGTTCAAAAAACGCTAAAAACGTCACATTTTAGCATGTCAAAAAAATGGACGAAAATCGCATGCTATAGTATGGCAAAAATCTCAAATTTTGACATTTTCAAAAAGTGGCTGGAAATGCTTTATAATAGCACATATAGACGCGTAATAGCATAGCATGTGGAAAAAAAGGATCAAAAACGCTAAAAACGTCACATTTTAGCACGTCAAAAAAATGGCCGAAAATCGCATGCTATAGTATGGCAAAAATGTCAAATTTTGACATTTTCAAAAAGTGGCTGGAAATGCTTTATAATAGCTCATAGAGACGCATAATAGCATAGCATGTGGACAAAAGGATCAAAAAACGCTAAAAACGTCACATTTTAGCATGTCAAAAAAATGGACGAAAATCGCATGCTATAGTATGGCAAAAATCTCAAATTTTGACATTTTCAAAAAGTGGCTGGAAATGCTTTATAATAGCTCATAGAGACGCATAATAGCATAGCATGTGGAAAAAAGGATGAAAAAACGCCAAAAACGTCACATTTTAGCATGTCAAAAAAATGGACGAAAATCGCATGCTATAGTATGGCAAAAATCTCAAATTTTGACATTTTCAAAAAGTGGCTGGAAATGCTTTATAATAGCTGATAGAGTTGCGTAATAGCATAGCATGTGGAAAAAAGGATCAAAAAACGCCAAAAACGTCACATTTTAGCATGTCAAAAAAATGGACGAAAATCGCATGCTATAGTATGGCAAAAATGTCAAATTTTGACATTTTCAAAAAGTGGCTGGAAATGCTTTATAATAGCACATATAGACACGTAATAGCATAGCATGTGGAAAAAGGATGAAAAACGCCAAAAGCGTCACATTTTAGCATGTCAAAAAATGGAATGAAAATCGCATGCTATAGTATGGCAAAATCTCAAATTTTGACATTTTCAAAAAGTGGCTGGAAATGCTTTATAATAGCTGATAGAGTTGCGTAATAGCATAGCATGTGGAAAAAAGGATCAAAAAACGCTAAAAACGTCACATTTTAGCATGTCAAAAAAATGGCTGAAAATCGCATGCTATAGTATGGCAAAAATGTCAAATTTTGACATTTTCAAAAAGTGGCTGGAAATGCTTTATAATAGCTCATAGAGACGCATAATAGCATAGCATGTGGAAAAAAGGATGAAAAAACGCCAAAAACGTCACATTTTAGCATGTCAAAAAAATGGCCAAAAATCGTATGCTATAGTATGGCGAAAATCTCAAATTTTGACATTTTAAAAAAGTGGCTGGAAATGCTTTATAATAGCTCATAGAGACACATAATAGCATAGCAAGTGGAAAAAAGGTTCAAAAAACGCTAAAAACGTCACATTTTAGCATGTCAAAAAAATGGACGAAAATCGCATGCTATAGTATGGCAAAAATCTCAAATTTTGACATTTTCAAAAAGTGGCTGGAAATGCTTTATAATAGCACATATAGACGCGTAATAGCATAGCATGTGGAAAAAAAGGATCAAAAAACGCTAAAAACGTCACATTTTAGCACGTCAAAAAAATGGACGAAAATCGCATGCTATAGTATGGCAAAAATGTCAAATTTTGACATTTTCAAAAAGTGGCTGGAAATGCTTTATAATAGCTCATAGAGACGCATAATAGCATAGCATGTGGAAAAAAGGATGAAAAAACGCCAAAAACGTCACATTTTAGCATGTCAAAAAAATGGACGAAAATCGCATGCTATAGTATGGCAAAAATCTCAAATTTTGACATTTTCAAAAAGTGGCTGGAAATGCTTTATAATAGCTGATAGAGTTGCGTAATAGCATAGCATGTGGAAAAAAGGATGAAAAAACGCCAAAAACGTCACATTTTAGCATGTCAAAAAAATGGACGAAAATCTCATGCTATAGTATGGCAAAAATCTCAAATTTTGACATTTTCAAAAAGTGGCTGGAAATGCTTTATAATAGCTGATAGAGTTGCGTAATAGCATAGCATGTGGAAAAAAGGATCAAAAAACGCTAAAAACGTCACATTTTAGGACGTCAAAAAAATGGCCGAAAATCGCATGCTATAGTATGGCAAAAATGTCAAATTTTGACATTTTCAAAAAGTGGCTGGAAATGCTTTATAATAGCTCATAGAGACGCATAATAGCATAGCATGTGGACAAAAGGATCAAAAAACGCTAAAAACGTCACATTTTAGCATGTCAAAAAAATGGACGAAAATCGCATGCTATAGTATGGCAAAAATCTCAAATTTTGACATTTTCAAAAAGTGGCTGGAAATGCTTTATAATAGCACATATAGACGCGTAATAGCATAGCATGTGGAAAAAAGGATCAAAAAACGCTAAAAACGTCACATTTTAGGACGTCAAAAAAATGGACGAAAATCGCATGCTATAGTATGGCAAAAATCTCAAATTTTGACATTTTCAAAAAGTGGCTGGAAATGCTTTATAATAGTTGATAGAGACGCATAATAGCATAGCATGTGGAAAAAAGGATGAAAAAACGCCAAAAACGTCACATTTTAGCATGTCAAAAAAATGGACGAAAATCGCATGCTATAGTATGGCAAAAATCTCAAATTTTGACATTTTCAAAAAGTGGCTGGAAATGCTTTATAATAGCTCATAGAGACGCGTAATAGCATAGCATGTGGAATAAAGAATAAAAAAAATGCTAAAAACGTCACATTTTAGCGCGTCAAAAAATGGCCGAAAATCGCATGCTATAGTATGGCAAAAATGTCAAATTTTGACATTTTCAAAAAGTGGCTGGAAATGCTTCATAATAGTTGATAGAGACGCATAATAGCATAGCATGTGGAAAAAAGGATGAAAAAATGCCAAAAACGTCACATTTTAGCATGTCAAAAAAATGGACGAAAATCGCATGCTATAGTATGGCGAAAATCTCAAATTTTGACATTTTCAAAAAGTGGCTGGAAATGCTTTATAATAGCTGATAGGGTTGCGTAATAGCATAGCATGTGGAAAAAAGGATCAAAAAACGCTAAAAACGTCACATTTTAGCATGTCAAAAAAATGGCCAAAAATCGCATGCTATAGTATGGCAAAAATGTCAAATTTTGACATTTTCAAAAAGTGGCTGGAAATGCTTTATAATAGCTGATAGAGTTGCGTAATAGCATAGCATGTGGAAAAAAGGATCAAAAAACGCTAAAAACGTCACATTTTAGCATGTCAAAAAAATGGACGAAAATCGCATGCTATAGTATGGCAAAAATCTCAGATTTTGACATTTTCAAAAAGTGGCAGGAAATGCTTTATAATAGCTCATAGAGACGCATAATAGCATAGCATGTGGAAAAAAGGATGAAAAAACGCCAAAAACGTCACATTTTAGCATGTCAAAAAATGGACTAAATCGCATGCTATAGTATGGCAAAAATGTCAAATTTTGACATTTTCAAAAAGTGGCTGGAAATGCTTTATAATAGCTCATAGAGACGCATAATAGCATAGCATGTGGAAAAAAGGATGAAAAACGCTAAAAACGCCACATTTTAGCATGTCAAAAAATGGACGAAAATCGCATGCTATAGTATGGCAAAAATCTCAAATTTTGACATTTTCAAAAGTGGCTGGAAATGCTTTATAATAGCTGATAGAGTTGCGTAATAGCATAGCATGTGGAAAAAGGATCAAAAAACGCTAAAAACGTCACATTTTAGCATGTCAAAAAAATGGCCAAAAATCGCATGCTATAGTATGGCAAAAATGTCAAATTTTGACATTTTCAAAAAGTGGCTGGAAATGCTTTATAATAGCACATATAGACGCGTAATAGCATAGCATGTGGAAAAAAGGATCAAAAAACGCTAAAAACGTCACATTTTAGCATGTCAAAAAAATGGCCAAAAATCGCATGCTATAGTATGGCAAAAATGTCAAATTTTGACATTTTCAAAAAGTGGCTGGAAATGCTTTATAATAGCACATATAGACGCGTAATAGCATAGCATGTGGAAAAAGGATCAAAACGCTAAAAAGCGTCACATTTTAGGACGTCAAAAAATGGCCGAAAATCGCATGCTATAGTATGGCAAAAATGTCAAATTTTGACATTTTCAAAAGTGGCTGGAAATGCTTTATAATAGCTCATAGAGACGCATAATAGCATAGCATGTGGACAAAAGGATCAAAAACGCTAAAAACGTCACATTTTAGCATGTCAAAAAATGGACGAAAATCGCATGCTATAGTATGGCAAAATGTCAAATTTTGACATTTTCAAAAAGTGGCTGGAAATGCTTTATAATAGCTCATAGAGACGCATAATAGCATAGCATGTGGAAAAAAGGATCAAAAAACGCTAAAAATGTCACATTTTAGCATGTCAAAAAAATGGACGAAAATCGCATGCTATAGTATGGCAAAAATCTCAAATTTTGACATTTTCAAAAAGTGGCTGGAAATGCTTTATAATAGCACATATAGACGCGTAATAGCATAGCATGTGGAAAAAAGGATCAAAAAACGCTAAAAACGTCACATTTTAGGACGTCAAAAAAATGGCCGAAAATCGCATTCTATAGTATGGCAAAAATCTCAAATTTTGACATTTTCAAAAAGTGGCTGGAAATGCTTTATAATAGTTGATAGAGACGCATAATAGCATAGCATGTGGAAAAAGGATCAAAAAACGCCAAAAACGTCACATTTTAGCATGTCAAAAAAAATGGCCAAAAAAATCGCATGCTATAGTATGGCAAAAATCTCAAATTTTGACATTTTAAAAAAGTGGCTGGAAATGCTTTATAATAGCTGATAGAGACACGTAATAGCATAGCAAGTGGAAAAAAGGTTCAAAAACGCTAAAACGTCACATTTTAGCATGTCAAAAAAATGGACGAAAATCGCATGCTATAGTATGGCAAAAATCTCAAATTTTGACATTTTCAAAAAGTGGCTGGAAATGCTTTATAATAGCACATATAGACGCGTAATAGCATAGCATGTGGAAAAAGGATCAAAAAACGCTAAAAACGTCACATTTTAGCACGTCAAAAAATGGCAGAAAATCGCATGCTATAGTATGGCAAAAATGTCAAATTTTGACATTTTCAAAAAGTGGCTGGAAATGCTTTATAATAGCTCATAGAGACGCATAATAGCATAGCATGTGGACAAAAGGATCAAAAAACGCTAAAACGTCACATTTTAGCATGTCAAAAAATGGACGAAAATCGCATGCTATAGTATGGCAAAAATCTCAAATTTTGACATTTTCAAAAAGTGGCTGGAAATGCTTTATAATAGCTCATAGAGACATAATAGCATAGCATGTGGAAAAAGGATCAAAAAACGCTAAAAACGTCACATTTTAGCATGTCAAAAAAATGGACGAAAATCGCATGCTATAGTATGGCAAAAATCTCAAATTTTGACATTTTCAAAAAGTGGCTGGAAATGCTTTATAATAGCTGATAGAGTTGCGTAATAGCATAGCATGTGGAAAAAAGGATCAAAAAACGCTAAAAACGTCACATTTTAGCATGTCAAAAAAATGGACGAAAATCGCATGCTATAGTATGGCAAAAATCTCAAATTTTGACATTTTCAAAAAGTGGCTGGAAATGCTTTATAATAGCACATATAGACGCGTAATAGCATAGCATGTGGAAAAAGGATGAAAAACGCCAAAACGTCACATTTTAGCATGTCAAAAAAATGGACGAAAATCGCATGCTATAGTATGGCAAAAATCTCAAATTTTGACATTTTCAAAAAGTGGCTGGAAATGCTTTATAATAGCTGATAGAGTTGCGTAATAGCATAGCATGTGGAAAAAGGATCAAAAACGCTAAAACGTCACATTTTAGCATGTCAAAAAATGGCTGAAAATCGCATGCTATAGTATGGCAAAATGTCAAATTTTGACATTTTCAAAAAGTGGCTGGAAATGCTTTATAATAGCTCATAGAGACGCATAATAGCATAGCATGTGGAAAAAAGGATGAAAAAACGCCAAAAACGTCACATTTTAGCATGTCAAAAAAATGGCCAAAAATCGCATGCTATAGTATGGCAAAATCTCAAATTTTGACATTTTAAAAAAGTGGCTGGAAATGCTTTATAATAGCTCATAGAGACACATAATAGCATAGCAAGTGGAAAAAAGGTTCAAAAAACGCTAAAAACGTCACATTTTAGCATGTCAAAAAAATGGACGAAAATCGCATGCTATAGTATGGCAAAAATCTCAAATTTTGACATTTTCAAAAAGTGGCTGGAAATGCTTTATAATAGCACATATAGACGCGTAATAGCATAGCATGTGGAAAAAGGATCAAAAACGCTAAAAACGTCACATTTTAGCACGTCAAAAAATGGACTGAAAATCGCATGCTATAGTATGGCAAAATGTCAAATTTTGACATTTTCAAAAGTGGCTGGAAATGCTTTATAATAGCTCATAGAGACGCATAATAGCATAGCATGTGGAAAAAGGATGAAAAACGCTAAAAAGCGTCACATTTTAGCATGTCAAAAAAATGGACGAAAATCGCATGCTATAGTATGGCAAAAATCTCAAATTTTGACATTTTCAAAAAGTGGCTGGAAATGCTTTATAATAGCTGATAGAGACGCATAATAGCATAGCATGTGGAAAAAGGATGAAAAACGCCAAAAACGTCACATTTTAGCATGTCAAAAAAATGGACGAAAATCTCATGCTATAGTATGGCAAAAATCTCAAATTTTGACATTTTCAAAAAGTGGCTGGAAATGCTTTATAATAGCTGATAGAGTTGCGTAATAGCATAGCATGTGGAAAAAGGATCAAAAACGCTAAAAACGTCACATTTTAGCATGTCAAAAAAATGGACGAAAATCGCATGCTATAGTATGGCAAAAATGTCAAATTTTGACATTTTCAAAAAGTGGCTGGAAATGCTTTATAATAGCTCATAGAGGCATAATAGCATAGCATGTGGACAAAAGGATCAAAAATCTAAAACGTCACATTTTAGCATGTCAAAAAAATGGACGAAAATCGCATGCTATAGTATGGCAAAAATCTCAAATTTTGACATTTTCAAAAAGTGGCTGGAAATGCTTTATAATAGCACATATAGACGCGTAATAGCATAGCATGTGGAAAAAAGGATCAAAAAACGCTAAAAACGTCACATTTTAGGACGTCAAAAAAATGGACGAAAATCGCATGCTATAGTATGGCAAAAATGTCAAATTTTGACATTTTCAAAAGTGGCTGGAAATGCTTTATAATAGTTGATAGAGACGCATAATAGCATAGCATGTGGAAAAAAAAGGATGAAAAACGCCAAAAACGTCACATTTTAGCATGTCAAAAAATGGCCAAAAATCGCATGCTATAGTATGGCGAAAATGTCAAATTTTGACATTTTAAAAAGTGGCTGGAAATGCTTTATAATAGCTCATAGAGACACATAATAGCATAGCAAGTGGAAAAAGGTTCAAAAAAGCTAAAAACGTCACATTTTAGCATGTCAAAAAAATGGACGAAAATCGCATGCTATAGTATGGCAAAAATCTCAAATTTTGACATTTTCAAAAAGTGGCTGGAAATGCTTTATAATAGCACATATAGACGCGTAATAGCATAGCATGTGGAAAAAAGGATCAAAAAACGCTAAAAACGTCACATTTTAGCACGTCAAAAAAATGGCCGAAAATCGCATGCTATAGTATGGCAAAAATGTCAAATTTTGACATTTTCAAAAAGTGGCTGGAAATGCTTTATAATAGCTCATAGAGACGCATAATAGCATAGCATGTGGACAAAAGGATCAAAAAACGCTAAAAACGTCACATTTTAGCATGTCAAAAAAATGGACGAAAATCGCATGCTATAGTATGGCAAAAATCTCAAATTTTGACATTTTCAAAAAGTGGCTGGAAATGCTTTATAATAGCTCATAGAGACGCATAATAGCATAGCATGTGGAAAAAAGGATCAAAAAGCATAAAACGTCACATTTTAGCATGTCAAAAAAATGGACGAAAATCGCATGCTATAGTATGGCAAAAATCTCAAATTTTGACATTTTCAAAAAGTGGCTGGAAATGCTTTATAATAGCTGATAGAGTTGCGTAATAGCATAGCATGTGGAAAAAAGGATGAAAAAAGCATAAAACGTCACATTTTAGCATGTCAAAAAAATGGACGAAAATCGCATGCTATAGTATGGCAAAAATCTCAAATTTTGACATTTTCAAAAAGTGGCTGGAAATGCTTTATAATAGCACATATAGACGCGTAATAGCATAGCATGTGGAAAAAAGGATGAAAAAACGCCAAAAACGTCACATTTTAGCATGTCAAAAAAATGGACGAAAATCGCATGCTATAGTATGGCAAAAATCTCAAATTTTGACATTTTCAAAAAGTGGCTGGAAATGCTTTATAATAGCTGATAGAGTTGCGTAATAGCATAGCATGTGGAAAAAAGGATCAAAAAACGCTAAAAACGTCACATTTTAGCATGTCAAAAAAATGGACGAAAATCGCATGCTATAGTATGGCAAAAATCTCAAATTTTGACATTTTCAAAAAGTGGCTGGAAATGCTTTATAATAGCTGATAGAGTTGCGTAATAGCATAGCATGTGGAAAAAAGGATCAAAAAACGCTAAAAACGTCACATTTTAGCATGTCAAAAAAATGGCTGAAAATCGCATGCTATAGTATGGCAAAAATGTCAAATTTTGACATTTTCAAAAAGTGGCTGGAAATGCTTTATAATAGCTCATAGAGACGCATAATAGCATAGCATGTGGACAAAAGGATCAAAAAACGCTAAAAACGTCACATTTTAGCATGTCAAAAAAATGGACGAAAATCGCATGCTATAGTATGGCAAAAATCTCAAATTTTGACATTTTCAAAAAGTGGCTGGAAATGCTTTATAATAGTTGATAGAGACGCATAATAGCATAGCATGTGGAAAAAAGGATGAAAAAACGCCAAAAACGTCACATTTTAGCATGTCAAAAAAATGGCCAAAAATCGCATGCTATAGTATGGCGAAAATCTCAAATTTTGACATTTTAAAAAAGTGGCTGGAAATGCTTTATAATAGCTCATAGAGACACATAATAGCATAGCAAGTGGAAAAAAGGTTCAAAAAACGCTAAAAAACGTCACATTTTAGCATGTCAAAAAAATGGACGAAAATCGCATGCTATAGTATGGCAAAAATCTCAAATTTTGACATTTTCAAAAAGTGGCTGGAAATGCTTTATAATAGCTCATAGAGACGCATAATAGCATAGCATGTGGAAAAAAGGATGAAAAAACGCCAAAAACGTCACATTTTAGCATGTCAAAAAAATGGACGAAAATCGCATGCTATAGTATGGCAAAAATCTCAAATTTTGACATTTTCAAAAAGTGGCTGGAAATGCTTTATAATAGCACATATAGACGCGTAATAGCATAGCATGTGGAAAAAAAGGATCAAAAAACGCTAAAAACGTCACATTTTAGCACGTCAAAAAAATGGACGAAAATCGCATGCTATAGTATGGCAAAAATCTCAAATTTTGACATTTTAAAAAAGTGGCTGGAAATGCTTTATAATAGCTCATAGAGACACATAATAGCATAGCAAGTGGAAAAAAGGTTCAAAAAACGCTAAAAACGTCACATTTTAGCATGTCAAAAAAATGGACGAAAATCGCATGCTATAGTATGGCAAAAATCTCAAATTTTGACATTTTCAAAAAGTGGCTGGAAATGCTTTATAATAGCACATATAGACGCGTAATAGCATAGCATGTGGAAAAAAGGATCAAAAAACGCTAAAAACGTCACATTTTAGCACGTCAAAACAATGGACGAAAATCGCATGCTATAGTATGGCAAAAATCTCAAATTTTGACATTTTCAAAAAGTGGCTGGAAATGCTTTATAATAGCTCATAGAGACGCATAATAGCATAGCATGTGGAAAAAGGATCAAAAAGCCTAAAACGTCACATTTTAGCATGTCAAAAAATGAATGAAAATCGCATGCTATAGTATGGCAAAAATGTCAAATTTTGACATTTTCAAAAAGTGGCTGGAAATGCTTTATAATAGCTGATAGAGTTGCGTAATAGCATAGCATGTGGAAAAAAGGATCAAAAAACGCCAAAAACGTCACATTTTAGCATGTCAAAAAAATGGACGAAAATCGCATGCTATAGTATGGCAAAAATCTCAAATTTTGACATTTTCAAAAAGTGGCTGGAAATGCTTTATAATAGCACATATAGACGCGTAATAGCATAGCATGTGGAAAAAAGGATCAAAAAACGCCAAAAACGTCACATTTTAGCATGTCAAAAAAATGGACGAAAATCGCATGCTATAGTATGGCAAAAATCTCAAATTTTGACATTTTCAAAAAGTGGCTGGAAATGCTTTATAATAGCTGATAGAGTTGCGTAATAGCATAGCATGTGGAAAAAGGATCAAAAACGCTAAAACGTCATATTTTAGCATGTCAAAAAATGGACGAAAATTGCATGCTATAGTATGGCAAAAATGTCAAATTTTGACATTTTCAAAAAGTGGCTGGAAATGCTTTATAATAGCTCATAGAGACGCATAATAGCATAGCATGTGGACAAAAGGATCAAAAAACGCTAAAAACGTCACATTTTAGCATGTCAAAAAAATGGACGAAAATCGCATGCTATAGTATGGCAAAAATCTCAAATTTTGACATTTTCAAAAAGTGGCTGGAAATGCTTTATAATAGCTGATAGAGTTGCGTAATAGCATAGCATGTGGAAAAAAGGATCAAAAAACGCTAAAAACGTCACATTTTAGCATGTCAAAAAAATGGCTGAAAATCGCATGCTATAGTATGGCAAAAATGTCAAATTTTGACATTTTCAAAAAGTGGCTGGAAATGCTTTATAATAGCTCATAGAGACGCATAATAGCATAGCATGTGGACAAAAGGATCAAAAAACGCTAAAAACGTCACATTTTAGCATGTCAAAAAAATGGACGAAAATCGCATGCTATAGTATGGCAAAAATCTCAAATTTTGACATTTTCAAAAAGTGGCTGGAAATGCTTTATAATAGTTGATAGAGACGCATAATAGCATAGCATGTGGAAAAAAGGATGAAAAAACGCCAAAAACGTCACATTTTAGCATGTCAAAAAAATGGCCAAAAATCGCATGCTATAGTATGGCGAAAATCTCAAATTTTGACATTTTAAAAAAGTGGCTGGAAATGCTTTATAATAGCTCATAGAGACACATAATAGCATAGCAAGTGGAAAAAAGGTTCAAAAAACGCTAAAAACGTCACATTTTAGCATGTCAAAAAAATGGACGAAAATCGCATGCTATAGTATGGCAAAAATCTCAAATTTTGACATTTTCAAAAAGTGGCTGGAAATGCTTTATAATAGCACATATAGACGCGTAATAGCATAGCATGTGGAAAAAAAGGATCAAAAAACGCTAAAAACGTCACATTTTAGCACGTCAAAAAAATGGACGAAAATCGCATGCTATAGTATGGCAAAAATCTCAAATTTTGACATTTTCAAAAAGTGGCTGGAAATGCTTTATAATAGCTCATAGAGACGCATAATAGAATAGCAAGTGGAAAAAGGATGAAAAACGCCAAAACGTCACATTTTAGCATGTCAAAAATGGACGAAAATCGCATGCTATAGTATGGCAAAAATCTCAAATTTTGACATTTTCAAAAAGTGGCTGGAAATGCTTTATAATAGCTGATAGAGTTGCGTAATAGCATAGCATGTGGAAAAAAGGATGAAAAAACGCCAAAAACGTCACATTTTAGCATGTCAAAAAAATGGACGAAAATCGCATGCTATAGTATGGCAAAAATCTCAAATTTTGACATTTTCAAAAAGTGGCTGGAAATGCTTTATAATAGCTGATAGAGTTGCGTAATAGCATAGCATGTGGAAAAAGGATCAAAAACGCTAAAACGTCACATTTTAGCAGCACGCCAAAAAAATGGCAGAAAATCGCATGCTATAGTATGGCAAAAATGTCAAATTTTGACATTTTCAAAAAGTGGCTGGAAATGCTTTATAATAGCTCATAGAGACGCATAATAGCATAGCATGTGGACAAAAGGATCAAAAAACGCTAAAAACGTCACATTTTAGCATGTCAAAAAAATGGACGAAAATCGCATGCTATAGTATGGCGAAAATCTCAAATTTTGACATTTTAAAAAAGTGGCTGGAAATGCTTTATAATAGCTCATAGAGACACATAATAGAATAGCAAGTGGAAAAAAGGTTCAAAAAACGCTAAAAACGTCACATTTTAGCATGTCAAAAAATGGACGAAAATCGCATGCTATAGTATGGCAAAAATGTCAAATTTTGACATTTTCAAAAAGTGGCTGGAAATGCTTTATAATAGCTCATAGAGACGCATAATAGCATAGCATGTGGACAAAAGGATCAAAAAACGCTAAAAATGTCAGATTTTAGCATGTCAAAAAAATGGACGAAAATCGCATGCTATAGTATGGCAAAAATCTCAAATTTTGACATTTTCAAAAAGTGGCTGGAAATGCTTTATAATAGCACATATAGACGCGTAATAGCATAGCATGTGGAAAAAAGGATCAAAAAACGCTAAAAACGTCACATTTTAGCACGTCAAAAAAATGGACGAAAATCGCATGCTATAGTATGGCAAAAATCTCAAATTTTGACATTTTCAAAAAGTGGCTGGAAATGCTTTATAATAGCTCATAGAGACGCATAATAGCATAGCATGTGGAAAAAAGGATGAAAAAACGCCAAAAACGTCACATTTTAGCATGTCAAAAAAATGGACGAAAATCGCATGCTATAGTATGGCAAAAATCTCAAATTTTGACATTTTCAAAAAGTGGCTGGAAATGCTTTATAATAGCTGATAGAGTTGCGTAATAGCATAGCATGTGGAAAAAAAAGGATGAAAAAACGCAAAACGTCACATTTTAGCACGTCAAAAAAATGGACGAAAATCGCATGCTATAGTATGGCAAAAATCTCAAATTTTGACATTTTCAAAAAGTGGCTGGAAATGCTTTATAATAGCTTATAGAGTTGCGTAATAGCATAGCATGTGGAAAAAAGGATCAAAAAACGCTAAAAACGTCACATTTTAGGACGTCAAAAAAATGGCCGAAAATCGCATGCTATAGTATGGCAAAAATGTCAAATTTTGACATTTTCAAAAAGTGGCTGGAAATGCTTTATAATAGCTCATAGAGACGCATAATAGCATAGCATGTGGACAAAAGGATCAAAAAACGCTAAAAACGTCACATTTTAGCATGTCAAAAAAATGGACGAAAATCGCATGCTATAGTATGGCGAAAATCTCAAATTTTGACATTTTAAAAAAGTGGCTGGAAATGCTTTATAATAGCTCATAGAGACACATAATAGCATAGCAAGTGGAAAAAAGGTTCAAAAAACGCTAAAAACGTCACATTTTAGCATGTCAAAAAAATGGACGAAAATCGCATGCTATAGTATGGCAAAAATGTCAAATTTTGACATTTTCAAAAAGTGGCTGGAAATGCTTTATAATAGCTCATAGAGACGCATAATAGCATAGCATGTGGACAAAAGGATCAAAAAACGCTAAAAATGTCAGATTTTAGCATGTCAAAAAAATGGACGAAAATCGCATGCTATAGTATGGCAAAAATCTCAAATTTTGACATTTTCAAAAAGTGGCTGGAAATGCTTTATAATAGCTGATAGAGTTGCGTAATAGCATAGCATGTGGAAAAAAGGATGAAAAAACGCCAAAAACGTCACATTTTAGCATGTCAAAAAAATGGACGAAAATCGCATGCTATAGTATGGCAAAAATCTCAAATTTTGACATTTTCAAAAAGTGGCTGGAAATGCTTTATAATAGCTGATAGAGTTGCGTAATAGCATAGCATGTGGAAAAAAGGATCAAAAAACGCTAAAAACGTCACATTTTAGCATGTCAAAAAAATGGCCAAAAATCGCATGCTATAGTATGGCAAAAATCTCAAATTTTGACATTTTCAAAAAGTGGCTGGAAATGCTTTATAATAGCACATATAGACGCGTAATAGCATAGCATGTGGAAAAAAGGATCAAAAAACGCTAAAAACGTGACATTTTAGGACATCAAAAAAATGGTCGAAAATCGCATGCTATAGTATGGCAAAAATGTCAAATTTTGACATTTTCAAAAAGTGGCTGGAAATGCTTTATAATAGCTCATAGAGACGCATAATAGCATAGCATGTGGACAAAAGGATCAAAAAACGCTAAAAATGTCAGATTTTAGCATGTCAAAAAAATGGATGAAAATCGCATGCTATAGTATGGCAAAAATCTCAAATTTTGACATTTTCAAAAAGTGGCTGGAAATGCTTTATAATAGTTGATAGAGACGCATAATAGCATAGCATGTGGAAAAAAGGATGAAAAAACGCCAAAAACGTCACATTTTAGCATGTCAAAAAAATGGACGAAAATCGCATGCTATAGTATGGCAAAAATCTCAAATTTTGACATTTTCAAAAAGTGGCTGGAAATGCTTTATAATAGCTGATAGAGTTGCGTAATAGCATAGCATGTGGAAAAAAGGATGAAAAAACGCTAAAAACGTCACATTTTAGCATGTCAAAAAAATGGCTGAAAATCGCATGCTATAGTATGGCAAAAATGTCAAATTTTGACATTTTCAAAAAGTGGCTGGAAATGCTTTATAATAGCTCATAGAGACGCATAATAGCATAGCATGTGGAAAAAAGGATGAAAAAACGCCAAAAACGTCACATTTTAGCATGTCAAAAAAATGGGCGAAAATCGCATGCTATAGTATGGCAAAAATCTCAAATTTTGACATTTTCAAAAAGTGGCTGGAAATGCTTTATAATAGCACATATAGACGCGTAATAGCATAGCATGTGGAAAAAAGGATCAAAAAACGCTAAAAACGTCACATTTTAGCACGTCAAAAAATGGACGAAAATCGCATGCTATAGTATGGCAAAAATCTCAAATTTTGACATTTTCAAAAAGTGGCTGGAAATGCTTTATAATAGCTGATAGAGTTGCGTAATAGCATAGCATGTGGAAAAAATGGTCAAAAAACGCTAAAAACATCATTTTTTTGCACGTCAAAAATATGGTAGATAATCGCATGCTATAGTATGGCAAAAATCTCAAATTTTGACATTTTCAAAAAGTGTCTGGAAATGCCTTATTATATCTCTGCTACAAACCCAGCTCGCAATGGGGAAAGGGATGTAACACACACAAAGTCGTTGCAGAGGATTGTGAATTAAGATGTATTTATTTAAAAAAAGGACACATGGATTTTTAAGTGCAAAACAGATAAGGGCCGCCAGGTGCTGCCCAAACAATGAAATACATTTAAAAAAAAGAGGACTTATTCAAGCAAAGCTGGAGCTGATTATCTAAAGGTGAAGATTACAGTTACAAATAACTCAAATATCTCTAAATCAAATCCTAACTAACTGCTGTAGTGACTCATTGGAAAACAGAAAGACAAATGACCAGCACTCTTGAACCCAGTGAAACTAAACAGTGACAAATCCTATGGGGAGTGCAGTACAAAATCCGTATTTTAGTCTTACCCTGGCCTAAATCTGTGACGTGCACAGGAAACGAGTTCTCTTACACTTTAGACAATTCACAAGCAACAACTTAACAACAAGTAGGTACGGGTGGTGTCGCCGCCATCAGTAGAGCACACCGGAGTTTTATGACTGCCGTCCCTCGTGGATTGGTGGAGCCTCGCACCGACGAGCCGCACCAATCACCAGCCACCGGGAAGGACATGCCGTCTGGGGACATCTGTAACGTAATTCGAATGTTAGAGACCCACACATGTTAACATCCACATATGGCGAAAGGATGGGACTGGAGTTCACAGCTCAGGGTCGTAACAAGCTGTCAGAGACGCCTAATAGCATAGCACATGGAAAAAAGGATCAAAAATTATAAAACCGTCACATTTTAGCATGTCAAAAAAATGGCCAAAAATTGCATGCTATAGTATGGCGAAAATCTCAAATTTTGACATTTTCAAAAAGTGGCTGGAAGTGCTCTATAATAGCTCATAGAGACGCGTAATAACATAGCATGTGGAAAAAAGGATCAAAAAACGCCAAAAACGTCACATTTTAGCATGTCAAAAAAATGGACGAAAATCGCATGCTATAGTATGGCAAAAATGTCAGATTTTGACATTTTCAAAAAGTGGCTGGAAATGCTTTATAATAGCTGATAGAGATGTGTAATAGCATAGCATGTGGAAAAAAGGATCAAAAAACGCCAAAAACGTCACATTTTAGCATGTCAAAAAAAATGGCCAAAAAAATCGCATGCTATAGTATGGCAAAAATCTCAAATTTTGACATTTTCAAAAAGTGGCTGGAAATGCTTTATAATAGCTCATAGAGACGCATAATAGCATAGCATGTGGAAAAAAGGATCAAAAAACGCCAAAAACGTCACATTTTAGCACGTCAAAAAAATGGACGAAAATTGCATGCTATAGTATGGCGAAAATCTCAAATTTTGACATTTTCAAAAAGTGGCTGGAAATGCTCTATAATAGCTCATAGAGACGCGTAATAACATAGCATGTGGAAAAAAGGATCAAAAAACGCCAAAAACGTCACATTTTAGCATGTCAAAAAAATGGACGAAAATCGCATGCTATAGTATGGCAAAAATGTCAGATTTTGACATTTTCAAAAAGTGGCTGGAAATGCTTTATAATAGCTGATAGAGATGCGTAATAGCATAGCATGTGGAAAAAAGGATCAAAAAACGCCAAAAACGTCACATTTTAGCATGTCAAAAAAAATGGCCAAAAAAATCGCATGCTATAGTATGGCAAAAATCTCAAATTTTGACATTTTCAAAAAGTGGCTGGAAATGCTTTATAATAGCTCATAGAGACGCGTAATAGCATAGCATGTGGAAAAAAGGATGAAAAAACGCCAAAAACGTCATATTTTAGCATGTCAAAAAAAATGGCCAAAAAAATCGCATGCTATAGTATGGCAAAAATCTCAAATTTTGACGTTTTCAAAAAGTGGCTGGAAATGCTTCATAATAGCTCATAGAGACGTGTAATAGCATAGCATGTGGAAAAAAGGATCAAAAAACGCCAAAAACGTCACATTTTAGCATGTCAAAAAAATGGACGAAAATCGCATGCTATAGTATGGCAAAAATGTCAGATTTTGACATTTTCAAAAAGTGGCTGGAAATGCTTTATAATAGCTGATAGAGATGCGTAATAGCATAGCATGTGGAAAAAAGGATCAAAAAACGCCAAAAACGTCATATTTTAGCATGTAAAAAAAAATGGCCAAAAAAATCGCATGCTATAGTATGGCAAAAATCTCAAATTTTGACATTTTCAAAAAGTGGCTGGAAATGCTTTATAATAGCTCATAGAGACACATAATAGCATAGCATGTGGAAAAAAGGATCAAAAAACGCTAAAAACGTCACATTTTAGCACGTCAAAAAAATGGACGAAAATCGCATGCTATAGTATGGCGAAAACCTCAAAATTTGACATTTTCAAAAAGTGTCTGGAAATGTCTTATTATAGCTCATGGAGACGCGTAATAGCATAGCATGTGGAAAAAAGGATCAAAAAACGCCAAAAACTTCACATTTTAGCACGTCAAAAAAATTGACAAAAATCGCATGCTATAGTATGGCGAAAATCTCAAATTTTGACATTTTTAAAAAGTGGCTGGAAATGCCTTATTATAGCACATAGAGACGCGTAATAGCATAGCATGTAGAATAAAGAATCAAAAAACGCTAAAAACGTCACATTTTAGCATGTCAAAAAAATGGCTGAAAATCGCATGCTATAGTATGGCAAAAATCTCAGATTTTGACATTTTCAAAAAGTGGCTGGAAATGCTTTATTATAGCTCATAGAGACGTGTAATAGCATCGCATGCGGAAAAAAGGATCAAAAAACGCCCAAAACGTCATATTTTAGCATGTCAAAAAAAATGGCCAAAAAAATCGCATGCTATAGTATAGCGAAAATGTCATTTTCAAAAAGTGGCTGGAAATGCCTTATTATAGCTCATGGAGACGCGTAATAGCATAGCATGTGGAATAAAGAATCAAAAAAATGCTAAAAACGTCACATTTTAGCATGTCAAAAAAATGGACGAAAATCGCATGCTATAGTATGGCGAAAATCTCAAATTTTGACATTTTCAAAAAGTGGCAGGAAATGCTTTATAATAGTTGATAGAGACGCATAATAGCATAGTATGTGGAAAAAAGGATCAAAAAACGCCAAAAACGTCACATTTTAGCATGTCAAAAAAATGGCCAAAAATCGCATGCTATAGTATGGCGAAAATCTCAAATTTTGACATTTTAAAAAAGTGGCTGGAAATGCTTTATAATAGCTCATAGAGACACATAATAGCATAGCATGTGGAAAAAGGTTCAAAAAACGCTAAAACGTCACATTTTAGCACGTCAAAAAATGGCCAAAATCGCATGCTATAGTATGGCAAAATGTCAAATTTTGACATTTTCAAAAAGTGGCTGGAAATGCTTTATAATAGTTCATAGAGATGCATAATAGCATAGCATGTGGAAAAAAGGATCAAAAAAACGCTAAAAACGTCACATTTTAGCATGTCAAAAAAATGGACGAAAATCGCATGCTATAGTATGGCAAAAATCTCAAATTTTGACTTTTTCAAAAAGTGTCTGGAAATGTCTTATTATAGCTCATAGAGACGCGTAATTGCATAGCATATTGAAAAAAGGATCAAAAAACGCCAAAAACTTCACATTTTAGCATGTCAAAAAAATGGACAAAAATCGCATGCTATAGTATGGCGAAAATCTCAAATTTTGACATTTTTAAAAAGTGGCTTGAAATGCTTTATTATAGCTCATAGAGGCGATGTAATAGCATGGCATGCGGAAAAAAGGATCAAAAAACGCCAAAAACGTCATATTTTAGCATGTCAAAAAAATGGACGAAAATCGCATGCTATAGTATGGCGAAAATCTCAAATTTTGACATTTTAAAAAAGTGGCTGGAAATGCTTTATAATAGCTCATAGAGACACATAATAGCATAGCATGTGGAAAAAGGATCAAAACGCTAAAACGTCACATTTTAGCACGTCAAAAAATGGCGAAAATCGCATGTTATAGTATGGCGAAAATCTCAAATTTTGACATTTTCAAAAAGTGGCTTGAAATGCTTTATTATAGCTCATAGAGACGTGTAATAGCATGGCATGCGGAAAAAAGGATCAAAAAACGCCAAAAACGTCATATTTTAGCATGTCAAAAAAATGGACGAAAATCGCATGCTATAGTATGGCAAAAATCTCAAATTTTGACATTTTCAAAAAGTGGCTGGAAATGCTTTATAATAGCTCATAGAGACACATAATAGCATAGCATGTGGAAAAAAGGATCAAAAAACGCTAAAAACGTCACATTTTAGCATGTCAAAAAAATGGACGAAAATCGCATGCTATAGTATGGCGAAAACCTCAAAATTTGACATTTTCAAAAAGTGTCTGGAAATGTCTTATTATAGCTCATGGAGACGCGTAATAGCATAGCATGTGGAAAAAAGGATCAAAAAACGCCAAAAACTTCACATTTTAGCACGTCAAAAAAATTGACAAAATCGCATGCTATAGTATGGCGAAAATCTCAAATTTTGACATTTTTAAAAAGTGGCTGGAAATGCCTTATTATAGCACATAGAGACGCTGTAATAGCATAGCATGTAGAATAAAGAATCAAAAAACGCTAAAAACGTCACATTTTAGCATGTCAAAAAAATGGCTGAAAATCGCATGCTATAGTATGGCAAAAATCTCAGATTTTGACATTTTCAAAAAGTGGCTGGAAATGCTTTATTATAGCTCATAGAGACGTGTAATAGCATCGCATGCGGAAAAAAGGATCAAAACGCCCAAAACGCCATATTTTAGCATGTCAAAAAAATGGCCAAAAAAATCGCATGCTATAGTATAGCGAAAATGTCATTTTCAAAAAGTGGCTGGAAATGCCTTATTATAGCTCATGGAGACGCTGTAATAGCATAGCATGTGGAATAAAGAATCAAAAAAATGCTAAAAACGTCACATTTTAGCATGTCAAAAAAATGGACGAAAATCGCATGCTATAGTATGGCGAAAATCTCAAATTTTGACATTTTCAAAAAGTGGCAGGAAATGCTTTATAATAGTTGATAGAGACGCATAATAGCATAGTATGTGGAAAAAAGGATCAAAAACGCCAAAACGTCACATTTTAGCATGTCAAAAATGGCCAAAAATCGCATGCTATAGTATGGCGAAAATCTCAAATTTTGACATTTTAAAAAGTGGCTGGAAATGCTTTATAATAGCTCATAGAGACACATAATAGCATAGCATGTGGAAAAAGGTTCAAAAAACGCTAAAAACGTCACATTTTAGCACGTCAAAAAAATGGCCAAAAATCGCATGCTATAGTATGGCAAAAATGTCAAATTTTGACATTTTCAAAAAGTGGCTGGAAATGCTTTATAATAGTTCATAGAGATGCATAATAGCATAGCATGTGGAAAAAAGGATCAAAAAAACGCTAAAAACGTCACATTTTAGCATGTCAAAAAAATGGACGAAAATCGCATGCTATAGTATGGCAAAAATCTCAAATTTTGACTTTTTCAAAAAGTGTCTGGAAATGTCTTATTATAGCTCATAGAGACGCAGCGTAATTGCATAGCATATTGAAAAAAGGATCAAAAAACGCCAAAAACTTCACATTTTAGCATGTCAAAAAAATGGACAAAAATCGCATGCTATAGTATGGCGAAAATCTCAAATTTTGACATTTTTAAAAAGTGGCTTGAAATGCTTTATTATAGCTCATAGAGACGTGTAATAGCATGGCATGCGGAAAAAAGGATCAAAAAACGCCAAAAACGTCATATTTTAGCATGTCAAAAAATGGACGAAAATCGCATGCTATAGTATGGCGAAAATCTCAAATTTTGACATTTTAAAAAGTGGCTGGAAATGCTTTATAATAGCTCATAGAGACACATAATAGCATAGCATGTGGAAAAAGGATCAAAAAAGCGCTAAAAACGTCACATTTTAGCACGTCAAAAAAATGGCCGAAAATCGCATGCTATAGTATGGCGAAAATCTCAAATTTTGACATTTTCAAAAAGTGGCTTGAAATGCTTTATTATAGCTCATAGAGACGTGTAATAGCATGGCATGCGGAAAAAAGGATCAAAACGCCAAAACGCCATATTTTAGCATGTCAAAAAATGGACGAAAATCGCATGCTATAGTATGGCAAAAATCTCAAATTTTGACATTTTCAAAAAGTGGCTGGAAATGCTTTATAATAGCTCATAGAGACACATAATAGCATAGCATGTGGAAAAAAGGATCAAAAAACGCTAAAAACGTCACATTTTAGCATGTCAAAAAAATGGACGAAAATCGCATGCTATAGTATGGCGAAAACCTCAAAATTTGACATTTTCAAAAAGTGTCTGGAAATGTCTTATTATAGCTCATGGAGACGCGTAATAGCATAGCATGTGGAAAAAAGGATCAAAAAACGCCAAAAACTTCACATTTTAGCACGTCAAAAATTGACAAAAATCGCATGCTATAGTATGGCGAAAATCTCAAATTTTGACATTTTTAAAAAGTGGCTGGAAATGCCTTATTATAGCACATAGAGACGCGTAATAGCATAGCATGTAGAATAAAGAATCAAAAAACGCTAAAAACGTCACATTTTAGCATGTCAAAAAAATGGCTGAAAATCGCATGCTATAGTATGGCAAAAATCTCAGATTTTGACATTTTCAAAAAGTGGCTGGAAATGCTTTATTATAGCTCATAGAGACGTGTAATAGCATCGCATGCGGAAAAAGGATCAAAAACGCCCAAAACGTCATATTTTAGCATGTCAAAAAAAATGGCCAAAAAAATCGCATGCTATAGTATAGCGAAAATGTCATTTTCAAAAAGTGGCTGGAAATGCCTTATTATAGCTCATGGAGACGCGTAATAGCATAGCATGTGGAATAAAGAATCAAAAAAATGCTAAAAACGTCACATTTTAGCATGTCAAAAAAATGGACGAAAATCGCATGCTATAGTATGGCGAAAATCTCAAATTTTGACATTTTCAAAAAGTGGCAGGAAATGCTTTATAATAGTTGATAGAGACGCATAATAGCATAGTATGTGGAAAAAAGGATCAAAAAACGCCAAAAACGTCACATTTTAGCATGTCAAAAAAATGGCCAAAAATCGCATGCTATAGTATGGCGAAAATCTCAAATTTTGACATTTTAAAAAAGTGGCTGGAAATGCTTTATAATAGCTCATAGAGACACATAATAGCATAGCATGTGGAAAAAAGGTTCAAAAAACGCTAAAAACGTCACATTTTAGCACGTCAAAAAATGGCCAAAAATCGCATGCTATAGTATGGCAAAATGTCAAATTTTGACATTTTCAAAAAGTGGCTGGAAATGCTTTATAATAGTTCATAGAGATGCATAATAGCATAGCATGTGGAAAAAGGATCAAAAACGCTAAAAACGTCACATTTTAGCATGTCAAAAAATGGACGAAAATCGCATGCTATAGTATGGCAAAAATCTCAAATTTTGACTTTTTCAAAAGTGTCTGGAAATGTCTTATTATAGCTCATAGAGACGCGTAATTGCATAGCATATTGAAAAAGGATCAAAAACGCCAAAACTTCACATTTTAGCATGTCAAAAAAATGGACAAAAATCGCATGCTATAGTATGGCGAAAATCTCAAATTTTGACATTTTTAAAAAGTGGCTTGAAATGCTTTATTATAGCTCATAGAGACGTGTAATAGCATGGCATGCGGAAAAAAGGATCAAAAAACGCCAAAAACGTCATATTTTAGCATGTCAAAAAAATGGACGAAAATCGCATGCTATAGTATGGCGAAAATCTCAAATTTTGACATTTTAAAAAAGTGGCTGGAAATGCTTTATAATAGCTCATAGAGACACATAATAGCATAGCATGTGGAAAAAAGGATCAAAAAACGCTAAAAACGTCACATTTTAGCACGTCAAAAAATGGCGAAAATCGCATGCTATAGTATGGCGAAAATCTCAAATTTTGACATTTTCAAAAAGTGGCTTGAAATGCTTTATTATAGCTCATAGAGACGTGTAATAGCATGGCATGCGGAAAAAAGGATCAAAAAACGCCAAAACGTCATATTTTAGCATGTCAAAAATGGACGAAAATCGCATGCTATAGTATGGCAAAAATCTCAAATTTTGACATTTTCAAAAGTGGCTGGAAATGCTTTATAATAGCTCATAGAGACACATAATAGCATAGCATGTGGAAAAAGGATCAAAAACGCTAAAAACGTCACATTTTAGCATGTCAAAAAAATGGACGAAAATCGCATGCTATAGTATGGCGAAAACCTCAAAATTTGACATTTTCAAAAAGTGTCTGGAAATGTCTTATTATAGCTCATGGAGACGCGTAATAGCATAGCATGTGGAAAAAGGATCAAAAAACGCCAAAAACTTCACATTTTAGCACGTCAAAAAAATTGACAAAAATCGCATGCTATAGTATGGCGAAAATCTCAAATTTTGACATTTTTAAAAAGTGGCTGGAAATGCCTTATTATAGCACATAGAGACGCGTAATAGCATAGCATGTAGAATAAAGAATCAAAAAACGCTAAAAACGTCACATTTTAGCATGTCAAAAAAATGGCTGAAAATCGCATGCTATAGTATGGCAAAAATCTCAGATTTTGACATTTTCAAAAAGTGGCTGGAAATGCTTTATTATAGCTCATAGAGACGTGTAATAGCATCGCATGCGGAAAAAGGATCAAAAACGCCCAAAAGCGTCATATTTTAGCATGTCAAAAAAATGGCCAAAAAAATCGCATGCTATAGTATAGCGAAAATGTCATTTTCAAAAGTGGCTGGAAATGCCTTATTATAGCTCATGGAGACGCTGTAATAGCATAGCATGTGGAATAAAGAATCAAAAATGCTAAAACGTCACATTTTAGCATGTCAAAAAATGGACGAAAATCGCATGCTATAGTATGGCGAAAATCTCAAATTTTGACATTTTCAAAAGTGGCAGGAAATGCTTTATAATAGTTGATAGAGACGATAATAGCATAGTATGTGGAAAAAGGATCAAAAAACGCAAAAAACGTCACATTTTAGCATGTCAAAAAAATGGCCAAAAATCGCATGCTATAGTATGGCGAAAATCTCAAATTTTGACATTTTAAAAAAGTGGCTGGAAATGCTTTATAATAGCTCATAGAGACACATAATAGCATAGCATGTGGAAAAAAGGTTCAAAAAACGCTAAAAACGTCACATTTTAGCACGTCAAAAAAATGGCCAAAAATCGCATGCTATAGTATGGCAAAAATGTCAAATTTTGACATTTTCAAAAAGTGGCTGGAAATGCTTTATAATAGTTCATAGAGATGCATAATAGCATAGCATGTGGAAAAAAGGATCAAAAAAACGCTAAAAACGTCACATTTTAGCATGTCAAAAAATGGACTAAAATCGCATGCTATAGTATGGCAAAAATCTCAAATTTTGACTTTTTCAAAAGTGTCTGGAAATGTCTTATTATAGCTCATAGAGACGCCGTAATTGCATAGCATATTGAAAAAAGGATCAAAAAAGCCAAAAACTTCACATTTTAGCATGTCAAAAAATGGACAAAAATCGCATGCTATAGTATGGCGAAAATCTCAAATTTTGACATTTTTAAAAGTGGCTTGAAATGCTTTATTATAGCTCATAGAGACGATGTAATAGCATGGCATGCGGAAAAAGGATCAAAAAACGCCAAAAACGTCATATTTTAGCATGTCAAAAAAATGGACGAAAATCGCATGCTATAGTATGGCGAAAATCTCAAATTTTGACATTTTAAAAAAGTGGCTGGAAATGCTTTATAATAGCTCATAGAGACACATAATAGCATAGCATGTGGAAAAAAGGATCAAAAAACGCTAAAAACGTCACATTTTAGCACGTCAAAAAAATGGCCGAAAATCGCATGCTATAGTATGGCGAAAATCTCAAATTTTGACATTTTCAAAAAGTGGCTTGAAATGCTTTATTATAGCTCATAGAGACGTGTAATAGCATGGCATGCGGAAAAAAGGATCAAAAAACGCCAAAAACGTCATATTTTAGCATGTCAAAAAAATGGACGAAAATCGCATGCTATAGTATGGCAAAAATCTCAAATTTTGACATTTTCAAAAAGTGGCTGGAAATGCTTTATAATAGCTCATAGAGACACATAATAGCATAGCATGTGGAAAAAGGATCAAAAACGCTAAAACGTCACATTTTAGCATGTCAAAAATGGACGAAAATCGCATGCTATAGTATGGCGAAAACCTCAAAATTTGACATTTTCAAAAAGTGTCTGGAAATGTCTTATTATAGCTCATGGAGACGCGTAATAGCATAGCATGTGGAAAAAAGGATCAAAAAACGCCAAAAACTTCACATTTTAGCACGTCAAAAAAATTGACAAAAATCGCATGCTATAGTATGGCGAAAATCTCAAATTTTGACATTTTTAAAAAGTGGCTGGAAATGCCTTATTATAGCACATAGAGACGCGTAATAGCATAGCATGTAGAATAAAGAATCAAAAAACGCTAAAAACGTCACATTTTAGCATGTCAAAAAAATGGCTGAAAATCGCATGCTATAGTATGGCAAAAATCTCAGATTTTGACATTTTCAAAAAGTGGCTGGAAATGCTTTATTATAGCTCATAGAGACGTGTAATAGCATCGCATGCGGAAAAAAGGATCAAAAAACGCCCAAAACGTCATATTTTAGCATGTCAAAAAAAATGGCCAAAAAAATCGCATGCTATAGTATAGCGAAAATGTCATTTTCAAAAAGTGGCTGGAAATGCCTTATTATAGCTCATGGAGACGCTGTAATAGCATAGCATGTGGAATAAAGAATCAAAAATGCTAAAACGTCACATTTTAGCATGTCAAAAAATGGACGAAAATCGCATGCTATAGTATGGCGAAAATCTCAAATTTTGACATTTTCAAAAAGTGGCAGGAAATGCTTTATAATAGTTGATAGAGACGCATAATAGCATAGTATGTGGAAAAAAGGATCAAAAAACGCCAAAAACGTCACATTTTAGCATGTCAAAAAAATGGCCAAAAATCGCATGCTATAGTATGGCGAAAATCTCAAATTTTGACATTTTAAAAAAGTGGCTGGAAATGCTTTATAATAGCTCATAGAGACGCATAATAGCATAGCATGT
Source organism: Plectropomus leopardus (assembly GCF_026936395.1). Classification (NCBI taxonomy): domain Eukaryota; kingdom Metazoa; phylum Chordata; class Actinopteri; order Perciformes; family Serranidae; genus Plectropomus; species Plectropomus leopardus. The sequence continues at coordinate 27,202,706 of NC_142195.1, forward strand.
GGAAAAAGGTTCAAAAACGCTAAAAACGTCACATTTTAGCACGTCAAAAAAATGGCCAAAAATCGCATGCTATAGTATGGCAAAAATGTCAAATTTTGACATTTTCAAAAAGTGGCTGGAAATGCTTTATAATAGTTCATAGAGATGCATAATAGCATAGCATGTGGAAAAAAGGATCAAAAAAACGCTAAAAACGTCACATTTTAGCATGTCAAAAAAATGGACGAAAATCGCATGCTATAGTATGGCAAAAATCTCAAATTTTGACTTTTTCAAAAAGTGTCTGGAAATGTCTTATTATAGCTCATAGAGAGACGCGTAATTGCATAGCATATTGAAAAAGGATCAAAAACGCCAAAAACTTCACATTTTAGCATGTCAAAAAATGGACAAAAATCGCATGCTATAGTATGGCGAAAATCTCAAATTTTGACATTTTTAAAAAGTGGCTTGAAATGCTTTATTATAGCTCATAGAGACGTGTAATAGCATGGCATGCGGAAAAAAGGATCAAAAAACGCCAAAAACGTCATATTTTAGCATGTCAAAAAAATGGACGAAAATCGCATGCTATAGTATGGCGAAAATCTCAAATTTTGACATTTTAAAAAAGTGGCTGGAAATGCTTTATAATAGCTCATAGAGACACATAATAGCATAGCATGTGGAAAAAAGGATCAAAAAACGCTAAAAACGTCACATTTTAGCACGTCAAAAAAATGGCCGAAAATCGCATGCTATAGTATGGCGAAAATCTCAAATTTTGACATTTTCAAAAAGTGGCTTGAAATGCTTTATTATAGCTCATAGAGACGTGTAATAGCATGGCATGCGGAAAAAGGATCAAAAAAGCCAAAAACGCCATATTTTAGCATGTCAAAAAATGGACGAAAATCGCATGCTATAGTATGGCAAAAATCTCAAATTTTGACATTTTCAAAAGTGGCTGGAAATGCTTTATAATAGCTCATAGAGACACATAATAGCATAGCATGTGGAAAAAGGATCAAAAACGCTAAAAACGCCACATTTTAGCATGTCAAAAATGGACGAAAATCGCATGCTATAGTATGGCGAAAACCTCAAAATTTGACATTTTCAAAAAGTGTCTGGAAATGTCTTATTATAGCTCATGGAGACGCGTAATAGCATAGCATGTGGAAAAAAGGATCAAAAAACGCCAAAAACTTCACATTTTAGCACGTCAAAAAAATTGACAAAAATCGCATGCTATAGTATGGCGAAAATCTCAAATTTTGACATTTTTAAAAAGTGGCTGGAAATGCCTTATTATAGCACATAGAGACGCGTAATAGCATAGCATGTAGAATAAAGAATCAAAAAACGCTAAAAACGTCACATTTTAGCATGTCAAAAAAATGGCTGAAAATCGCATGCTATAGTATGGCAAAATCTCAGATTTTGACATTTTCAAAAAGTGGCTGGAAATGCTTTATTATAGCTCATAGAGACGTTAATAGCATCGCATGCGGAAAAAGGATCAAAAACGCCCAAAACGTCATATTTTAGCATGTCAAAAAAAATGGCCAAAAAAATCGCATGCTATAGTATAGCGAAAATGTCATTTTCAAAAAGTGGCTGGAAATGCCTTATTATAGCTCATGGAGACGCGTAATAGCATAGCATGTGGAATAAAGAATCAAAATGCTAAAACGTCACATTTTAGCATGTCAAAAAATGGACGAAAATCGCATGCTATAGTATGGCGAAAATCTCAAATTTTGACATTTTCAAAAGTGGCAGGAAATGCTTTATAATAGTTGATAGAGACGCATAATAGCATAGTATGTGGAAAAAGGATCAAAAACGCCAAAACGCCACATTTTAGCATGTCAAAAAAATGGCCAAAAATCGCATGCTATAGTATGGCGAAAATCTCAAATTTTGACATTTTAAAAAAGTGGCTGGAAATGCTTTATAATAGCTCATAGAGACACATAATAGCATAGCATGTGGAAAAAAGGTTCAAAAAACGCTAAAAACGTCACATTTTAGCACGTCAAAAAAATGGCCAAAAATCGCATGCTATAGTATGGCAAAAATGTCAAATTTTGACATTTTCAAAAAGTGGCTGGAAATGCTTTATAATAGTTCATAGAGATGCATAATAGCATAGCATGTGGAAAAAAGGATCAAAAAAACGCTAAAAACGTCACATTTTAGCATGTCAAAAAAATGGACGAAAATCGCATGCTATAGTATGGCAAAAATCTCAAATTTTGACTTTTTCAAAAAGTGTCTGGAAATGTCTTATTATAGCTCATAGAGACGCGTAATTGCATAGCATATTGAAAAAAGGATCAAAAAACGCCAAAAACTTCACATTTTAGCATGTCAAAAAAATGGACAAAAATCGCATGCTATAGTATGGCGAAAATCTCAAATTTTGACATTTTTAAAAAGTGGCTTGAAATGCTTTATTATAGCTCATAGAGACGTGTAATAGCATGGCATGCGGAAAAAAGGATCAAAAAACGCCAAAAACGTCATATTTTAGCATGTCAAAAAAATGGACGAAAATCGCATGCTATAGTATGGCGAAAATCTCAAATTTTGACATTTTAAAAAAGTGGCTGGAAATGCTTTATTATAGCTCATAGAGACGTGTAATAGCATCGCATGCGGAAAAAAGGATCAAAAAACGCCCAAAACGTCATATTTTAGCATGTCAAAAAAAATGGCCAAAAAAATCGCATGCTATAGTATAGCGAAAATGTCATTTTCAAAAAGTGGCTGGAAATGCCTTATTATAGCTCATGGAGACGCGTAATAGCATAGCATGTGGAATAAAGAATCAAAAAAATGCTAAAAACGTCACATTTTAGCATGTCAAAAAAATGGACGAAAATCGCATGCTATAGTATGGCGAAAATGTCAGATTTTGACATTTTCAAAAAGTGGCTGGAAATGCTTCATAATAGCTCATCGAGACGGGTAATAGCATAGCATGTGGAAAAAAGGATCAAAAAACGCTAAAAACATCATTTTTTAGCATGTCAAAAAAATGGCCAAAAATCACATGCTATTGTATGGCGAAATTCTCAAAATTTGACATTTTCAAAAAGTGGCTGGAAATGCTTTATTATAGCTCATAGAGACACGTAATAGCATAGCATGTGGAAAAAAGGATCAAAACAACGCCAAAACCCACACATTTTAGCATGTCAAAAAAATGGAAAAAAAACGCATGCTATAGTATGGCAAAAATCTCAAATTTTGACATTTTTAAAAAGTGGCTGGAAATGCTTTATTGTAGCTCATACAGACGCGTAATAGCATAGCATGTGGAAAAAAGGATCAAAAAACGCTAAAAACGTCATATTTTACCATGTCAAAAAAATGGATGAAAAACGCATGCTATAGTATGGCGAAAATCTCAAATTTTGACATTTTTAAAAAGTGGCTTGAAATGCTTTATTATAGCTCATAGAGATGCGTAATAGCATAGCATGTGGAAAAAAGGATCAAAAAACGCTAAAAACATCATTTTTTCGCATTGTCAAAAAAATGGCCAAAAATCGCATGCTATAGTATGGCAAAAACCTCAAATGTTGACATTTTCAAAAAGTGGCTGGAAATGCTTTATTGTAGCTCATAGAGACGCGTAATAGCATAGCATGTGGAAAATAGTATCCAAAAACGCCAAAAACTGCATGTTTTAGAAAGTCAAAAAAATGGACCAAAATCGCATGCATTTTGTGTTCAAATACTATGAAAAAATTTATGTCTTCAAAAAGTCATTATTATGTATTATGTCAAAGATCAATAAAACACATCATCGCACATTTTGTCATCAAAAATCATGTTAAAAATATCATAGCTCAGCATGTCATGAAACATCTCGAACATCATCCCATCTGAAAAAAATTGCAAATAAACGTCAGTTTTTAGTCTGACGTCAAAGATAATGAGAAAGTGAAAGTACGTCATCAAAAATCACCAAGAGCCTCCTCGTACAATATGTCATCCCGAAACATTTAAAAACGTCAAAAACGATGAATAAACGCCATCGTAAAGTCAAAAATGTATCTGTGAAGTGATGCAAAAAAGTCATAATATGTTCAAAAAATGTGCCGCGAGGTGACGGTGTGCTTTTACCTGGATCCTGTGCGCAGTGAATCCCGGAGGTTGGGCCCCCGCCTCCGTGCTCAGAGCCGTGGCGAAGAGGGAGTACCCGAAGTTCCTCAAGCGCTTCACGTCCTACGTCCAGGAAAAAACGGCAGGAAAACCGATTTTATTCTGATGCGCTGACAGGTAACACCGGAGATCAATCATTGCTTAATCTGTAATCAATACACACCTCTGACAGATGATCATCCGAGTCTTCTCTGTGTCTCCAGAGTGGAGACGTGAGGACAGGACTGCACACGAGGATCCGTCCTCACACTTACTGCTGTCAACTGGTTCTCTGTTAGTTCCTGTATGGGAGGAATGGTCATACTGGTGCCCCCTGGTGGCCGCATCCAAACATTGTGAGACAAACCTCCACTCGTCTGGATCGTCACCGGCTTTTTTGTGCATCCCTGTGACGCCTTTTACAAACATTTAAACCCTTAAAAACATTTTCAAAAGCACGAGAAAAAAGGCAGTCAGCAACTCGGCATGAAATGTTTCTCAATTTACAAAAAAAAAATGATTAAAAAGGTGATAAGAAAACGACCTAAGCTAAAGATAAAGAGGGTAAATCACTGGAAAATGATCAAATAAATTGGGAAAAATATTTTTAAAAAACATGTAATTATTAATCATTGTTTATATATATATATATATATATTAATTTCTAATAATTATAATATAAAAAAAATTCATTTTTTTTCTTTTAATTTTTGGATAATTTCTTGTTAAGTTGCTCATTGCCTTCTTTCCATGTTTTTGGAAAAAAAAGTAAATTTGCTCAGGTTTCTTCACTGAGACCTTGCAGCGATGTAATAAATGAATCATCTAAAGAGACGTTTTTCTTCATAATTGTGAATTAAATGTTGAAATGCTAGATTTGAGATGAATGCAGTCGACCCTCCCTCGCCGTGAGAGCCACAGCAGACGCCGTCGCTCGTGCTCGTGTAAACGTGCGACTTCTGTCTCCTTTCTTACAGATATATTAATATATAAATGTACGTATGTTCGATAAGAAGTTTGTAAAAAAAGAAACAAACAGATCTTTGCTAATAGACTGAAATATTTTGCCATTTTTAGATCCAATTTGAGTTGATTTTTTTCCCATAATTAGTAAGCTTTCTTTCCGAAGCTGCTAACGTTTTGCTGATTAAGTGCAGAGGGCTGTCGACTCACGACCCCGATGATGTAAGACTTGACCTCTTTGACCCCGTCGCTCTCATGAAAACGCCTCCCACCGGCGCCGACGGAGCGACGAGGCGAGAGGAGTTTGTCGTATATTTAATGTACAAAAACAGACGTCGCGTACGTTACCTGCCTGGCTTTTTGTCGCTGTAAAATGTTGTGTCATAGCAAATATTTCGAATGTTTAACGAACTGTAAATAGTGTCGCTAACATTTCTCCGGAGATCCGATAGTTTCGACTTGAGCCCAGATGCCTTAGTGTTAATCCAGCTTCGGACCGGGTGCGTTTAGCGCACCGAAGAAATCACTAGTGAAGTGCCTCGCGGCTGAGCTCCCCTCATTTTCTCCTCTAGGAGTTTAAAATTTGTCCTACAATCAATTTACAGAATGAAAAAACCACAGAGGGCTAGCGGGATATTTTTACAAGCTCTAGTATTTACGAAAAACATTTCAAATTAATTTCAGTCCGTGTTTCTGGTGTTTGATACGTGCCGAATTTATTCTGTCTGATCTTTGTATCGAGAGTTTTCAGTCTTTTAATAAGTTTTAGCTGCAAAGTCCAGAGTTTAATAAGATCTACTTTAGTTAAACGTAATAGTTTGGATATTTTTGAAGTTCGGTTTTATGAGGTACTTTTGCGTATTCAGTGTTTTACCTGCAGCAGAGTTTTGGAGAAGCAGGCAGGAGAACTGACACTGAAGCTAAAACGCTTATCAGTCACCTAAAACGAAAAAACTGGATTAGTTCGGGTTTAGTTTGCAGCGATATAAACAAATTTATTTATGAAAACTGACAATTATCAAACTGCATACATTTGCTTATCTGCGATATTAGAAAATAAAAATCTCACCTTTATTTTAGTTATTTTCGAAGGGAGCGTTAAGTATTTAAAATATATTAAATTGCTTAACTTCTGTCACTACTCCGACCATCTACTGTAAAAAAAAAATCAGTACTGCATAGTATCGCAATATTTTTTCATGGCAATACTGAATTTATACATGGATGCCGATTTCTTTAATTAAATTCATTATCGATGATACAAACAAATTTAAGTTTTAATAGCCTAGAATCATAAAATCAATCATTTAGATCCGTTTTGCTGCAATTAAAACGATTAAAGTGAGATGAACGGACAGAAAATCTTTCAGGACATAATTTGCAGCTGAAAAAAGGTAATAAAACACGATAAATCAAAGTATTTCTTATCGCAGTAGTAAGTCGCAATTATATTGTATCGTGAGGCCTCTAATAGGTAAAACACTGATCAAATACCTCATACTTCAAAAAGTGCTGTAGTTTTGATTATTATGACAGAATATATTTATGATCTAGATCTGCTCATCCTGTTAAAACTGTGTTTTTTGATTAACGGTAATTAAGTCGTAATTCTGGACTTTGCAGCCTCAAATTTCATTATCTCGATCATTTCCCAGAAAACACATTTCAAAGTAAAGCTTTAGTACCATTTTCTTCCTGTAAACAGCACAAATTGTTGTTTTTTCGGGTCGTATCTGGTGGATTTGTAGCCGTTTAATCTCTCTGTTCGGCCTTTGATTTTTGGGTTTATAGCGGAAAAACGTCGGTGAGAGTGAAGCCCGATGAAACTCAGCTGAGCGGAACAGAAACGCGGCCGACGCTCTTTCACCGTAACGTTTCTAACTCTAGTCCAAATAACTGAATGTAATTAGAGAAACATTTTTGTAAATAATTTGTTCATACTAACGCTGTGGGATCAACTTACAAATGTACTGTGACAAAGTCGCGATTCTTCTGCTCTGTTTTCAAAGTGAAATAAAAAAGTTTGTCCTCCAGTTTTCAGCGTTTGGAGCCGTTTGTTCACAAAAGACAACCGAGACATCGTCACGTAGTGTTATTCTTTTAATTTAATTTAATTTAAATAAAACATAGTACAATCTTTTCAATTTTATAGCTTAAAGGTACAGTTAACCCCAGTGTCAAAAATGCGTATTTTTCCTCTTATTTGTTGTTATATTTATTAGTTTAAATTATTTTGGTGAGTTTCAGAGCGTTGGACATATCGACCGTAGAGACGTCCGTCCTCTCTCCAACGTAATGGAATTATTTGGAACTTGGCTTTTTGTGCTCAGAGACACAAAATATATATTTTCATATATTAAATATTAATATAGTATATTCAGACATCATTAACAATCTTTTTAACCCTTTGAAGACTCAGCAAATTGTGAAATTGGGGGAAAAAAAAAGAAAATAACCAACTTGTCAAGAAATGTCCCAAACATTGCAAGAAATTAGTAAAAGGTGAAAAGAAAATAACCTAAAAATTATTTTAAAAATAAAAGGGGGAGTATCATTGGGAAAACTACAAAAAAATTTAGTCAACAATGTCCAGAAAACTATTTTTCAAATTATTTTATTTTTATACTTTAAACTTTTAAGTTCTTAAAAAAAAGAAATTTAAAAAATAAAATAAAATAAAAAAATATATATATATATAAAATAAAATGTAAAAAATCAGCACATGTTAAAGACATTTTCTTGTTTTTTTTTTGTTAGTTATTTTCAGGTAATTTTCTTTTAATTTTTTGACAGTTTTTAAAGAAAATCAAACTATTTTGCTCAAGTTTCAAAGGGTTCCTCTACACAGCGATGTGGTTGTTTGGGTGAAATTCGGTACAAAGAAAATAGTTCCTACATGAACCTGCTCACATTGAGGTCTGTGTCGTCTCTACGGCCGATAACACCGCAACTCACACCAAAACGATGACGACCGATAAATCACGCTGAAGAAAAACATGCAGTTTTGATTTTGAGGTGAACTGAACTTTAAAATTGGATATTTTATCTAGAACATGCTAAGGCTCAACTTCTCTGTAAGGCCACGACCGAGCTTCAGTGCTTCAACAAAAAGGACAAAAAAAACCTGCATCATCTGCAGTCAGCGACGCCTTTAACCTCCAACATGCCGATAAACCCTCCAGTCACTCACACACACATAAGAAGAATAATATCGATAATAATAATGTACCATTAAAGTCCGTTAAACGAGTTGATATGGCTTTGATTTCCCCGTCAGCCTCTGCAGTATACACAGTATACAGGAGCTCCGAAAAGCCTCCCTCCAGACTCTCAGAGCTCGGCAACCAGACTGTGAATTTAGCGTACACGTCAAAGCGACAAAATGCACATTAACACGGAGCGAGAGAGACGAGCAGACGGACGGAGACGCTCTGTGTCGTTTGTTAAAAAATTACTTTTCCGTTTTTACAGAAAGAGAAAAGCGCAGAAAAAAGCGACATTGGGCGCCCGTAGAGTCGAAGGTACTGCTTTCAATTTTGAATGTAAACGGCGACCTCGCTGAGTCGCGTCTAAAAATGGAGGAAAAAAACGATAACTAATCGTCTTTCTTGGCTGTAACAAACAAAAACCGACATATGTGCGCCGCACAAGTTGTGAAAAAATAAATTTGGCGAAACTCTACATCCGTTACGGCTCCGATAAAGCCAAAAATACATTCAAAGTGGGCTCGCCAGCTTGTAACGATGTTTATGGAGTTTTTGGACGCAGAGGCACGATGACCTGCGACACCTGCAGAGTCTACCGTAGTTTTACTTTGAGCACAAAATCATTTGGCAAAAAATATTTGTAGAAACGTGCAGCATTATCAGAAAAAAGCGGAAATGCTCGGGAGCGAGGCTTTAAATCAGCGCTGATTCAGGACGACACATTTGGGCAGAAAGTTGGCGTTTAAAGTTTAGCGAATTTCACCTGCAGCATTAACAGCTGCGTCTGCAGCGAAGCTCAGATCCTCGCGGAAAAACGCGTCACAGCTGCGTTTTAAATGGAAAACGTCGAAGAATGAATCTGGAAGTTGAATCTTTCTGGTTCGTGTTCGGAGGACGGATTTGCTTTTGGCTGGTCGACTCTTTAGAGGCACAGGAAACTCGCTCAGGACTGATTTTACCGAAACAAACCCCGTCAATAATTCACATTAAGATCGGCACCAACAACAAAAACACGACCGTTAAGTTCGGCCGCAGACAAATGGCACAAAGTCAGCGTAACATCCCGACTCGGAAAGTCTTAGTGCAGTCAGCGAGTCTTCAGCTCGTTAGTCCGTTTTTAGTCTTAAACACGTGGACGACCCTCAGGACTCCCTTCAGACACGCGTCATTAGGAGACAGTTCAGTCCTCTCGGTTCTCACCCTCAGCTTTTCCCGCAGCTCTCGTTCCGCCGGTCCGGACCGCCGTCTGTCACGCAGCTTTCTCCGACTTCGACGACGGCGTTTCCGACACGTTTGTCGCAGATCTGAGAGAAACAGAACAAAAGTCAGAAATCACAAAGAAAACTTCGAATGTTTTCAAACCACGAAGAAAAGCGGTGATTATCTGACCTGTTGTGGGTCATGTGGCTTTTGACGAGGTGTCCGGCGGCGAGGGCGGCCATCAGCGAGAGCTCGCCCGCCAGCACGGTGGCACAAACCACACGCGCCAGCTGACGGGCGTTTTCACCCGGCTGGTTGGAGCTGCTCCCCTGGACTCCGAGCATCTAAAAACACGAAAACGGTGTAACTCATCCATTTATACCGACTCACGTCAGGATCACACTGTTTTTAATCGATATAATTTAAATATGGAGGTCGATGTTACTGCTCACTGTCGCAATATTTTAAGCCTATATCACGATACATGACGTATATTTCAATATTTTTAAATTTCCTTCAAACTAATGTTTGAAGTAACTATTAAATACAAAACGATCGAAACTGCAATTTTATATCTCACCCAAGTCGAGATACCTGCAGTATATTCGATATATCACCCGACCCTGAGGTAGTACTTTTATTTTGGTAATCTACACTTGATGTCACATCATTATGATTTTTAATAAAAAACATAAGTGAGAAACCTGCTCAAATATCAACTCAAATTCAGCGCCAAAAAAGTTTTAAAAAAATGCAAAAAACATCGAAACACAATACTTTAAAAAACTGCAATACAGATCAAATCAGCACACAAATATCAAAGTATTGAACTGAATATTAGTTCAATAATATTGCTCCAGCCTGCACATCTATATATGCATATTTTTTTGTTAATTTATGTTCAGCACATTTTTATTGTGTAAATTTCCAGTTATCTAAAGAAAGATATTATATATAATAATTTATTGTCAATAAAAGAAATGTTTTTTCTTCTTCATTCCTCTGGGAAACGATTAAAAAATAAAGGACACGAACACGTTTGCACAGAACGTTACGCAGGTGTGACAGGTGAGTTAATGGAGCTAACGGAGCTAATGGAGCAAATGGAGCTAATGGAGCTAACGGAGCTAACGGAGCTAACACGGGTGACGGGGGCGTTACCTGCAGACAGGCCTGCTGAGGCGCCAGGTTGGTGCCTCCTCCCACAGTTCCCAGCTCGATGCTCGGCATGGTGCAGCTGATGTACAGATCCTCCCCCTCCGGACCGGCGGGCTCCATCTGAGTGATGCAGTTCGAGCTCCCCACCGTCTGAGCCGGGTCCTGAAACGACCGCGGCGTCACTCAGGAGGAGCCGTGACGCACTGAGCAGCGTCACAGAAAGTACAGACGCTTTCTATCACTGATACAGAAATGATGTTTTTTACCTGTCCACAGGCGATGTAGATGGCCGCTACGATGTTGGCGGCGTGAGCGTTAAAGCCCCCGATGCTGCCGGCCATAGCCGAGCCCACCAGGTTCTTATTGACGTTCAGCTCGATCAGAGCGGCCGAGCTGGTTTTCAGCACCTGCAGAGACGTCAGCAGGATGTTTTAGTGACAAATGTATGATTTTACAAAAAAATAAAGTGTAATAAGCGCTCTGAAACCTGGATCAGATGCTTTGAAAAATATTAAAACATTTAAAGCCTGAGAAAATACGTCCTCAATGAGCAACTTGGCAGAGAAATGTTCAACAAATTTCAAGAAATTAGTCCATTACATTACATTTTTTATTTTTATTTGGCTATAGTTTTTTTTTTTAATTTTTAGCAAAATTTTAGCTAATTTTCTTTTATTATTATTGCTAATTTTTAGGTATTTTTTTCTTATGTTTTACTTTTTTGTGCAAATTTTGGGTAATTTTCTTATGTTATTTTGGGAATTTTAATGTAATTTTCTTATTTTTTTATGCTAATTTTAGAAACATTTCTTATATTTTATGCAAATTTTGCAAAATTTTCTTCTGCTTCTTTGCAATTTTTTAGTTAATTTTCTTAAAAAATACCCTTTTGCAAAAAAAAGGAAATTTTTAAAAAGGAAAAAGGAAATTTTCCTTTTATACTTTTTCCTTTTTTTTGATGCATATTTTTAGGTAATTTTCTAATGTTTTTTGGGTTTTTTGGCAAAATTTCAGGCAATTATCTAATACTATTTTTACTAACTTTTGGGTAATTTTCTTATACATTCTTAATGCAAATTTTTTAGGTAATTTTCTCATACTTTTTAACCCCCCCCAGTTTTGGGTCATTTCTTTGCTCACTGCCTTCTTCCAATGCTTTTCAAAGAAATCAATTTTCTAAGGTCTGACTTTGGTCTGATGTCTGGTTTTAGGAAGTCAGCGGGCGAATTCCACTGTTACAACAAACGGAGCAGTTTGGTTTGAGCCGTCTTTACCTCTCGGACCACCTTGGCAGGGACGGTGGCCTCGCACACGGCAGACTTCCCCCGACCCAGGATCCAGTTCACGGCGGCGGACTTCTTGTCGGTGCAGTAGTTTCCGCTGACCGACAGCACCTCGACGTCGGGATGCTGCTGCTGCAGCGTGAGCAGAGCCTGCTCCGTACCCTGGAAACACACAGACACCTTTCAGCACGTACAGACCCGCAGAGTCCAGAAACCGCCGTCTGCGGACCCCAGAAAGGAGCTCACTGTGTGCGGCGGCGCTGACCGCGGCCCACGATGTGGTCGTACCTTGGAGAGCATGTTCATGCCCATGGCGTCCCCCGTCTGAGACTGGAAGCGAATGTACAAGTTCCTCCCGGCTAAACCCACCAGCAGCTTCTCCAGACGAGCAAACCTACGAGAACGAAAACATTCACGATCCGTTTGTCCTCAAACACGACGGAAACGTTTGAAGCTCTGACCAAAGGAAATGATTAAAGACTTTATTATTTTATCGGTGTTTTTTTGCTGTCACTGGCTGCCTGTTAAAGGTGAAACGATCCATCGATCTTCAATGATCAGTCAAACTATTTAATCGTGAAAACATCGTCTTTAGGGTACAACTTTATTTTGAAATTCTTTGTCCAGCGGCAGGCAGACAACGACCCGCAGTCGAGAAAAAGACGGTAAAGAGAGCGTTCTTTAACTGGGAATAAATCGGGAGTCTGAAAATATTTCGATTTTGGAAAAAGTGTCAACAGACACAATCGCTGTAAACAACGCTGTTTAGTTTGAATCTGAGCAGAAAATAAACACACGAGCTGAAGCTCAAACTTTATTTTTGTTCTGTTTTTTTTACACCGTGGTATCAAATTCAGTATCGAGCATCGCGTAAATTCGGTGGATTCGGTACCAACAACTAGATTCTTGCTATCGTGACAAACTTGCAAAAAAACGCTTGTTTTGTTTCTGAAGCTTCAAAGTTATTATTGAGCTTTTTAATACTTCTGTTAAAGATATTTAACCATCATTACTTTATTTCTGTTTCCTGATGTTGTTAGTTTGGGTTGTTATTGATATTTTTGTTTTGTAATTGTTTGTCTCTTGTTTAATTCTTCTTTAAATTTTGTCTGGCTTTAATTTGGCGTTTTTGTTTCTCTTATAGTTACGTCGCCTCTGTAAAAAAAACGCGTTTTGCTTTCATCATCCTTATTATAGTTACATTTTCACACTTTACATTTTTGTCTATTTCAGTATTTCACATTTACGTCTGCACACTTAGATACCGAGCATATTTACATCCTATTTTAAAATACTGTGCTCTTGGTTTGCTCTCACTGTATTTATGTCTAATATTCTTACACGCTGGTGTTGATTCTTATTTCTTCCGCTTTAATTGTCTTTATGTTGGATCAGAGCGACTGTAACGAACCTCAAATTTCCCCCAGATCAATAAAGTATTTCTGATTATAAACTTTAAGGTGCTTTGTACATTTTTATCACTATTACTAGTAGTAGTAGTATTAAATGGGGATATGATAGTGTTTTGTATCGATATGATATTGCATCATGATTAAATTAGTTTGATTTACCGCCCAGCGAAAATATTCTAAATATAGAATAAACTTTAACTGGTGCAGATTTTTTTTTTAGGTTTCTAAAAACTAACGTCGTTGCTCAGCGTTTTTTCATTTCCACCGACCTGCTGGTCTGGTCGAAGGCCTCTTTGAGGATGCTGAATCCGTCCGAGGTCTCGAGCCAGACTTTGACCTCTGCGGCCCGGCACGCCGAGGGCAGCCTCACCACAGGACCCCGGGTCATACTGTCCGCCAGGATCCTGCTGCGGCAACCCCCGCTCAGCTGCACCGGAAGAGATAAGAGAGTCAGCACAATAACACACACACACACACACACACACACACACACACACACACACACACACACCAAAAAACCCTAACCCTAACACTAACCCAACAACAAATACAACACACACACACACACACACACACACACACACACACACCAAAAAACCCTAACCCTCACACTAACCCAACAACAAATACAACACACACACACACACACACACACACACACACACACACACACACACAGCCAACAGCAGACAGAGGCAGATATAATAATAATAACAATAATAATAATAATAATATATTAGTTTTCATGGCTGATACCGGCTGTTAGTACTTAATGAGACTGATAATCGATATTTGGACTCATATACATTTACAATAAAAATGAAAATATTTGTCCAAATGTAGAATTTGCAAACTCCAACACAAAACTTTTATGTTGTTTAGTAAAAACTGAAAAATGTCACCATCATCTAAAGCAAGTTCCCTGCAGCTATTTTCTTTTATAAAACTCAGTGAAAATGTAAATAAAAAACTAATGATTAAAATTATCTCCTGGAGGTTTTACAAAGTAAAAGTTCCTCCTCGCTGACACTTTGTTTGCATGTCTTGCCGACTGTTTTCCCTGGTGACGGCCGAGTGTAACGTGCACGCCTTCTCATTAATTATTAAATTCACTGCCGATCATTAAAATAAAATGCTGATACAGCTCACATAATCAGCAAAATACCAAAAATCAGCTCACATAATCAGCCAGGCCAACAATCCTAATAATAATAATAATTATCTTTATTTCAAACCTAAAAACAAAGTGCTTCCCAGATTAAAAGATTAACAGCATAAAAATAAAATAAACGCTTCTTGTAGCCTCACACAGAATCAAAGTGAAAAGACTTCCTCACTTACAGAAAGCGCTCGGCAGCCTCTGTTGGTGCTCGCCACCAGGCAGCCCTCTGTGGTCGCCAGAGGAACGTAAAACGTCTTCTCGTCCAACAGAAGAGGACCGGCCGCTCCCACCGGCACCGGCATGTAGCCGATGACGTTCTCACAGCAGGTGCCCATCACCTACAACAACAACAACACAGCATCAGACAGGCTGGAATAAAAATGACGACAGAAACATTTTATTTATTGAAAAATTAAGAAAATCCGCGTCGATTTGACACCGTCGGACGTTAAAGACGCTGCTGATACCTTTGAATAGTCGTAGTCTTTATAAGGCAGAGAAGCTAAAGCAGAGACAACGGGCAGTTTGGGTGACAACATCTCCCTCCTGATGGCCACGCCCCTCTCTGGGGTCTCCAGGACGGCCTCCAGTTTATAATTCAGGATATTTCGGGAGGTCACCAGACTCATCACCTCTCTATCAGTCAGAAAACGAGCCCCCCTCTGAAAAAACACGAGCAGAGCAGTGATTCATCAAACCTTCACACAGACACTGAAACAGGGCTCATACAGACATTTCAAAATTAAATTCAAGAACTTTTTCGACGGAATTCGAGTGGATTCGCTGCAGAGCTGCCTGCTGCTATGACAACTGCATTCCCAAAATTCAGTGCCAACACTCCTCTAATCTATGGAGCACGTGCAACATAAACACGGTCCTTCAAATACTTCACAATAAAAAGCCTCATGTTAACAACTGACGGCTTTCTGTCGATATAAACGTAGTCAGGGGGCTTTTATTTTGAAACAGGAAATGCTGAATTAAAAATACACTGAAACTGTAGTGAGAGGTGGTACACCTGTTAATATGATCATCAAAAAATTTTCATTTTTTGCTCAAAGTGCACGCATCGTTTGAAACAAGAAGGCGAGACTCATTTTTTACGTGTTTTGCAGCAGCACTGTTGACACAGGCAGCGTAAACAAACAAACAAACAAACAAACAAACAAACAAACAAAAATGAAATCCTCAGCAAACCAGAACCAGGATCAAAGACAAATGTCATTTCGTTTTTTTAAAACTTTGTTTAAAAAATGACTAATAAATCTATCTTCGACTTCCACTTTTTAAGCACTTTGTTAAAAAAATGACATTTTTAACATTTTCCAGTATTTGATTTTTTCCATCCGCTCTGGCGTCTTACCTGAGGATCTGAGAGGACGGCCATGCACTCCTCCAGCGGCCGGACCTCTGAATTTAAGTCACATTGAGGTGTCGGAGCGAGAAAGTTCCCAAAACATGAAACACAGGGGCCGCTGTCCACTGCTGGACGCTGAGTCGTCTCCGCTGTAGAGTTATCACGAAAAACAAGAGTCACACCACGCAACAAGGCAGATACACGAGAGATTTTGTTTTTTAATCTGACCGTTCAGACATTAAAAAGCTTACAGAAATAACTACAAGCCTCACCTTTCTGTCCGCACGCCGTGTCCACCTCGGGGGACAGGTGAGAGTCCGAGACAGCTGGTGAGGCAGGGCTGGTTGCTAAGGGGCCGTTGACGGTTGCGTGGGCTTTCGGGGCCGGGAAGTCCCTCCTGCAGCAGTCGTCTGATAATCTGGGCTGAGGAGAGCTGATGATGGGACTCATGAGGGACAGCGAGGACTCCGTCTCCGTCTGCTCGAAGAAGACGTATTTCACGGCCAGCAGCAGCGCGAGACCGAGAGTTATGACCTGCTCCAGGTCCATACTGAGGGACGAAGACGGGAGACACGCATCGGTAAGTCACCGCGCTGGAGTCAATAACTGAAAAAACCTGTTTATGGAACGAGAAATGTTTCACCTGCTGAGCTTCAGGGGCCACGTGCTGCCGCCAGAGTCCAGCCTGTTCGCCACGGGCCCCTCCACCGAGCGATTCTGACCCGGGTGCTCAGCTGCGAGTCGAGTGTGAGCGTGAACCAGAGCCAGGCCCAGAGACTGAGGAGCACATCGGGAAACACACGGCCGCCTCAGGTCATTTACATAATCAATTAGTCTTAAAAATCCACCTTTTTATTTTTTCCTTGCTTCTGCTTTGTTTCTCTTTAATTGTTTCTCATTCTGTTTTGTTTTTGTTTTTAACTTGCGTTTATATTTTATTTTATTATTTTTTTTACTGTTTTGTCATAGTTGCATTTTTTTGTGCTCTAAACGGGAGCTTTCTGTGTTCGTAGTATTGAAGTTAGACATGAAAAGTATGTGAGTTTAATGTGAACATCTCCTACATGTTATGTGTTGTCTTTATGGTGAATAAAAAAAAAGTAAAAAAATATATATCCACATGTAGACTACATACGATATCGTCCATGTGCAATTATTGATGTTTTTTTTGTTTAAATATTTGTATTTTATAGATAATCTGGATCTCACAATAAGTTTATGTTGTTTACAAACTAAAGAGTAAAAATGTTTTTTGTTCAGTTTTACCTGAATATTTGAAGCTGAACTACATTATGTTGACATATTTATTTTGAAAAGCAAACTCTACTTTTTTAGTCTGGCTTTTAATTGAACTTTACCCTATTTATTCATTTATTTATTTACTATAAATTTATACAATTAAGTCTGTTTTAATGTTTTACTAGAAAGTATGTCATTTTATTTTTTGAACCATTTTAATCTATAATTCTACTTTGTGCTGTTATCGTTTCATTATTAGCTACAATTGAGAGCATTGTTTATTTTTATAATTTTATAATTTATTATAATTATTTTATTTATTTGAAATCTTTTATCTACAGGTTTCAGCCTGCTTCACTTACAGTCGCATTTCTTCTGTACAGTTTTCAAATGTATAGTTTCCATCTGTGGCAGCTGGATACGTTTCTCACCATGATCATTTTAACCCTTTGGGTGACAGGATTGGGCTTGTTGTCCTCTTCTTCAGCCAGCACTCGAGCGAAGTGGCTCAGCTGCCAGATCGGACGACCTTCACGACTTTCTCTGGACAGCTACACACACAGATACGCCGCATGAGCACACACACAAAACCCTGGAGCTCATTTCAGACTCTAACGCTCCCAAACGTTACTTATCGTCCTCACCTCCAGGACCAGGGACACACACGCAGGGAAGAAGGTCATGAAGACAAAGTAGTTGGCGAGGACGGACATACAGCCAAAACAACACATGATCTCTAACTGAGGCACACCTGGAAAACAACAAACACAGCAGTTATTTCATGTTTCACTCAATTCACCACCAGAGTGTTTAAGATAATATTTTAAGGGTATGTACATTACTTTTTTAACCTTGGCGATTTTTCCCATGTTTTTTTGCCTATGTGACTGATGGGAACGACACTTTTAGAAACTGTTCCAGTATTGAGCAAAACAAGCTGCAACGTAACCACCTGGAGTATTATTGTCAATTTATGTCCCCCAAAAGTGCTAAATGTTGCTGCAGACAAGCTCATATTATTATTGTTAGTGACTGATCAGATTATTTTAAGGATTTCTACAGAGATGAACCTTTTGTTTAACCAGAAACAGCCATCGTCAAACCCACCAGACTCCATTTACACATACAGTCATTTAAGCGTGTGCGTAATTTTACATCTAAATTGGTGAACTCAGGGTTAATTTCAATCAAACCAGAGTTTGTGAAAGCTGAAATGGTGAAAAAAACAACAGCTTTTGTACGTTTTGTTTTCTTTATGTGCACTTTGAATGAAGTGAATTTTACATTAATTAATTAATTAATATAACAATAATAATAATAATAATTAATAAATTTGTATTTATTTAAATGGAGTTTGGTGGGTATTGCAACACAGATTTCAGGGCTGTTTTTTCTTAAATAAAAAGCATAAAAAAAGTTTATCACTATAGGGATCTTTTCCATAATGTTGTCAGACGGTTATAACAACAATCTGAGCATATCAGTGGCAAAAAAGCACTTTAAGTGGACAATGACTGACGCTGCAAACATGCCGGACCAATTTAAAAAATGTCGTCTCCACTCCATGGACACAAAAACAAGGGAAAAAATACTGCACCTACCCTTTAATATATGTTTATTACACAAAAAACAGCTGTCTCCTTTTCAGAAAAAAAAGTTACTGCTCCTCACCTGACATGGTCCCAATGCCAATAACGAGACACTCGACCAGAGCGTCCAGGGTGAAGGTGGGACCCAGGATGGCCATGCCCTGAGAGATGTTCTCCCTCACCTCCTCCTGGGAACAAGACACGAGATCATAAATCAGTGACACCAAAACGACCTCATGACTATTAACAGATTTTATTTCAGTTACAATTCAGATATACGTCAAAACAAGCTTCCTGACGTTACCTGAGAGTTTGAGCTGAGTGCAAATTTGGCCAATGCACAGGCTTTGGAGAGGTCAATGAGCAGGAGGAAGAACGGCAGCGCTTCACTGCAGGACAAGAGACAAACGTCAGTCCGAGACACGGCGTCTTATTTCACTGCAGAAGCTTGTCTACACTGTTGAAAAGCTGAAAGATTCTTCTTACGGGTGTCAACTGTGCAAATGTTCAACGGTAAGATGTCTCTGGTGATATTTTCTATAGCTCTTTTCAATCAAATGGGTTTTTGTCATGATGTCACTGTTTTTAGATGGAAAACAAAACAAAACTGAATATTTTCAGCATGCAAAGTAGATTTTTTTAACAGTAAAATACAGTAAAAGTGACAAAATTTCAAGGCAAAAGCCCAGAATGACACCAAGAAATGATACAATGCCTGTTTTTATGCTTCGATGGCCGTGGGACCAAAAACTGCGCTTTGAATGAGTTTCAGCTGTGTGTTTTTTGCAGTTAACTGTGTAAATGTCACCATTTTAATTACAAGTTGTATTTTAGACTTATTGTAGGAGCTGCGCTGGAAAGTCCAGGATTAAACAAAAATACACAGTCTTGCCAAAATGTTTGCCATAAGCATGAACACAGCCAAAATCAACCAAAAAAATTAAAACTGAGAAACGTGAAAATGTGCCCGTCTCAAGCGATCCCGATGTACTGAAGATGAATTTACAAAATGCAGATGTAAATAATCTTTGACTGAAGCTTCATCCCTTCTGATGACTTTTAATTTATTAGTGAACACAGCCTAAATTATAAAAAAAAAAGAAAATAATGAAAATTGTGTAAAATAAGCCAAATAGTTCCTAAAGTTAAACAAATACATAATAATAATAATAAATGATCAAACAAGCATGTTTTGAGAGTTAATCTTTAGGATTCATCACCAAAGACAGGCCGTCATCAATCTAAGACATCGAGCAGGTTGTAATAAAGACGCAAACTGGTGCCACGCTGAGCCAGTTCAGCTCATGTTTATGGAAAACTGTACTCAGAGCATTTAATCACTCACTTTAGACCCGTCAGCTCCTTCCCAAAGAAGTGGATGACCACCGTGCTGAAGACGAAGCTGGAAAACACCGTGAACAAACCCGCAATACCTGTAGGAAAAGGAAAATGTTGAGAGTTTAAAATACTCTAGTAAAGCTGTGACCATTAAATTCACACGTAAACAAGCCTTAACATCCTGTCATACTGACCCAGTATATATTTAGAGCCCAGTTGCCGCAGATTCTTGAACTGGAAATAGATATAAACGATGGCCGTGCAGCGCGTGATTGTTAGGATGATGACGTCACTGCTGTGGATTTTCTGTAAGAAAACAGGAACGGACAGATTTTCTTGTTAACTTTTTTCGAGCAAAGTCTTTTCTGCATCTAAAATGAGCCGCCACACCCACGGCAGCCTCCTCTCACACTGACGGCCTCACCTCCTCCACTTTAGGGCACTCGTTCCAGGTGCACATCTGGCTGCTGGTCGCCAGGTTGTTCATCGACACGAGGCAGACGGTGAGAGCGAGGGTGCCCACGATCACCTCCCACGGGTGGGAGGCCACCAGCAGGCCGTGGAGCCTAAAAAGCCGCGCCAACATGGTCTCAGGATGCCGTCCTGCTGTCTAAGTCACAGCCTAACCTGTTAAAAAAGGAGAACATCATGAAGTCTTTCCCAATCAACAACACAAGATGCAATATTAACCCCTTGAAACCTGGACTGACATCAGTTTTTTTGTGCTCTGCTAAGATGCTTTTCACAAGCTATTTCGGCCCTAAAACCTACGCAAAATGATTTGATTTCTTTTGAAAACATGAGGAAAACTGCCAATGAGCAACTTTGCAAGAAAAGTCCTACAAAGTCCAATATATTAGTAAAAGATGAAGAGAAAGTGAACTGAAAATCTGTTTTTTTAAGAGGAAATTTCGACAGATTCTATGGAAAATACAATGAAAAATATATGTGTAATTATTATACCACATATTCAAAACCTTGACACATAAACAAATGTATACATATTTTTTAAAAAGATTTTTGTGTCATGTTTTTGTTGTTGATTTTCTTATTTCCAGGTTTGTTACTTTTTTTCCCTGCTAATTTTTGGGCCATGTCTTGAAAAGTTGCTAGTTGCTTTCACCATTATTTTAAATCGAAGTCGGGTTAATATACTCAGGTTATTAAGGGTTAATTAGCACGCTTATGAGATATACTTTTGAGTTTTAATCAAAAAGTACTCGCTATAATGAATTAATTAGGCAATAATGGCAAACGAAAGCGAAACTGCCTTTAAGTTTGGCTAACAGCTACTTTTGTTTTTGCTTTCACATTTAGATAAGTTTCTTTTTTGTAACTAATTCCCTGCTGATGTTTAGATCTTGTCTCGCTCATTGCTTTTTACTATTATGTTAGAAAGAGGCTATTTACTCAAGTTATAACGGGTTAATAAGCAAGCTTATAGTGTAGTTTTAATCAAAAAGTAGTTACTGTAATGGATTAATTAGGCAATAATGGCAAACGAAAGCAAAACAACTGTCTATATGATACGCTAACAGCTACTGAACGAATACATAACGCCAATAGTTAGCTTCATCTGTGTGGCTAACTACCGTCAAAGGAAAATATAAGCTCAAAATGTGCCGACTCACTGAAATGTACATTGCAACCACAATAAATCAAGGCTATATGTGGCTTTAAAACACACGTGGAAGTTTAATATCACGATAGTGAGCTGTACATTAGCGTTAGCATTAGCTACACTGGGGGCTAGCGCTAGCCTAGGTTAGCGTTAGCTACATTAGCTGACACACCCGGACAAACTCGCTCAGCCACCAAGGTCACGTCGCAACGTCCGCAGCTTACGAAAACTTTCAGGGATTAAGTGTTTTAAAACGTGTTTAATTCACGTACTTTTAGGTGTAATCTGCGCCGGCGTCAGAGAGTCCTTAACATGATAACTGCGCCTCTTCAGTCCGCTCAGCTAGCTGAGTTCATCCTGATGTGACGACGCACCGACATGGCGACGCGGAAATGCTGACGTCATGTGAGCGTCAACGCATTTACGTCACGGGCGTGGCTATAGGTGACGCAAACGTGAAGGCTTTTTTTTTTAAATGATTAGTATTATTTATTTTAGGAGTTTAACCCGTAGGGTCAGCTTTGATATCACTCACACTCGTACCGCTTCAAAATCAAGTTCTAAAAAATATTATGCAATCATATTATTTTTTTCTACTTTCACGGAGTTCATTTTTTAGCAGCATCGTTCCTAATTATAAATATAAAATATTCAATAATTTTCCGAATTTTTTAAATGCCATATTTTTGTCCTGATGCAACTGTTTTTACATGAAAAAAGTAATATACTACATGTAAAGTAGTTTATTATTATTATTATTATTATTATTATTATTATTATTATTATCATCATCATTATTATCATTACATTATTATTTTTAAAAAACGACATAAAGTGGAAAATAGTAAAGAAAAATAAATAAATACATAAATAAATAAAAGCCCAGACTGACACCCAGAAACAATACGATGCATATTTTTATGCTTTAATTTAAAGTTTGAATGGGTAACAGGGAGACTTCTTTTTTTCTTTTTTTTTTAACCTTAACAGACAATTTAGTTTCCACTGTGTATTTTAGACTTACTGTAGGATCTGAGCTGGAAATTCACAGATTAAACAAAAATACACAATGTTGCCAAAATGTATGCCATATGCATGAACAAAGCTTATGATAGAAAATGTGCAAATGTTTTAATTACAGATAAAAGTTCATGTTGGTTGTGCATTACTAGTGTAATCTTGTTTGTTAGTTTTTTATCAGTTTTATTTTATTTTTTGACAGTAGTAGCCTACCAGTGTGGAATAAGTGGTTTTCTTTCTTTCTACATATGTTTATTTCATTATATTATTTTGTACAATTGTATATTTTGAAAGCTCTGTAGAGTTTAAAAAATATTCTCCTGTCGATTGTCCATCCAGATTTCATCATAATAAAAATATTTCTAAGCAAAACAGTTTGTTATTCAAATGTTATATATTTATCCTGTCTGTGCATCGAGTGCACTGCATACTGTTAGTTATTCAGCCAAATTATTTGGGCTATCTTTATAACTTTCATATTTCAGACTTATGCAAACCACTCCTGTTTATTTCACTGCAGAGCATCACCAGGCCGCTCTGTGCTTTTCATGATCTGTTGACATTTGATTTTAATCTTACTTCTGGCCATTCAAATCAAACTTCCTTCTATAGTGAGGAGGAAGTAGATAACGATTACTCGATGGCCCCAAAGTTCAGACTTTTACAGCGTCGCATTAGTAAAACACACAAAACAGCATATGGACTTCTGCATAAAACACATCATACAAAAAATGGTTTCGCACCACCTCTGTGGCTCATAGTGCACAATCTGAAGTTAGATCTCATTATTAACTGTGTGGTCACACGTCGCTGGAAGTGCTAACATGAGGCAACATTATTTTTTTTGCTGATAATACATGACTGTAAATACCACTAAATAACTTTTAACCCTTTGAAACCTGAGCAACTGGCTTAATTTCTTTCAAAAACACGAAAAAGAGGGCAATGAGCAACCCCAAAAATGAGCAAGAAATTACTAAAAAGTTACAAGAAAATGACTCACAGAAAAGAAAAGTAAAATAATGATAAAGAAAGAAAATAACCTGAAAATGTGCTCAAATAAATTAATACAATTAATGAAATATCATATATAATTTACTATAACCTTATTTAACAGTAGTATTTTACAGCAGCTATGAAGTACAAGATAAACAGCAAAACAACAAAACAAATAGTAAAAAATAGTACGAAATATTAAATAATAAAAAACAAGGTGACAATAATAAAAAACAATAAAAAAAAAACATGGTGCAAAAATAGTAACAAAATATTACAAGGTGCCAACTCAACAGTCTAGAAAAATACATATACACCAACAGCACATGGAGGATAATTGCACTTTTGGTAAAAGTCCAGTTTGGTGTGTATTTCAAATATATTATAACAATACATATATAGTTTTCTCAGTATTTTTCCCTGGTTATTTTATAATTTTCTAACGATTCTTCCGCTCTTTTTTTTTTTAAAGCTAATTTTCAGGTCATTTTTGTGTCACCTTTTACTATTATTTTGCAATTTGTGACACATTTTATGCAACTATTATAGTTGCTGATAGCCTTTTCCTCCATATTTTGAGGTAAATTTCATCATATTTCAGAGGTTTAAATGCTTGTGAAAGGCTTAAAAAAGGTTAAATAGTGTTGAGGTGGTGATAGCCACTAGGGGTCCTCTCTAAGGACCGTTTTTACTTTTTACTTTTTTTGGGGGGGGGGGGTTTTAAAGGTGAATTCTCAAACAGCAGGATGTCTTTTGGAGTTTTATTCCATCACATGCTGATCCCCCAAACATCAGGCTCAAGTAGATCCAAAAGAGCATTCAATTATTATTTGCATGGGAAGATACAAGGCTCAAAATAGCACATCCGTTACTGCAAACTTCCCCTGTAATAATAACAGCTGCCCCCCCGCCTCAACTTTCACACAGGAAGCCAGAAGACAAGGCAATAATCATAAATCATTAAGGGTTAAACTGCCACAACGCTTAACAAGATTATAGCTCCTGTTTAATCTTTGCAGTGTTGATATCTACTTTATTTATTTGCTGATTATTTGCCTCTGGAGTTAAAGTGACTGTGCAGAGACCCATTTATCCATTTATATTAGTTTATGTTTCTGCTGGATGCAGGATAAACAATTTGTTCCAACCCTGGGTAAAGTTTGTCCAAACTCACCTGAGGAGAGACTCTACTTAACCCTTTGAAACCTGAGCAAAGTGGCTTGATATGTGAGAAGGAGGAGGCCAATAACTTAACTGGAAATGATCCCAAAATTACCAAGACATTAGTAAAAAAAAAAGAAAAAATTACAAGAAAATTATCTGTTAAATAAGCACATTTAAAGACGAAAGACTGAAAAGTTAAAAAAAAATTTTTTTTTAAAAGACCTCAAGAAAGTGCTATTTTTTGTTTGTTTTTTCTCTTTTTTTCTGTTATATAATACAAATATAAATTGAATGACAGATTATTCAATCTGGGACTCTTTTTTAAAAAAATTTTAAGGCCTTTTCTTATTTGTAAAACACATTTTAATCAGGGGCTGGGCCAAAAAACACCACCGTTTATTACTGTGATGACAAAGTTATGTATTTGTGTTGATTTCTCATTAACTCTTGTTCTTTTAATAATATTAATAATAATATTTAAATTGAAAAAATTATATAATAGATGCTAATGGCGGCCTGACGCCGAATGTTCTGGGTCCAGCACTGTTTTTGAAAGATGAACTCTTTGTTTTCTCGCTCTTCCAACTTTATAAGCGATTACAACAGCTGCACAACAATGAATAAAGTAATAAACAAATAAAGGTTTAGAAATCTTATCAGTTTGCTCTGACCTTCTGGATCCTCCCTTTGGAGTAGATTATTTTTTTCAAAGGTCATTTATGATGAAATGCCTTTCAGATGACACAGATTTTGGTTATGTTAAGAAAATGACAGGGCAAAGACATCTTTTTTATCATTAGATTAACAGGTTTTGCCTCTTCATGCTCACAGTGTCACCAGACTCACTGTTTTGCATTTTTACAGCAACAAAAGGAAATCACCACATTCTTTCAGTTGTCTGTTTACAGCCCCCTCTCTCTCTTCCTTTAGTGAGCTCAGATGACTCAAACCACGAGGTTTCCATTCATCCTCTTTAATCACATCCACTGATGTCCGTTTATCTGTCATTTACGCACAGCTCTATTCGCGCTATTTTAGTCACTTTCACAACAGGCTGTAAAAAGACACTGAGACCATAATCGCTGCTGACCTATGAAACACCAAACAGGATTTTTTGCGGCTCTTATCTGTAATTAGTGCAGTTAGCAGCCCTGCGCCCCTCCCTCTTTCCGGGACGGCTGTGAGAGCGCAGCGCCGTCCTCTCCTGTCCGACACACGCAGACCTGAAGCGGACCACAGCGCGATCAGCTCCCGCACCCTCGTTACACTTTGGATGACCATGCGGGGAAATAAATATCAGAGTGGAGAGTTTGATCAAGTGGCTGATAGATGACAGTCGTGCGTAAAAAAGTGGACATAAATGTCCACGCTTCCTTTTTCTCCTGACGTCGGTAAGTTTTTGATCAAAGAAACGATTTATTGTGAAATAAATTTATTTTCTGAGTTGGTCAGTAAAGAATTTTTTTTTTTAAATCTGAATTTATCCTCGTTTTTACAACTTTCAGGGTGTGACTTGATGAAACGGTTTGCACGGCGCTTGGTTGACCTGTACTCGCGCATGGGGCAATGTGAGTGTGTTTTCTGTCATGTTAGGCTACAGCAGGGCCGTAACCATGGAGACAACATTGGGGGTGGACCAGGTGTGTGTGTAGGGGGGTCTAAAGTTCAGCTAACAGCATACTTTATAATGTTGCTAAGGAAAAAAAAGGCTCCTACGCAGGAGGTAGAAGTATATGGGCAACTTAACAGGACATGGCCCAAAAAACTGAAATAAATCAGTAAAAATACATAAAATTACTCAAAAATTATCTGAACCCCAAATAAAAAAATAAACAAAAAAAAAAATTAAAAAAAAAAAAAAATTAAAAAAAATATAAATGTATACATTTTTATGTAACAGATTTCTAAAATTAAAATTATGTTATAAATATTGTTTTCTGGGCTGTTTTCTAAGTTTATATATATATAATTTTTACTCCACCTGCCCCCTTTTTATTACTAATTTTAAGTTAATTTTGTTGTCGCATTTTACAGATTACTTGACATTTGTAGGACATTACTTGCCAAGGTGGTAACTGCCTTTTTTAGCCATGTTTTTTTTTTTCCAAAGAGATCAAACCATTTTGCTCAGGTTTCAGAGGATTAACAGAGTTAACAAGAGAATAATCAATAGTTATCAAGAGAACTACCTGAAAATAAGAAAAAAGAAAAGTAACAAATAAAATTTAAAAGTATATTTTTTTTCTGTAATGGAATTTTAAAATTAAAATTATTTTTTAAAAATAGTAATATAAATATTGTTTTCTGTTTTTTTTAATGTATATATTATTTACTTCCCCCATCCCCTTTTTATTACTAATTTTAAGGTCATTTTTCAAATTTTACTGATTACTTGACATTTGCAGGACATTACTATTTTTCAAAGAGATCAAACCATTTTGCTCAGGTTTCAGAGGGTTAACAGACAACATGACATCAACCTGACCCCTTATGAGCCAGTTCACAACCTTTTTTTTTTTAAAGGTATGAGAAATGTCTTGAAAGCTGTTTTCAAAAATCCTAATTCTATATTTAAAATATGTTACAGAATCATTTCAAATTTTAAATTTTTTTCACATCATTTTTTTGTTTGTTTTTGATTGTCCCTTTTTTGTTTTCACTTTTTTACCAATTAACTTCATTCTAATTTAATTTTCTTATACTTTTTACAAATTCTAGTATACTTGAATAGTGTGTGGGTGACAGGGGTGTCCCCCTTATTATTTACTAGAAATACTACCATGAACTACAGTTTTTTTTATTCATTTCCACACGCCTGGCTTTCAGGTTTGATGTTAGTTTCTCACTTTAGCTGTTGTGTTAATGCAAAGTTAGTTTTTGATTTCTGTTCTCTGATCCTGTTTCCTCTCACCACAGAATGAGTACACGATGGTCACGACTGAGACTGAGAAGAAAACCACTGATTTCCTCTCTGCTGTCACTGCTGACTCTGTGCGGCCTGCTGTTAGTCAGTATGAAGTACAGCTACCTCCCCGTTTCTTCACCTCCGCCGGCAGCTTTAGATGACATTCAGACGTTTCACAAATACAACATTAACTGTATGGCCGTATATGACATGGACCCGGTGGAGGTGGCCAAGTCGCTGATTATCAGACGGAAACAAGTCGAAGAGGTCAAGGATGAAAGTCTGGCCAACCTCACCTCAAACTGCTCCTTATTCATTGAGTCCAGAGGTTACAATGACGTGTGCGTCTCCGAGGATGAGAAAGCCTTTCCCCTGGCTTACTCACTGGTGGTGCATAAATCTGCATGGATGGTGGAGCGGCTCATCAGAGCGCTGTACTTGCCCAGTAACATCTACTGCATCCACTACGATCAAAAGTCTTCAGCTCAGTTCATCTCAGCCATGGAGGGGTTGGCTCGCTGTTTGCCCAACGTCTTCATCGCTTCCAAGCGGGAGTCTGTCTTCTACGCGAGCATCAGTCGCCTGAAAGCGGATCTCAACTGTCTGTCCGACCTTTTGGCGTCAGAGATCCAATGGAAGTACGTCATCAACCTGTGTGGCCAAGATTTCCCCCTCAGGTCCAACATCGAGCTGGTGTCCGAGCTGAAGAAGTTAAACGGAGCCAACATGCTGGAGACGAGTCGACCCAGCCAGCAAAAAAAGCAGAGGTTTACTTTTCACCACGAGCTGAAGGTCGCCAGCTTTGAGTATCAAAAACTTCCAATGAAAACGGAGAAGTTAAAGACTCCGCCGCCACACGGCATCGAGGTGTTCATCGGTAACGCCTACTTTGTCTTGTCCCGGGACTTTGTGGTGCACATGGACTCCTCGGCTGTGGTGAAGGATTTTCTGGCGTGGTCCGAGGACACCTACTCCCCAGACGAACACTTCTGGGCCACACTTGTGCGTCTGCCGGGCGTACCCGGAGAGGTGCCGCGATCGAAGCCGGATATCACCGACCTGATGAGTAAAACCAGGCTGGTGAAGTGGCAATACCTGGAGGAAAAACTGTACCCACCCTGCTCTGGGCAACACGTCCGCAGCGTTTGTATTTACGGCGCAGCTGAAATGCGCTGGTTGCTCAACTACGGTCACTGGTTCGCCAATAAGTTTGATCCCAAAGTAGACCCCGTTCTCATTCAGTGCCTCGAGGAGAAGCTGCAGGAAAGACAAAAGCTGTTTCAATCAGCGGCAACTCACAACTGTCATAAGGGTTAAATGAAAAGTAAATTATGCGGTTTACATGCTAGAGCCCAAACAATACAGGATTTTTGAGAGCAATACTGATTTTAAAGTGGAAAAATTCACTGATTACCAATATGGACACCAATATAGTAAATTTTTGAGCTGGACTTAAAAAAGATAATTTCTATGTGGACTGTACTCTGATTTTGCACTAATACGACTATGCAAAAGTACGACTAAAAAACTTTTATTAAACAACTTACTTTTTTAATATTACAGAAATATAAAAAATAAAATAACATTGGTTCTGTATGTGTTCAGCATCAGTCTTCGCTGACCATTCAAATAAAGAATATAAAAATTACATTCACATCAGTACTGTATAGTCTCTGCTGCCCATTTAAATATAGAATAAATACAATAAAATTAATAAACATCAGTGCTGTTCAGTATCAGTCAATTGTTGACCATTTCTAAACCCCCCAAGCATCATTTTCTGCATTATATGGTCTGTAAAAAAAGTTTTCTTATCGGCGCATATTGGAACGGAAAAAATATACGCCGATGTCGATATGCTCTGATATTTCTGTGACAGGCTCATATTGGCCGTTAATATCGGTTGACTGATAAATCGGTCGGGCTCTATTACATGCACAAAATATTCCCTGCTGAAAAAAAAGCTAAAAACCAGCCTGTGTTTGTAGCTGTTTTTTGTTGATTCTCGCTCCCTGAGATGGTCTTGGATGGTCTTGACCAGACACCCCCCCCCCCAAACCCCAAGTACACAGTTATTGATCCGGGTTTAAATACGTGTGAGGGGCGTCTGAACGCAGCACAAGAAAACTGTTGTTGATCCAAGCTCAAAGGGTTAATCAATAATGAGAATAATTGTAAGTAAAAGTGGCATTATGGAGAAGGTTTCTTTCTTACTGACATTCAGTCTTTCTACAGTTTCAGAGGCTATAATCAGTTTTAAAGCACTTTAAAAGACAACATGAGTGTGGCGCCGGCATTATACATGTATGTCACCTTAAAGGGCCAGTTCACCCAAATCACCACTAAACTCATGCCCAATTCTTATTTATTGCCTATATCTGATTTTTTTTATATCTATTCGCCTGATTACATCTATTCTTAAATATGACTAAAATCCAATATCTGCATTTTCACCTGCAAACTTTGCATTAACTGAAATGTCCTCATAAATGTGTTTCTTTCGCTACAAACCCTGTATTTTATCCTGAAGAGTTTCTTTGTCCAAAAAGGCTTAAAAGACAGCTAAACTCTGCATTTGACCACTGAGTCTTCGTCCTCTATTGTTGTATTTTCTGCTTTGCGAGCACATGTAATTATGATATTAAAATGTGCCATTGTCGCATTTTTTAATAACAGACGACTCACAGTGACAGGGAATACCAACCTGTCTGCTTAGACTACAGACTCATTTACAGATATCCGAATCATATCTGATTTATTTCCACTGATTTATCTATGAATGAGGCCTGAAACCGAAGTGAGAATATCCGATTTAATGTGCTTTTTTTGCTGCTGACACATTCATGATACATATCCGATCTGTGCTGGAATCACGTCATGTAAATCCAACCGTAAAGTAAATAAATACATAAAATATAGTTATCTGCATTCTCGCTGCTAGTTATTAACTTTAAGTTATACACAGTCTCGTATATCAAGACATATTGTGGTGTGTATTTTTATATTCAGTTTACAGGCTGTATTATTTAAAATAACTCTTTGGGCAAAGGTTTGGAAAGAAATTTCAGAGTTTAAATTTTGCACATTAAAGTGAATATTTCCTGTTATTCTGTCAATAAAATTATAATTTCTAAATAAATAATAATTTGGTGCATTATGGAGCTTAAAGATCCCCCCCAGACATGTTTTAAATTGACAGTTACACCAAATAAAAATGCATATTTTTTCATCTTTCCTGTGTTGCTAGTTGCTAGTCTGTTTCTGTGTGAGTTGCTGGGTGTTGGAGATATCGGCCGTAGAGACGTCTGCCTTCTCTCCAAAATAATGGAACTAGATTGAGCTTGTGGTGCTCAAAGTGCCAAAAAGAAAAGAAAAACTCAACAGCAATGTCTCTTTCAAGAAATCAGCAAAGAAAAATATGCGTTTTTTTAATTGGTAGGGTGAACTGTCCCATTAAGACAAAAAAATGTCTTTTTTAAAAGAATTACATCCACTCCTCTTGCATAGCTGATAACTGCAGCAAACACACAGTGACCGGAGGTGAAACTGCCTGTCGGACCTTTAAAGCTTATAATGCAAAGTATTTGTTTCGGTCTCTCAGGAAAGGGGAACATGTCAGGATGTTTCCTCTGTAAAAACATGTGATCTGTTACAATTTGTACACTATTCTTAACAAGATTGGTTAACAACATGAAGCATGAAACAGTACTTCTACTTCTCTGTTTATGTTTAATCATATGTCGGCCGCATGCCTAAAAGTGAGCTGTGGGGTACAAGACGAGCAAATAAATTAGACATGAGCGAGTGAAATTTACTGGATGCTGGGAAAGAAATCAAATTACTCAATTAGAGATTGTAGCTGGTATTTCCTGACCCAGTTCCAACCTGCCCAAAACTAGACTAACCTTCAATTGTCATTGTGACGTGTGAAGAGTTAAAGCAACACAATGCCTCGTAATTCCAGCTGGCTGAAGGTATTATTGTGCAACTGACGCTGAAACAGAACCCGTTCATATTTAATCTGCACACATTTTGATGCTAAGCTTCCTGCTGCTTTTACCAATAACCTTCACGTGCAAAATGTCACTCTCAGATGAGCAAAATATCGACCAAAAAACCTCAAAATGACAATAAAGAGACAGGAAAGGACTAAAAAGAGACACAAGACACCCTCTATGGTTGTAGTTAGCACCTTAATTTCTAAGAGTGTAGTTAATGATTCACATTTTCTCACTCAGCGGTTGTCGACTTTGTGGGTTGGAGAGAAACGAAGACGGATGCACATTATTCTTAGATGCTGAGAGGAAAACATGATTAACAGATGAGGACGCTGCGGACCGACAGAACATTTCCGATGTAAAAAGTAAAAAACAGGCGACGTGTAAGTGTTGAGTATACCTGCAGCATGTTTTTGTCCCCTGATACATAAATTAGAGGCAAACCTGTAACTATCAGCTTTCACACAGGGGTGTTTGTTCACACCTCTCTATAACATTCAGAACATCATTAACTTTTCCTCCTCGCTGCAGCTTAGTTACACAACACGGCGCTGTCCACGCAGGGTTTTATGTTCCAGTGAATTATTAATTTTACAGGCGATGTGGTGTGTGTGAGAGAGCTAAATGACCTGAGAACGTTACACCTGTGAGCACGAGGAGAAGAATCAGCTGTTTGTTTAGCTGTAGTTTCTCTGCTGCAGAGCTCATCAGCTCTGTCGACTGATATAATTTGGCAAACCCTCCTACGTCAAGAAATCCAATATTTACAGCTACTGTGTGTGGAGAAAGATTTTGCCGCCACCCAATTTGATATAAATGTATCATAACACACTGAAATCTAAATCACTTTTTGTGCTGCTTTTAGATCTTTTTACAATATTTAAACCTTTGAACCCTGAGCAAATTGGTGCAATTATTTATTTTTATTTTTATTTTCCAAAAACATGGTAAAAAAAAAAAGCCAAAGAGCCCATGGTTAGAAATGTTCAACAAATTTTAAGAAATTCATAGATTTAGGAAATTACTATGTATGTCTCGCTATTATTATTATTATTATTATTATTATTACAACAATTACATTTATAAAGTGCTTTTCAAAACAATTTACAAAGTGCTTTATATACATTTAAAAAGATAAACACATGGTTAATAAAATATTATGCTAAATGCAGAAGATAGCAGATGATGTGGATTATCTCTTTCTGGGGAGGGATTTTTGTATTTTATACAAATTGGTTTTATTTTGTATTTATTTTGAATACTTCTCAAACCATTTATCCTAGACAGAAACGGCTGGAATTGAAATTATCATTGCATTTTCGCATTTCGGATGTTTTTTATTCATTTATTTTTAAAAACTCATTATTTTTAAGGAATGTTTGCATTTTGCCTAAGAGATAAGTTGTTTATTTTATTTTATTTTTTGGTGATGACTCACTCCGATGTATGGAGGGAGGCTGATACATTTCCACAGTCACTCAAAGAGGCTCAAGGAAACTGATTTGTAGCTTCAGAGAAGGTCAAGAAAAAAGCATTTTAAAAAAGTCACACCCTCAGCCACCCCCTCCTCTGATAAATAAAGTACAGTCCCTAACTACACATTTTGCAAAGACAGATCTATGTTGTTGTTGTTGTGCCACTTTTCCATCTACACTTTTAAACTCCTAATAAACAGGGTAATAGATTAACATTAATTGATGCTTATTTATTTATATAGAGCTGCAGAAAAAAAACAGTTTCCAGGGACTTTAAAGCACCTTCAAAATAACCTGTTAAAACATGATTTGCAATATGACCCAGGTTGGTGTCGAAGCGACATATGAACACATAAATTTGCAGAAACAACTATTGTAAGTGAGGAATCACATTTTAATGATGTTGGCAGCGAGATATATTACAGATTAATCTTATTTCAAAACTTGTCTTGATTTTTAAAGAAAGCCAACATGTTCAGAGTTGGATGCAGCTCGAGGTGAAAGCCGTTTCACAACCGCTAAACCTGCTGTCAGATTTACAGACGCGTGACAGGAACCCTCTGACTCTCTAAAGTGAAGATTATTTGTGGAAAATCTACAACTGAAACTCACATGCTTCTTTTTTTTCCTGTTTGAAGAGAAACTTATTGGGTTTTTTTGTGGGTGTAAGTTTCCACAGAGGTTTTGAAACTTCTAAAGGCAAGAGGACATAAATATACCAGTGCATTAAAACTATGAGGTGGAAACAAGCATTTCAGGGATGTTTTTTCTATTTCCGGGGCACTGACACACACATTATAAACCACATGGCGAGATGCTGCAGGGTTTTTGGCAGACACTGTGGTTTAAGTCAAACCAAATAAGCAGGTCTGCATCAAATTAGTCCTCACGCTAATACCTGATTGTACGACTTCCGAAATAAATTCAAACTGTTTTATTACTGATTGTGTTGTGTTGTTGTGTTGTCTGTTGTGTTGTCTTTTGTAATTTTTTTCATATCTTGTTGTATATAGCCATGTCTGTTAGGATTGTCTACTTTACGTGCATTTAATGTGCAAACTATTCAGCTCATTATATATATTATATTACTTTATATTATGTTGTGTTGTTTTTCATGTTTGATTTTTACGTCTTTTATTTTCACATCTGCTTTTATGTCTTTCTTTCTGTTTTAGTGGATATTTTAACACCTGGCCCAGGGACAACAGTTAAAAATGTGTTACCGCTGACATATTTACAGCATTATTTATTAATGTGCACTGTTCCTGTAAAAACTTTAATTGCAGCCTTGCAGGCATACACCTCCACGAACCAGTAAAGTCGCATTTACAGCATAAATCCAAGTCTACATGGCTGCGTCACACACATCAGTTCAGCATCGAATGTCCCCCCTTCTGCTTCTGAGATATGACATTGAGTAAGGTAAGGTTTTTTATGATGTCGCAATGAAGTTGACCTTTGACCTGTCTGATGTAAAATTATTTTGTTATTATACGCTATTAGACATTTGTCTGAAATGTTGTCAATATGTCAGTATAGTCAATATTTGGTGCAATATTTCAACTGCAGCAATCTTCTGTGCAGTTATTCCTTAATTTTATGCATTTTATATACTCTATTTTTATGCTATTTTTTATTATTTTTATTTGTCAGTGGGTTTTATTTTATTTTATGCATTCTGTGCATTCAATTTTTACTCTTATTTTATCTTACTTTTAATAGTATTATCACATGGGTTTTATCCATTTGAAGATATATTCTATTCTGATCTTATTTTATTTTTACATGCAGGTTTTATTATGTCTTTTTGTCTTCTATGTGTTTTGATGTGAAGCACGTTGGGCTGCATTTTTTGTTTGAAAGGTGCTATACAAATAACATATATTATTATTATCATTATTGTTATTATTATTATTATTATTAAAATGTACAATAATCTCTCAATAAACTCTTGAATGTAGGCTATATTTAACATGTGACACATATTGTATATATTCTTACTGTTATTCTTACTTATGTATATCTATGTTCATTGTAGCATTGCACGCTTATATTTTTATATTTTAAACATAGTTTTTACACTTTATATTTTACACTCTTAACATACTCAGCACATTATACATACTATAATTTAAATATTCGCATATTAGTGCTAATTACTGTACTTCCTTACATTAATGTTATTTTATTTTACTTTACATATGTATTTTATTTGTTTACTATTACTGTATTTCATTACATTTATGTTATTTTATTCTTTACATATAGATTTAATTTTAATTGTTTACTATTACTGTATTTCTAATTCATATTTTCTATTTTTACATACTTGTGCTGGTAATTTCTACTTGCCTTGGTCCAAATTTTTAAAAAATCCCCTCAAGGTGCTGTTAGGATATTGCATTCACGAGAATAGGTTAAAAATAAAAGGTCACAGTGATCTTTGGCCACCATATTGGACGTTTGTGCCAAAGTTGAAAAAATTCCCTCAAGGTGTTCTTGAGATATAGCGTTTACGAGAAGAGGATGGATGCTAGGTCACAGCTACCTTAGACCATTAAGATCGAATCAGTTCATCATTGAGTCTAAATGGACGTTTGTGCCAAATGTGAAGAAATTCCCTCGAGGCTTTATTGAGATATTCACATTCACAAGAATGACACAGAAATATGGTCATAGTGACCTTTGACCACCAAAATCTCATCAGTTAATTGTTGAGTTCAAGTGGACGTTTGTGCCAAATTTGAAGAAATTCCCTCAAAGCGTTCTTGTGATATTCACATCAGTGTGACAGACAGATAGGTGGAAAACCCAAAAACATAATGCCTCTGGCAACTGCTATCACAGGCACAAAGCATGAAACAGAAACAAAATAGATAAATACTGATTCAAGCTTTCAATAAAAGCTAATAGCTACTTTTTAACTTATGGGAATTCATTTCAAATATGTAGTCTAGACTTTAAAAATTTGTAGGTTTTTAAAAATATTGACACAAAAGCTCTTGATGGACTTGACTCTTTGACATCGCTGCTGTACAGGCAGCACTTGACACTTGCCAAGCTGACATTTAGCTCGACACTCTCACACAACCACTTAGTTGTTTGTCGGGGTTAACTAAAGCCGAGTGCAGTCTGCTGCTGAACTGAAGCCTCAAACACAAAGACTTTTTATTCTCTTTAACACAGCAACTGTATTCACCAGAAATACAACAATTTCACTATAGAAAAAGGTCAAACTTACATATTGATTACCATTTCTAATCAGATAGTAGAACCTATTTTGGGCTGCAAAATGTTTTTGTGAAATGCAGTTTTCCTCTT
Source organism: Plectropomus leopardus (assembly GCF_026936395.1). Lineage (NCBI taxonomy): Eukaryota > Metazoa > Chordata > Actinopteri > Perciformes > Serranidae > Plectropomus > Plectropomus leopardus. The sequence goes on from NC_142195.1 coordinate 27,239,250, forward strand.
CCTGTTTGTTTCAGGTCAAGAGAGTGTAAACAGTTGAGGTCTGGGTGTTTAAAACCACACTTCCTCTGAACTCTCTTTGTCTCAGCATATGCTGGTTTCATAAAAGAAATCTAACATCTATTCTGCACAAGTGTTTCTATTCATTTCAGCACGTACAGATTTAGGATTTCTCTCCTCATTTTTCTCTACTGCTGGTGAGTCACGCGGCCTCACAAGTTGAGAATGAAGCATTTTAAAGATGCATGCAGTTTCCATTAACCCTCAAATTGAAATTGTAAATATAAAATACACCTAATAGAAACACATCAATTTTTTAAAAAATCCAGTTCATTGCAAAAAAAAGTTTTTATACTCGAATTATGTGGCATTTTAGGCAATTTGAAAAAGCCGTATTTTGCAAAACGGCTTTTTCTGCAACAGTAAGTTTTTTTTTGCTTTTCTAGGTCACATGTTGCTAAGGCTGTGTGCTTGTCAGTAGAAACTTGTTTCCTCATGATGCAGCAGGAGCGACAAGAGCTGTTATTGCATCACATAACTCTTGTTAGAGTTGAGCAGATCATCAGGAAGTTTTGAATAAACAATTCCTCTCTGAAATCTTGGACTATCAGCTCCTACAAATCTCTCAAATGTTATTACAGCCCCAAGGACCTAAAAAATGCCAAAAAATAAATTAAATTAAAATTAAAACGTAAATAAAAATGCGATTGCTTCTTTCTTATTGAGGACTTTATGCTGCTGAGGGTTGCTCACAGACGACTGGCAGTGAAGACGAAGATGGTGAGTCATGCCAAAAGCCTCAAATAGCTCTCTGCAACCCCTCACTAACCACAAGTGTCAAGTTTCTGTTTGAGCTGCATTGCTCTGCACAAAAGCAATGCTAATGCTCATTGTGAAGAACACACAGACGGCACAGGTAATATGACGGTTAAAAGCTGTTGAGTTTGACTAACTCTGCTGCACGCTGTGCTTTCTGGACTGGTGTACAGATTTCTATGTTTTGGTTTGGCCGCTTTAGTTTTGGACATGCAAATTAACACTCTGCATGCACACAGAGCTGGATTTTATAGAATAGGTGCAGGAAAAGAAATGCCTCAACTGATCCTGGTTACTTCCCCTTAAACAGGATGGCGTCCCTGCCTGAAACAAAGCCTCTGGTCCCCTGTGAACCCACTGAGCCACAGAGCTTTACTTTATCCATGATCTGACATGTTTGTCTGACATGTGTTTAATCCTTGGTATTTCGGTACAATGTGTATATTCATGACGAAATAAGCAACAATAAATGTTCAAGACAAAAAGTGGTAATAAATGTATCAAGAGTTTAACACTCAAAAACTCAGCTTCATTAGGACTGTACGTCTCATGTGGAGGTGGTTTTAATACATTTGTTTGTTAGAAAAACTGTAAAATTTGATCTTACTTTTAAAAATTAAGGAAACTGGTTGCCTTGAAAAGTATATATAACTATCAGTTCAGTTTGTTTACTTTTAATTGTAAAGTTTACTTAAAATGTAGTTGTATTCATTAATTTTGTGAAGTTCAACTTAAAAATATCTAGTGAAATAACTTGCTCTTTCTCAGTGTCAGCAACTTCAGTAAACTAAGTCAATCTGACTAACCTTGATGGTGACAAAAGAAGAGTTGTTGTATTTCTGGGGAGACCTGTTGCCATGAGAAAGTCACATTTTACATAAATCATATGGTTGAGTAGCTGCAAGTTCTGTTTAATAACATGTTTACGACATGCAAATGTGTGACTAGATTGCAACCAGCAGAATAAAGACATGTTGCACAACTCATTTCAATATTGGTATTTGAGTTCAAATGCAAACTGTGCCAGGGAGCCCTGATAAAATCTTAGTAAAGTCAGAGAAAAAGTTAATCTGAAAAATGCTGGATTTAAAAAAAAAAGACATTTTTATAAGTCTTAAAAATTGATTTGTTTTTTATTTTAAAATTTCATTAGTTTCCACAAACACTGGCCTTGACTTAGGATACTCAGAATAGCATTTTTGCAAAAAAATAAAATAAAATAAAATATTAATAATAATGCTGTGAACAAATGATTCTCTGTTATGCTTACTTTGTCTCAGTCAGTCTGTTTCCTAAACTCTACCGAGTAAACACAACTATTCATTTAAGTCAAACGAATTTGTTTACCCAAGTTGCAACAACTCCAAATTTTAAGTAAACTTAAGAATTAGACATAAAGTAAAGATAATTTAAGACTAACAGGTTTATTGACTTGCATTTTTCAAAACAATCGTTCGTTTTTGTTTTTCTGTTTGTCTTTGGTAAGATGAACTTGTCAGATTTCACAGGGCAACGACCGTTTAGCACAATCTGATTTCTGTTCTCCTAAATCCTGATGCTTGGATGCACATAACATCTGTTTCTAACTTTCCCTTATTAACTTCAAACAAGTGAGAAAGGCCCAGACAACATAAAATATGCAGAAATCTGACATGTGAACAAACAAAACTGGTCTAAAATTGGCAGAAATGTAGGAAACAATTGCTCATAATAAGAAGCTGATTCAGAAAACGTCTTTTGGGGCCTTTATGAATCCTTACAGGAGGCACAGTGGTAGGAAAACAGATCTGACCTCTTTGCTTCACTGTCCCATTTTTATTCAATTCAAAATTGTGTTATAAGACTAACCTTTGTCGAAGGTTTCGCAGGACTTGTTGAGGTTTTGAACTTCGCTGGGCGTGCCTAATGTTTGCTGTAAAGAGAGACCACATCAAAAAAAAGGTCAAATAAGGTGAGAAATACTTGTTAAGCTGCAGTTGCACAGTCAAGGACACCATGTCAGTGTCATAATGTGGGATCTCTGCAGCCGAGAAACTACAGCGCTTCAAATTCAGATTTACAGTTTTACTCCCGAAGCACAGCAGCAGATGTTTCTCACAGATCTATGACAAAGAAAGTGATACCAAAGAGTCAGTTTTTCTATCCCACATAAAGATGCATAACGACCACAAACACCAAATAACTACAAAAGCAGGCAAAACAACCACAAGGAGACACAAAATAACTAAAAAAAGGCACAAAGTTACCTCAACAAGACAGAAACTTTCCTCAAAGACACACAAACTCACATAAAGATGAATAACAATGACAAGCACAAAAAATACCTGAAAGAAGCACAAAGCCCACATTAACATACATAACAACGAGAAACCAAGTAACTAAAACCACAGAGACACAAAATAACAAGGCAAAACAAAATGACAAAAATTCACACACAAAACAAGACACAAAACAACTCCAAAAATGGGAAAAACCACAAAGACAAACAAAATGACTTCAAAGAAACACACAACAACCACAGAGACACAAAATGACTAAAAAGACGCACAAAAGTTCCATAAAAAGATGCAAAGTTACTTCAATAAGACACAAAATACCCCAAAGAGACACAAAACAACCACAAAGAGATAAGAACCCAAATAAGGGCACATTACAACCAAAAAGACACACTAAATGGACACAAAGACACACAAAATTAACTGCAAGGAGACGCTAAATTATTAATAAACAAAGTTTCCACTACAGGTTTACAGTTTTACTCCCAAGACACGGCACCAAATATTTTCACAGATTTATGACGAAGAACGTGATATCATTTTCTTTTCTTTTTTTCGAGAATGATATTTGTGCCTGTTAGTTTAACAACATGTGACAAAGAACTGTGGAAGCAAAGGGAAGAGGACTGAAATGCAAACTCACACAAGCTTAGCGGGTAGGAAATTTACTCGAGGCAGAGATGGAGGCTGACAACAGGAAGGAGAAACCTGCGGATGAGAGGAGGTGGAAACAGGTGAGAGAGGGGCAGGTGACCGAGAGGTCAGTAAGTCTGAGGACATCAAGTGGACGGATGAAAAATGACACGTCAGGGGCAGCTGGGGAAGTGAGACGAATGTATGACGATGTGCATTGAATTTTTAAGATGGTATTTTAAGGCTTTGAAATGTGACCAAATTGGCATGATTTCTTTTTTCAAAAGCATGGGGAAAAGAAGGCAAAGAGCAACTGGACAAGGAAGGCCCAAAATATAAGACAGAAACTGGTAAAAAGTTACAAGAATTTTTTTGAGGTTTTTTTTAGGTTTTTTTTTTGGCAGCTGCATCTAGTTATTTGAGTGTTTTTTCATTTTGTAATTAAAAATAAATAAATGTATTTATCTTTACAGCGTAGACAAGTAGACACATAAAGATACATAGAAACAACAAAGAGACACCGAATGACTAAAAATAACAAAAGACAGTCAAAACAACCACAAAGAGACACAAAATTACTACCAAAAGACAAAAAATAACCCCAAGGAGACACAAAATAACCACAGAAACACCAAATTACCTCAAAGAGACACAAAATTACTACCAAAAGACACAAAAAACCCCAAGGACACCACATTACCTCAAAGAGACACAAAATGAACAAAAAAGGCAAAACACCCACATAAAGACACATAACGACAAAGAGACAGAAAATAACAATAAAGATGGACAAAACAACCACAAAGACACATAAAATGACTACAAAGACACATAAAACAACCACAAGAAGACACAATATGACCACAGAGATACAAAACCACATAAATATGAATAACGACTTCAAAGAGACACAAAATAATTACAAAAACAGCCAAAACAACCACAAACAGACACAAAATAACCACATGAAGACTCAGAACAACTACAAGAGACACATTACCTTAAAAAAAATACAAAATTGCCTCAAAGAGACACAAAACCACATGAAGATCCATAATGACAAAAAAAAGAAGATGCAAAACCACCACAAAGTCTACACGTCTTGCTCGAGTGTAGGAGAGGTGGTGGGTCTGTTGTCTCATAATCCACCCACGCAGATAGTAACAGTAACAATACTAGTCTTTAAAAAAAAAAGTCTTATTCTGAGACATCCCTCTATTGTCAACCTGCATGCACCAGCAGGTGAAATCTCTCCTCATGTTCTGTCTCCTAAATTGTCTAAAAAGTTTGATATTTGAAAAGATAAAACTTTGTGTTCTGTGGTGAAGACAAAAGACTGCAGGTACACTACAGTAACCTGTTCAACAACAAAGAAAAGATCTAGCACAAGAAAATATGTAATTCTTTTATTTGAGACGCTCTTTAAAATCAGGCATTCATAATGTTCAGGCGTTGCAGCTCTAAGGGTGAATAAAAAAGCTTTTTTATTTTACTTTATTTTTTAAATTTAAGTTTTTTATCCCCCTCCACGGCCTTGATACCAGCGTCTATGAGTTCTTATTAAATTATTTGGTTGTCCTGCGTTTAAAAAAGGCACTTCAGATATACTTGAATCTCAGCGTGGATCTCTTTATTGCTCTTAAATAGAGATTTCGGCTCTTATTGTTGTCTGCAGCTTCTTGTTGTCTCACTGTGTGTGTGTGTGTGTGTGCGTGTGTGTGTGTGCGCGCGCGTGTGTGTTTTTTGTGTTCACTGTCAGTGTGAATCCACTTGGTGGCGCTGTGGCTGTGTGTCAGGGGGGAGGCTCAGCTCACACGCTCCTCTGAATCACTGCTCTCTCTTTTGTCTTATTTCAGACAAAAACTGTCACATTTGCTGGTTTCAGGCTCCCAGGCTGAAAAAGCTCGACTCTAAAAATGAAGAAAAACATTAAAAGAAAGTCATGTTACAACTGAATAGTTTGACAGTTTTTTTTAATTCTAGCATTGACATAAGATGTATTAAACCTTGTTTTTAACGTTAAAGTGATCTCTTTAATATGATGACCAGACATTTAACTTTTATTTCATCATTTGAGTATAACATTGTATTAGTGTTTCCACAAACATAGGAGATATTCTATTAACTGCATTTCCTATTAACAATCTTGCAGATTATGTAATATTTGCAGTAAAAACCATATATATTCATTCAAAGGTACTAGATGGCACTAAATCCCCATACATGTTACACACCGGACCTGTAATGACTTTATTTGTAAGGTAATTGTAAGGTCATTCTGTTTGACATTTATTCATTATTTTGTGGCCGTTTGAACTATTTATTTTCATTTTTATATTTTTTATAACTCAAAGACCAAGATAAAGATCAATACAAATTTGTATATACAATACAACTCGTTATTTAGGATAATTAACCCTTTAACACCCGAATAGACATCAGTTTTCTTATGCAACACCTCTCACAAGTGTTTAAAACCTCTGACAAGTGAGAGAATTGGTTTGATTTCTCTCAAAAACATGAGAAAAAAAACAAAACATGAGCAACTTGGCAATTTTTTTTCCCACAAATCAAAAATAAACAAATGAATAAATAAATGATGACCTGAAAATTAGGGAGGACTTTTAGATGCCAGATTTTTTTTTAACTATATTTGTAATTCGTACAATTATATATATTTAAAATCATGTTACAGAAAAACATATTTAATTTTAATCACTTTTTTGTTTGTTTTTGTGTTATACTTTCCTTTTATTCCCCTTATTTTACGGTAATTTTTTTTGTACATTTTTGCTTCTTTCTCGCCAATGTTGGGTATCTTTCTTGTTGAGTTGCTTATTGCCTTATTCCTGTGTTTCTGAAAGAAATCAAGCCAATTTGCTCAGGTTCAAAGGGTTAAAACCCACTTTGTAAAACATTTGCATCCCCTCACTGGAGTGAATCTGGTTGCTCCATGCTTGCTTGGACAGCCATGACTTAATGTGTCCTAAAGGTGCCCACCTGGGTGCATAAACAGTGGCGCTGACAGCCCGGCTATGCATGGCTTACTCCTCCTCTGTTCATTTTATAGTGTGCATGTATCACTTTATGGCATCCATCTATCTAGTAAACCTTGAAAAGGCTGTTGAGGCTCCGGATAAATCTGAGGGTGACACTCTGACAGTCCCTGATCTGCCTGTCCGTGTTGCCTGAAATCTCTCTCGGCGATCGTAACTTTGCTCTCTCACGCATTCTGACATATTCCTCACTGTGTGTGTGTGTGTGTGTGTGTGTGTGTGTGTGTGTGTGTGTGTGCTATCAGATAAACCAGCTCAGCTCTAATGTCACCTGTCACGGTGCAGCTGTCAGAGGAATACACAAAAATATTGCAGCATGATGCAGCTCAAAAGAAAGTAGAGTTTTTGTGTGCATTGCTGAGCTATGTGTGTGTGAGATATGTGTGTGTGTTTGTGTTTGGTGTGTGTTGCAATTGGCATATAGATATGTTTGTGTGTGTAAAGGAGTATGTGAGTGTAATTAATGATGTGTTCCTCCTCTTCATAGGGTAATAGGATTTCCCCACCCCAGGCGGTAAAGAGAGTGGGAGGGGGAGAAAACGGCTCTGCACGTATGTGTGTGTGAGAGAGTGTGTGTTTGCAGAGTTAGTGAATGGGAGCCCCATGTACTGATGCCAATAGAGGGTCTGTGTGTGTGTGTGTGTGTGTGTATGCGTGTGTTAAGGGGGGAGGGGGAACAAGCGAGTGATTTATAACAGCTACTCCAGGTCTCTCCTCTCTCCCACAGCAGCACCGCAAACACATCCATTACAAAAGTACTGATGTTAATGGGATTGTTGTGTGTGTGTGTGTGCGTGCTCACACGTGTGTGTAAGTGTGTGCATGATGCAGAGGCTTCGCAAGTGTGAGTGTGCACCTTTATGTGTGTGCGAGAGTGATAACCAGATGCTACTGGGTGAAAGGAAGGTGAAGGTTACTGAGGGTGTTTCGTGGAGGTTTACTGGTGCTCAAGTCCCAGCACAAGTTTTCGTGCATGTGTGTGTGCACGTGTTCATGTGTGCACGTGTGTGTGTGGCTCGCTCTGCTGGAGAACTGAGGAGATCGAGAAATAAAAACCGGAATTGAGGAAAATACTCTAGAGGGTAAACAGAGAGAGCAAAGAAGAAATAAATAAAGAGGATGTAGAGCTTTGTGGTAATGGACTGGTGGATGCTGAGGACCACACCCGCCTCAGTGTGTGTGTGAATACACGAATACACACACACATAGTGTCTGCCTGTCTCCTCTCACATTACCCTTTACATTAAAACCAGTCAGGGGGAAAATTACTGCAGACCTGGGCCACCGTCTGCCCACCTGGCCCCTCAGCGAGAGGAGGGGATGTGGAGCCAGAGGAGGGGATAAAGAGGAGGATAAGGGGATGAGGAGGTGGGGGGTCAGAGGGACCTGGTGAGGGATGGGGCTGCCCAGAGGCGCTGGTCTGAAGTCAGTTTCATGCAAGAAGGGAATTTCTGGTCTGTAGTCTATGCCTGCGGGCCCCAAAAATCCCTGACTCCACCTCTGCTCGCAGCATCAAAGGAAATTTTGCTGATGAGACAGTTAACTTTAAGCCACTTTAATCAATATTTTTGTGTTAACAACTGATCAGATCAAATGAATCAAAAACTCCTATTGATGAATTATCAACCAACTCTGCTCCGTCCCTCATCTCTAGCTCTTTTAGCTCATTGTTTTGGTTTTGCAGACTGCAGCTTTATTGTTACGGTTGACTCTCACCAACGTCTTTTCCAGCAGCAAACTTTTAAATTCTATACAAAAATAAAATGAAAACCCCCAGGAGTTTGTTGTGTAAAAATCAGAGTTCAAACTCCTGATCCGCCCTGGAACCAGGATGAAGCAGGGTGAGTATGCTGTCGCAGGAGCAGTATGTGTGTGTACAGTTCAGTCCTACCGCACTTGAAGAAAGGGTGGAATACGAGAGTCTTCCTCAGTTTGCAGTCTTCTTGCTGCAGGCAGGTGGTTTGATGTCTCATTGGGCTGGACTCGCCATCCAGTCCTGGAAAAGTCTCTCTCTGAAATCCTCTCAAGTCTCTGAATCACTGTTGTAGGCTCCAAGATCTCCCTCCGAAGTCTGGGCTCAGCTTGAGAGGTCTCCAACTCAACTAAAATACCCAACCTAAAAATACGGTCAAAATAAAATGAACTTTTATGCTAATTATATGAGCATTTCTGATCATAGGATAAAGCTCATGAAATAAACTCAATGCTTCAATTTACAAGTTGTGTTGTACAACAAAGGTGGTTAACTTCTAATTCAAAATCTCAATTTTATGCACAATCAGTGAAAATAATCAGTTTAGAGGACTAATACTTTCAGTAGAAACTCAATTACAGTTCAGATGCTTAAAAAGAAACATAAAAAACAAACATTAATTTCAGTCACTAAAACACATTGTATTGTATTTTTAAACTCACAAAATGTAGAAATACTATGCACCTTTAGCATATGGTTTAAATCGTATTAACTGTGGAAATAGCACTAACAATAGAAATTTACTAGTAACTTAAATTTCAGCCAGCCGCAGCTTTTAACTCAAATACTGCAAAAAGTACATCACAACACAATAAACAACAGTTTTCTTAACCCTAATGCACTGTTTCAATTTTCTGACTAATTACACATTCGGTAAAAATGTACCCTGTTAAAAGGGCCATAAAAATACTATATATCAAGATTTTTTTCAACTTTCACTGCATTAGATTTGTCAACCAACAACAGTCCTAATAATAACTACCAAATATTTACTCATTTTCAAGATTTCAAGCCAGTTTGTTTACATGATGCCACTCTTTTTTTAAATGAAAAAAACAAACAAAAACACTAAAAAGTGGTTATTTTCTATATCCTTAATGCTATTTTTTGTTGTTGTTGATTATCACAGTCTCTGATAGGTCAGTGATTAGTAGCAATATTGATTTTCTTGCATTAATATTTTTATGTTTGTGTTTTGTGTGTTGTCAGTTTTTGAAAAAACTTAACTCTTTACATGTTATGAACACAAAAAATGTACACTTTAAAAGTGCAATAAAAATATTATATATAAATATTTTTTTGTCAAATTTCACTGCATTACATTTGTCAACCATCAGTCCTAATAATAACTACCGATTATTCATTAATTTTTACAGGTAAATAGTCCAATCTGGTAAATAATAGTAAAATAAAAAAAACTCATCCAGGACCACGGAATGAAAGCCTAAGGCCGAAATCTTAATTAAAATAAACAAAATCAATCCGTTTTCAAGTCACAAACACTTTTAGCATAACCTCTAATATTTTACACATGAACGATTAGCATTGCAGCTAGCGCGCATTTAGGCCGCTAACGGTTTTAGCATAAATCAATGGAGCTTAACATAGTGAAAATTAGCATTGCGGCTACCAGTAAAAACAAATCGCCAACGTTTGCAACAGAAGTCAGTGGAGTTTATCATGGCGAAAACTAGCATTGCGGTTAGCGGTAAAATAGATAGCCAACGTTTTTAACATAAATCAATGGAGTTTACTATGGCGAAAATTAGCATCGCGGCTAACCGAAACATCCGCTAGTTAGCTACATGCTAATAATTTGCTGACTCACTGGCGTATTTAATAACACGTTAGCATGGAGACCACTTGCTGAAACCGACAAACTTCTCTCTTTTCTTGTCCTCACTGTGATTTTACATCGTCAACATGAAGCTTAAATCAACACATGAAGACATAACATTAACTTCGTCAGGTTTCTTACCACTTAAATCTCAGGCCTCACCCGCTCAGCTCGGCCTGCTACAGTAACCTTTGACCTTTACTAACGAGACCAGTCATTGGACAGCAGGGAGGCGGGCTGAAGCTTCTGATTGGCCACAGTAAACATAAACAAGTTTGTCACAGGAACCTTCCGTTTTGTCTTTTTCACTGTTTGACATATATGAATTTACCATTTTAAACATCATTATATTTATTTAAAGTGTATTTAAATCATAAGTGTATTTATTTCAGGTGCAACTGTATGAAATGCTGCATATTAGTATAGATCTTTTATTCTTTCTGACTGTTTTATTAAGTACATAATGGGCCTCATGTAGGAAAGGAAAAGAAAACAGGTGTGAGAATATTACTTTTCTTAATATTTTGTGGGTTTCTAGTGTATTTATTAGTCTTAAATGCTGAAAGTAAGTAGTGCACTTGCCATGGGAGGGGTGGGGGTGGCGCCACACACTTTTACTGTCAAATACCATATACCCCACCGAAATTTAGGGAGGGTATAAAGGTATGAAATATTACATACTTCACAAGCCTACCGTCAACTTTCACGCCATCGTATACATTTAAACTGATAAATCACTGCCACCCTAATTTACTGTTAGGTAAATAAAGTTTTATTTTATAAAAATGCAACATATTTCATGAGCTACTCATATGTTTTGTTTTTAATATGCAAAAAAGGTAGTGACTACAGTGAGGTGTAGAAGATGCAATACTTTGTGCAAAAATAGAAAATTGGCGTAAAATTGCACCTTAGCGCAGTATTTGTACTTTTAAATAAATTGAGTTACTTCCCACGACCACAAAAAGAAGAAAATGGAAATTCGACTGTGTGATTATGGTGAAGAAGACAGCCAGTTCTTCAAGTTGTAAGAGAAGGTTTTATTACCAGTGCTATTTACATAGAAATAATACAGCCTTGCCCCCTTTCCCCCCCTTAAATGCATACGCACATGAGCACGCATACCCCCAAGCACTCACACACACACACACACACACACACACTCACACTCACACACACACACACACACACACACACACTTTTGTATCCAAGAATACCTCAATACATCAGAAATAAGACACATTCTCTCTAGATCGTGTACAATGTCCAAAGGAAACGCGAATTAAAAAACAATATTTCAAGTAACTCATTGTGGACAAACAGCATTACGGGTGTCTGATGTGTTCGGTTTAAAACGTGTTGATGAGGCAGAGAATGGCTGAAAGACTATCTGAAATTAAAATGAGGAATTACGGGCAGTTTTGTGTCGAAAAATATCAGCTAACTTGGTTTGTGTGTCTCCTTTCAGAGGCAGTTATTAAGGGGAGAGTATGGAAATATTGTTTCTTTTCATGAATTCCCACAAAGGCTGACTTTTCAAATTGGAGCCCTGATGACACTTGGCCCTGAATCTGCAGAATTATCTATTGTCATTATTTAGAGGAGAGAAGAAAAAAAAACAAGAATTTGTCCTCCGTAGATGTTCGCATACACACAGCCGGACGCTGCTGCGGCTGCTTTGAGCTGATTTTTTAATTCAGTGTGTCTTAAGGCCACTAGATGGCAATGAGTGCTTCAGAGCAGACAGTGGTAATGTCACAGATGTTGTCTGCCCCTTCTTTTGTTTTGTCTCTTTAGAGGAAGGAGACCTCAGCTGTTGAAGTAGATTCTCCATTATGGGTTCAATGTTCTTTTGAAAATCATTTCCATTAAAACATGTTTTTTAAAAGGGACAGTAACAAAAGGAAGGTCAGGTGAAGCAGTCTGCAGAGCAGAACTATCAGGGCCGGCTGGATGGGTGTAAGATTTGTGTGTGTGCAAGCGTGTGTGTGAGCGTGTGTGTGTGTGTGCGTGCTTGAGTGAGCACAAGTGTCTGTATAATTGTGTCCGTGTTTTGAATAATGGTATAGACATCCTTCTTTTGAGCTATGATCATGAACGCTTTTTGTGCATTAAGGGACTTAAAGCTGAGATGTGTGCTGGAGAAAGTCAATGCCAGAGGTGTGTGTGTGTGTGTGTGTGCGTGTGTGTGTGTGTGTGTGTGTGGGTTCTATCAGGAAGCAGCTTTTGATCTGACATATTGTCTTACAGTTTGAACGTTTAAAGCGGTGTTTTCGTGCCTTGATCACCACATATCTGTCTGTATATGAATATTAAAGCGTGTATTATAACCTGGTCCTTTGTCTTTATGAGGGTCGTGTGGTAACTTAGCGATGAACAGAATGAAAGAAAACTAATATTGCTTTGAAGCAACATTTAAAAAAAAAAGAAAGAAAGAAAAATGTGGTGAAATGAAAAGAACTAGAGATGTCCCCTTTGGCATGTCTCCCTAACGTGTTCCTAAGATACCTTCGTTAACATCAAGGGGAAGGCGAGAAGCATTTTTGCTGGGTCGAATCGCAAATTTCTTTTTGTCTTTAAATAATTCAAGTCCGGTAATCCAGGAAGGGATATGCTTTGGAGTGTGTACCGGGCAGCAAATATTACTTTTTCCAGCAGGCTGTCCCATTCTTGTGAAAATCAGTCTGTGATTTTTAAAAAGTCCTCTGTAAAAATTTATTTTCACCCCACTTTTTTTTTTTATTCGTCTCCTGAATTATCTAGGCCGACATTCAGCCCACGAGCGGTCCCTGTGGTGCGTCCTTTACCAGGCTGTGCTCTCTCCCATCTCCGGGCCTTGGTGGGACATGGGAGCGCTGTAGCTGGAGTTACTAGCCAAGGAGAAAGGAGGACTGGGTCCGCCCCCGTACGCCTCCCCTTGGACAGGCTGCAGGGAGCTCGGTAAGCCCGGCTCCGGACTGGGGGTTTCCGCATGGGAGATCATGTCCGTGAACCTTTGGTCGTCTGAAGGGTGGTGGCCCGACCCCTCCATGGCTCCGGGGCCAGAGCCCAGGATGTAGGGGGACTCGGCTGGAGACTGAGCCTGTGAGGATGGAGGGCCGTGGGGGAAGAAGTCGTAGTTACTTCCTGGTCCGTAATAGTCACCTTGGTACTCTGCGGAGGGGCAGGAGAATACACGGGGTTAGACGTTATATCAAATACTTTAATATGCTTTAACTCTAATTTGGCACATTTTACACACTTTTCATTTTTTGATCATTTTGGCGATGTTCGTGCATATGGCATACATTTTGGCAATTTTGTGTATTTTTGTTTAATCTTGGAGTTTTCCAGTTCAGCTTCTACAATAAGTCTAAAATACGCTGTGGAAACTAAATAGTTACACTCAGAATGTTCAGGTCAAAAAATGCTCCATTGACACCCAGTCAAACTGACATTTTTGATCCCACAGCCATCAAAGCAAATTAGTCATTTTTACTATTTTCTACCAGATTACGCAATTTTTATCATATTCGGCATATGGAATAAATACATGCTATTTCCACAAGGTGCACTGTCACAATCATTACAAATCCCAGGCTGTGAAAATAAAAAAAAATCTACTTTGCATGTAGTATACTGAAAATAATTTTTTTTTTCATCTAAAAACATAGTGGTATTATGACAAAAACCTGGTATTTAAAGGGGGAAAATTCTGAAAATTAATGAATATTTGCTATGTATGATTAGAACTGATGTTGGTTAAAAAAATTAACTCGGTGAAAGAAGAAAATAATATTAATGATATACATTTTTTAAAGCTTGATTTTAGTGCGATAAGGGAGAGGGTTAAACTGACTGATCTCATGCACTGTTTGCACATATATCTACGGAAAGTATTGCACCAGAAGTCTTATATATAACCCACGTCAATGTGAAGCTTGTGCGTGAATGATGGAAGTGAAGACGAAAGTAGTATAAAGAGCGAAAGTGCATTTTAAAAGGAAAGTTAGGGGGGTTAATGTGTCAAACAAACTTGGGACTATCACCCATAAGACCAGTGTTTGTGTCCTCTGTGAAACCAAGTGAACTTTGAGTTGTTTTAACTTAATATTAAACACGTAACTTGACGATGCTCAATTATGACGTACGTAACTTAACCTTCCTATACCTAATGTATGCAAAACCTAAATCTTACCTTCATAATTTCACTATCCTAAACTCAAACTTGGTAACTTTACATTAAGTTCATGATGGGCCTCATGCAAGAAACTATATACAAACACATTTTGTCTCATTTTTTCACAGCTATGATTTGTTCTTATTTTCTTAGAACCCACTGATTTTGGGGATTCACCAGTGTTTTCTTATTTTTGCTTTTCTCTTAGGTAAAAAAAATGTGGTCAAGAGCACTCTGACAAAGATAAGAGAAAAACATCTCGTTTTCACAGGCTACAAATTGTTACCCAGTGCAAGGACATGTAAGTTTTATATTTGAGAAACATTTTAAAAATGCATGAATATCATTTAGTTTTAGAGCAATTATAATGACTAGATTATTAAATTTCAGGGCTAAAGAAATACTACAATACTTGGTCTATTGATCCCAATTACTAAAATTTCAGTTACTATCCACCAGAGCTGGATGTAATTTACAAAAGTACTCTACTCAAGTACAAATCTAGGGAACTTTTACATTACTTGAATATTTTAATCTCGTGCCACTTTCTACTTTTACTCCACTACACTTCAGAGGGAAATATTGCACTTTTCATTGCACTACTATTATTAGATTACTTTATAAATTGGGATTTTTGCACACAAACAATATGAAAGTATGCAAGTGCAGCTAAAACAACTTGTCGATTGATTAGCAAATTAATTGGCAAATATTCTTATCATCATGTAAGTCATATTTACCAAAAAAATCTTTTCTTGCTTGTCATATATTGTCTCTTTTTTCCCCATCTCTCTTGTTTACTATGAAAAGATACCATCTTCTTTGGCGCTCATGGTGTCACTAAAATTACCTGAATGGCTGAATTGTGGAGAATCTTACCAAGCTAACATTGCGTGTAATATGTCGATTTTGACAAAAGTTCAAACATATATATGAATATTTGCATGTGCAATCAAAGCAGCTACATAACTTTGACTCCAGCAGGTTTTATACATCATAAAACTTCTATGAAAAATGAACTTCATGGTAACCAGACCGAGCCTCTAAATGAGACATTTGTCAAAATGTGTCGCCACACCCGACTTGTAAAAGGGAGTGGGGGTTTATTTGGGACTAAGCTTTTATTTGAAGTTTTATTGTATATAACTTGTCGATTCCCAACCGTGATTCTTTTCCTAAACTTTCCTAACTGCTACGGACTCTAATTCGTAGGTCGCTAATTCGTTAGACATCATACAAACTGCAGAATGAGGATACTTTCCATAAAAGCGTTTACAGTTCCCCACAGCCACCTTACACACACCTCCACCTCCACCTAAGTGGTGAAATTGATCATGTCCAATTTCCAACCAACCGGTCTCCAACAGCCTCATTTGAGTGTATAAACAACTCCACACCTCTCTACCTCAGTTCTCTCGCCTTTTACACACTGCATTCATCTTCCTCACTCATTCAGCTCGCAGCCATGCGTGCACCTCGATGGATTCCCCTGCTGAAACTTCTGGATCTGGATGAGGAACTCCAAAATGAGGTTTCCAGCCTCCCTGCAGCCCTGCCAGCTCCTGTCGGCTGCATCTCTCTCTCTCTCTCCGTCATGTCAGATGCAGCTTCCAGCAACATCCCTCTCCTCTACCTCACTGGGCTGTGGCTATTTCCTGAGTTTCACAGATCACGCTCCATTATTCCCAACATGCAATCCAGCTAAGGCTGCAGTAAACAATTATTTTCATTATCAAGTAACCCTTTGAAACCCGGATCAACATTACTTTTCTTGCGTTGCTTTCAGACGCCCGTCACAATTATTTAAACCTTTGAGCATATTGGTGCAATATCTTTCAAATAATTTAGATTAAATTATTATCATAGAAATTAGTAGATTTAGAAAAAACAAAAAAACAACAAAAAAACAGGGAAAAACAATATTCATAACTTTCACTTACATATTCAAAATGACCTTTTTTTTCTTTTTTCATTTTAAACTATTGTTAGTTTGTTTGTTTTTTAAACCAATTTTAAGGTAATTTTCTTGGACTTTTTGCTAATTTCTTGATAATTTTGGGTCATTTCTTCTGTCATCGCTCTGTCTCCCTCTTCCCTTGTTTTAGAAAGAAACTAAGACAGATTTCTTAGGTTTCATACAGTAAATTTGACAATTGTTGTCTTGAAGAACTGATTATTCGTTTGGTCTCTGAAACATCAGAAAATAGTGCAAGATGTCCATCACAATGTCCAGAAGTCCAAGGTGGCGTCTTTACTTTGCCTGTTTTGTTCAACCAACAGTCCAAAATTCAAAGACATTCAATTCACAGTAATATAAACAAGAGAGGTAGAAAATCTGCACATTTGAGAAGCTCAAACTAGACAATGCACAGAATTAAAAAATGACAAAAAATATGAATTGATTCTCAGAATATTCTGCAATTAGTTGTTGGCTTTATTGCTCCTCTGAGCACCAGTTTCAAATGTTTCCATCTCAATTAAAGCCATTTTTACTTTTATTTACGTATCTGTATCCACATTCAGTGTTGGATCATCAACAGCTTTTCACAGAAGTGGAGTCAGTCGTACTCGTGTCGGGTTTACGCCTCTCTAACGTCATCATTACAGCATCACACCATCACACGCACCTCTCTATCAAAACACATTATGCCTGCTTACATGTCAGCAAATCATTAGGGAGATCTCTGCTCAGCTGTATATTCAATGCAAATATCCACATGCACCAAACAGGAGCAACAGCTGCTTCAGACTGCTAAAAACAACAACAACATCAAGCAAAAACTCTGTGCAACACCTCATCTCCGTCTAACAGAAAACAGTTTCTGTCCCAACAAACTGCACTGTTTACTCTTCAATAATCTGCACGTGGAAAAATGTCCACATCTTATTTTTGCACGTGGCAAATTTGCATTTTATTCTTTTTCTACCTCCCTGCATTCTGAATACTATGACAAACACATTTGCATATTTGTTTTATGTACATATACTGGTCTGTTATACTATGGATATGCTTAATATTTGAGTATTTGTGTGTTTAGAGGGTAGTATTATAGTTTATCCTTACATTTTTATTATTATTTTATGCTACAGTTTGTCATGTTTGTATTTTTCTTATTGGTATATATTTTCTCTCCAGTGTGGTATGATTATTAATGTGTTTTTACAGTTTTTACGTTTTTTTAAATTTTAAACTGCTGCTGTAACAAAATAATTGCCCCCCACCCCCCAAAAAATTAAAAATAAAAATAAATGAATAAATAAAAATATTGATGTTATGTATATTCAAATGTTTTGTAGGCTAAATAACAATACAAAATATTATAAACAATACTCTTTGATCTGCTTAACAGAAACTGTATTAATTAGTAGAAATTGTTGTTAAAACTTCTTTTTTGGAGCATTAACTTAACTTAAACCCTTTGAAAATTCAGCAAATTGGTCCAATTTCTTACAAGAACATAAAAAGAAGTAACTGTGCAAGAAATTGCCCAAAATACTGTCAAGAAATTAGTTAAAATTCCAAGAAAACTACCTAAAATTTTGGAGAGAAAAAACAAACATGGAAAAGACCTGAAAAGAAGTGCTAAAAAGACTTAATTTCTATAAAATAATCTTAAACTCATAATCATATTAATTCTAAATTCTGTCTTTTTTTTGGCTAAAAATAATTTCTCTCTCTCTCTCTCTCTCTCTCTCTCTTTCTTTTTCAGGTCATTTTTCTTTCCACCTTTTACTATTTTTTTGCACTTTGCATGACGTATCTTACTAAGTTGCTCATTTCAAAATAAAGCAAACCAACACCTCTCTGACAGACAGTGCACATAACTCAAGATTATTTAGAAAATTAACTCAGAAACATCTGTGTCCACCTTTGTAATTAAGAATGAAAAACAGATTTTAAAAAATGGACAAAAGTATGAAGTTACACATCACAGTGACGGCACTGAATAAGAAATCAATGCTGAATATTAAACACTGTGTATTATATGGTATATTGAGACTCAAATTCCAGGTTTAAAACTCACTTTCTCTGCAATATTTGAGCAAAGCTCGATTCATGACTGATGAATTTCTCGTCTAAAAATATTTCAGCGTTCTCGCGGCGTTTGCCTCAAAGTGCTGCAGCAGGAACTGGCATGTTAATGACAGAATAAAACACAAATTCCTTGCTTTCACTGAAAATCTCCAGCACACAGTCGGATTTACAAATATTCAACACTTCTAACGCTGACTGACATGTTTACACCTCTGAGAGGTTTCAGCACCGTGCAGGCCCCTAAATAATGTTTGATGTCTCCAGGTATATTCACATTCACACCTCTGACACAGTGACATTAATTATTCATGAATTTACTGAGTCTCACAATGTATCTTGAAAGAATGAGAACATATGCAGTTTTATTGCACATTGGGAAAAAAAAACAAAAAAAAACAAACAAAAGAAGGAATTATTATGATCAGGATTATCGGGAGTATCGCAGCTCCCAAAGAGACTGCCGGGCTACAAACAATAACATCGACTCTGCAAAAATCTGCTGCAAATGCACCAGCCTCAAGACCTTAATCAAACATCACTGCATTTCATGCAGACATGTCAGTTTTTAACAGGTAACAGGTGGATTTCTGACAAAAAACGTGGACTTCAGACCCTTAGATCAACTTTCTAAGTTAATCATAAGCACTAATATAGCCATTTCTGTTTTTTGTTTTTTTTTTTTAACTTACTTAGCTTTTTCATGCTAATTACGAACATTGCCCAACATGCAAGTCTTAGCAACCAAGTTGAATTTCAACCAATACTGAACCTAAAAACATTTCCAATAGTCTAAATATCATAAAACTACAGTTATTTTGGACAGAATTATTGGAAATTTTCACATTGTCCAACGCCTTATCTTAAATATTGGAAATTACATAATAAAGATTTAGAGAGCTGCAAAAAAAACAACCCAAAAGACCCCCAACAGGTTTTGTTACCTACCATAAATTATATCTAGCTATGCTTTTGTATTAATATTCCAAGGTTTTTAAGATATTTGTCTCTGGGATTTCTGCCTCCACCCTAATGCAGGGGAGATGATGCAACCTTTGTTTCTGGTGCTCACAGCTTTGAACATTTGAATTTAAAAAAATCAACAGTAAGAGGCATTTCCACAAACAATGTCCCTGTTTTCTGGATATTTAATAACTTCACTGTGGACAGTTTTTATGAGGAATAGTTCTCCTGTGGTTCCAATGATGTTTATGTGAAACCAGAGTAAGAGTGAAGCTGTTTAAAATGCTGTAAGCACCAAAAATTAAATCCCATTTGCCTTCTTCATCTTGGAAAGGAGGCCAAAGTACCTCGAGGTAATGCAACAAGCAAGGCGATTTTGTATTTTTTCATAAAGCGGGTGAGCCGACCCGTTATTGTTTCCAAGCGTCGCACACACGAATCCAATCCTGACTGCCAAACCACTTTGAGATCCGTCCAGGACAAATTTGGACATCACAAAGCGACCAGCAGCTGAGCTCCTCTCACAGTTTCTCAGAGCAGCTCTACACTGTAAATGTACAGTATGAGCCTGGAACAGCTGCACTGCTCAACTCTAATCGTTTTTGGGAAAATCAATTTCTTACCTCGAGTAAAATGAGGACGTCGATACTAAATATGAAAATGCAACTAGTAAGCAGTTAGCTCAGCTCAGACTCGTGCTCTTTTGTTTACTGCATATAAAAAACAAGTATAATAATAATAATAAAAAAGTGACACTCAACATATGCCCCGCGGGCAAAATCTGGCCCCATTAAATTCTAAAAACGAAAACCCTAAAACTCTTAAAAATGTCCTAAAATCTTAACATCCTAGAATCCTAGAAAACATCCTAAATCTTAGAAACATCCTAAAATCCTAGAAATGTGTTAAAATTGTAGAAACATCGTATTAACCTAGAAATGTCCTACAATCTCAGAAATGATCCCATATCTTAAAATATCAGAAAATCCCAGTAATGCCCCCAAAATCCTAGAATTGCTAAAAACACCCTAAACCCTGGAAATATTCTAAAATCATTGAAATGTCCTAAAATCCTAGAAACATCCTATAATCTTAAAAATGTCTTAAATCCTAAAAACAGCCTAAAAATCCAAGAAATATCCTTAAATCCTAGAAACAACCTAGATCTTGAAATGTACTAAAATCTTAGAAACATTTTAAAATCCCAGAAATGTCTTAAAATCCTAAAAACACCCTAAAACAGCCACAGTTTCAAAGGAACGATGACTTGGATGGGAAATAAGACAGATTTTTGCGTTTTCAGTCGACGTACTATTCCAAAAAACTATATTTCTTGAGTTATTCATCAAAAAAAAATACTCTCTGAACAGTTTATAAGAGATCCATCGGCTCCACACGAAGCCAATTACTTCACACACCGTTTGCATGCATTAACGAACCTCCACCTGCTTCTCCCTGCTTCCATATTCTCCTCCCAAATTCACATCCCAGCTCCCCGTCTGCTCCAGATTCCCTCAATAACATTAAAACCATCCTGTTTTCAGCCTCGCCTTGAACTGAGATTGATGGCAGACTTCACCCCGCTGCCCCAGATGTTGCACCAGCGTTTCTCCACTCGCACCAGATGCTGCTCTCGCTCCTGTTTCAGTGTAAACACGCCGAATCTGGAGCTCGCAGGTTACAGGGAATTAGGAAATAGCTGCATTTATTTGGAAATCATCAGGAGGAAGAAACGATGAGATTTGACACGACTTTCACAAACAAGCTAATTATTTGATGTCACAAACGGGCCCCTGCTAGTTTGGCCGACCTTGAGGATAAACAACAAGCTGTGGAGCGTGTGTGTGGCGGGGGGTGGGTGGGTGTGGGGATTCAGGGAACTATAATTACACTCACACACGCAGACCCACCGCACACAGATTCCTCCCTGCGAGCAGAGGAGCGTAAGGAAGCAGCGAGCTCAGATAAAGGCGAGCAGACCGGCCTGTGCTGCTGCTGCTGCGGCGGCGGCGGCACAAAAGGGTGTGAAAAGCAGCGTGCAAAGAAAGCAAGAGAGCGAGGGATGGAGGTTTTGTCCTGTTTCTCCCCTCCCACTCCCTTGCATCGCAGCCTTGACGGCTCCAGTTTATTGTATCCTGAATGCCCGGGCCCTTCAGGTGGATGTGCAGGAGCTGTATAGAAACGGCGTCTCTGAGACTGTCCGTGAAAAACAAACCGCTGATATACATGACAGGTGCATCTGATTTATTCCCGCGGTTCACTGTGGAGCCATTGTTAGCGTGTTGTTGTTGCACGCTGCTCACCTGCCATTGTCTCGAAACAATGTTTTCTTGATCCAGGCAACCAAGTGAGGCTTTAATACCCCGCTTTTTTTTTTTTCACTCAAGTGGTCTTGACAAGCGTTTATTTATTAGATTTTTTTAAAGGAATATCGATTCGGAGGAGTCTTTACCTGCAGATCACTGTGTGCTGCAGCACACGTGATTGGAAAAGACAGTGTAAAGAAAACAGCTTATCGTTTTATCAGCGGTTCATTCTCACACGTGGAGAACAACAAACTCCTCATCTCCACAAGTCAACGGGAAGAAACTATTTAATAGCGATTAATATTTGCCAGCGTCAAATGTTAATTTTCAGCACTTTTTGAAGGGTTTCTAAGCTGCAACAAATCGTTTTTGCAACAGTGAACGCAACACATTGAGCTGCTTGGCCCATAAAGGTTATACAACTACCATCAGGTATTGTTTTCTTTTATTTTAGTTTTATTCTGATTTTATATACCTCAGTGCAATCTTTAGGGCACAAAGCTGCCAACTTTGTTACTGTTTTTCTTGAAGTTGCCTGATTTATTTTACTAAAATCCTGCATTGTTTTAAATCTGGGATGAGCCTTGTAAAGAACTTTGTACCTTTGTTTTGAAAAGCGATTTCTAAATGAAGTTTCCTTATTGTTATTTTTATCATAATTATTATAAAATACACAAAAAATATTATAATGATGGATTTCTTCTTTAAATTCATTTATAAACCATTGCCAAAAAAGAATTAAGATGCTTTATTACTCTCCTACTGATGTTCATTATCATTATTATTATTATTATTATTATTAAGGGACTGTTCATTATTTATGGGGGGGGGGGGGTTAGGATGCTTAAAAAAGCTCTGCACTGGGGGAGATTTGCTTTTTGATTCAACTTTAAATGACCATATTTTGTATTTACTTTAGGGCTATCAAACCATTACTTTCCTAAACTGTTATGCATCTATCTATATTGTATTTATTTTACAGCGATTATTTTTTACGGCGATTCATATATTGGGCGTATATTGTATTTATTTCATGGCGATTTTTTTAAAAATTGAGATGATTAATCACATGTTTACAGTTTCATTATTTTGTTATTTCAAAAGACTTTTGAGGTCCACAAAATAGTCCCTCACCAGCTTTGGGGATGCGTTTTCGGGCGGTCGTCAGTCTGATTAGCTTCACCTGTGCGCTCAGTTTAGGGACCCCAATATGCAGAAATATTCAAATACAGTAAGCAAAAATAACATATTTACACTGCATGCAAAAAAACTGCATGGTTGTTGCCCAAAGCTGCATGGGACTGGCATAAAGTGACACGTCTGTAAAGAGGAGACTCAGGAGAACCCACAGAACGTATTTTCATTCAGATATCTGGAGGTTTTCCGTTTTTTAGCCAAACGAGTATCATCACTCTAGCTGTAAAATGTAGCCATCTAAAGCCTCTGAAGGACGGCAGTGTTGGCGATAAGGACCAGAGATATAGTTGTAGTTGATGTAGATGTAGTTTTTGTATATAAACTGGCCGATACACGATACGTGTTACTGGAGGGAACCTCTAGAGGGCACACGCGAGCTCAGGCTGTATACGAATACCGGACGAGTGCGATGTAAACAACAGACGACACTCGAGGAGGTTGCCATCATATTAAGGCGACAGCGGTGAGGGTCCAGACAATAGGAAGTACTTGTTTTTATAGTACCTGCTGCTGTATTTACTCCGTCACATCCGCTCTGCCTCCACACTGCCCCCGCTGTTTAAACACAAACTGCACCTCGCGTCCATGTCGTGTTAATGTTTGAGGACGTGCACAGCTGACACGAAGCGAATTTATCTCCTGCCTAATACAATTACATTTTTTTATATTAAAAAATGTACATACCTTACTTCATTACATCGCACTTAATACGTAAAGCTGATTTCCCTTATTTATTTTAAAAACCCTCAGATTTCCAACACCAGCAAGTGGGTTCGAAAGGCATTTTTTTCTTCAAAAAACTACAAAATCACACCAATTATCAGAGAAACTGTGAGATACAGTTTTTTATGGTGGATGGAGGGCCACGCGTTTTCCCAGGTCACTCAGGGAGGCTCAAGGAAAAACATCTGCAGCTCTGGGGAGGGTCATGATACAAAAAATAAATAAGCCACGCCCCCAGCCACCCAGTTACTCTGACAAGTACAGAACAGTCCCTAAGAGCTGCACTGTTTGTCTTAAAGAGAATAATTCTCTTTTCAAACTTAAGATTGTTTTCTCCTCATAACTGCAAAGCTTTTTTCTCCTTCAACACTTCAAAAAATAATCAAAACTACTTTTAATGAATCATCTCTAATGTGTTACATTCCCTTTTATTTAACCTTAACAATTTAGGGAAGATGTAGCAGATTTATTTTCAAGGAGGAAATTAGCAACTTGTCAGAAAGAGAATGACGCCCAAGAGGTGAGCAAAGAGATGTTTTTTTCATATCAAATGCTGTAACGTGTAAAAGGCTATAAGACACATTTTTATCATCATTAAAACTTAAGAGTGACACGTTTTCTGTTGCAGAGAGACACAAGAATCTCACAAAACCAAGCAGCAGATAAAGAACAGTGTTTATGTACGTATGTAATCCTCCTGCAGCCTGACTGTAACTATCAGCTGTGCTGGTTCTGCTGAATGTTTTAAACAAGTTGCACAAGATCACGTTTTGATGTGATGGAAACTAGGATGCAGATTATACATCTGTTGCACAAAATAAAGCCCAAAATTTCATGTCAGTGTTGCAAGAGGTGATGCAAAGAGGCAAATAAAAGGAGGAATGTGCGTGAAATTTGCATAAGTTGACTCTGCATGTGCTATAACAGGCTTTTTTCTTACCTCCGTAGTATCCGTAGGCCCCGGGTCCTAAAATATCCGGATCCTCCAGCCTGCCTCCCAGGGGCCTCATCCTCCTCGGGCCCCTGAAGAAGGCGTGCCGCCGGGCCCCAAGAGCACTCAGCTGCTTCATCCGCCGCTCTTTGGATCTTCTGTTCTGGAACCAAACCTGCGTCGAACCAAAAAGACGCGGTTAAAAAAAGGGGATTTTGAGCTGCGTCACACAAAAAGTTCAAGTCCGGTCGCTGCAGATTGTCACTCTGATCACACTCACGACAAGATTCAGTCTGTCGCATCGAACACAACCGACAGAACTGGAAACAAATTAATGTGTTTCATTTGAATCCTGATCGTTTGAGGTGATTTCACTGATTTATTCAATTTCATGCTCACTGATACAGAGTTTGTGTTCGAAGCAGAACTCAGATCCGGGTTTTATTTATAGATTGAAGCTTTTAATCAATGAAAGAATTAATAACACCAAACCAAACCCATCCTGCAAAACTCTTACATGAAATGTAGCTAAACCCAAACAATCAAGGCTCGATTTATTTGGTTTTTTTGTTTGTTTTCATTTCTTTTTCTTCTCGTTTTTGTTTTTTTTCTTTTTATGTATCTTTATGTTCATTTTTGTTGCCTGTTTCTTACTTTTTTTCCAATATAATCACTTTGCTGACTTCATATTTGGTTACATGTGTGCATTAAATGCTGAATAAAGGGTTTAAAAAAAATAACCTGAAGATAGCCCTAAAAATGTTTTTTAAAAATTCTTATAAAAGACTTAACATATTTGCTTCTGGTTTCTAATTATCCCAAATCTCTGACAGCTCTGTGACTATTCTCACCTGTATTTACTGTACGACAAATTCTTTTGGCCTCTTTTCATTAGAGCTGCAATGATTAATCGATTAGTCGTAGGCTACTAAATTATCTGGCAACAATTTTGATGATCGATTAACTGGCTTGAGTATATTTTTTTTTTTTCAAAATAAAAGTCAAACTTCTCTGATTTTAGCTTATTACACGTGAATATATTCTTTTTTTTTTACTCTTCTATGACAGTAAACTGAATATCTTATACTTTGGGAGACATTGATAGACATTTTTCACAATTTTCTGATATTTTGTAGACCAACTAGTAGAACAACTAGTCGATTAATCAAGGAAAAGGTTTAAATTCTTAGATATCAGCATTAAAATGGCTTTAAACAATTGAGTTTAAGTTTAATTAACACTATTAAACCATTAAAAATGCAGTTACATTTCACAGAGAGTTAATACTAACCAAATGTAGCATGAAAATCTTTCAATGTAACATCCAAAATAAACACACACACACAGACACACACACACATATATAGCTTTGTAAATGTATGCAAAAGGTGGATAGCAAACTACATAATGCCTAATTTGCATATTTAAAGATAAAATTTCAGAAAACTTTGAATACAAATAATAATATCCTAACTGTAAGTATCCAACTGGGAATCTTCATGCTGATATATTTTAGTTTAACATGTTACTCTATTCACCTGCAGTGTCGTATTTTTGGGCTTAAAGTGTATGTAATTTTACAATACATATCCATCAATACAAGGCCATTTTCCCAAAATACCTCACTCTGAGCCACAAATCTCAACTTCAGTAGTACTTAGACAATCCACACTTCCCAGATTTATTCCTATCTAGACTCTTAAGGTTTTCACAGAGGGGGTTGTTTATATTTGTTTTTTTATACCCTAAAAACATGGCAAACATGATCTTTTAATGGCTGTTGACAGTAATTTCTGATTTATAGACGATGAAAGGGGATATCAAAAATACCTGGCTTCATCCAATGTGTGCAAAACAGAGCATATTTGACTAGATAATGCTTGTTTCTATCATTAACATCACATTTTAGAAAACCTGCAATACAAAAAACAAATGTTTTACGGTAAGTAAACAACTGGAATGTCTTATTTTTGGTCTAAAAATGTATACATTTTTACAATTCATATTTTTAAAGGCAAAATGAGGGTTTTCTTTAGTACTCTGAGCCAAAAACTTCAACTTTAGCAGCACTTACATAATCCAAACTCCCCTCCAAACTCCTATCAATATTCTCAAGGTTTTGACAAAGAAGTTTGTTCATTTATATACATTTTTCACAGAAAAACATGGCGAAAAATGACTTATTAATGCCTGTTGACAGAATTTGCTGATTTATGGAATGATAAAAAGAAATATCCAAAAGTCATCACAATTTCCATATCCAATTTTGAATCTGGCATCATCTAATGTTTACATCTCTGCTCTGGAAATGTATAATTAATACCACATATATATCAAGATAATGCACCACATGCACATTATTTCAGAAAACTTGCAATACAGAGAAATAATTGTCTCACTGTAAGTAAAGTGATATACATTAATTAAAGATTTAACCCTATTTGTCTTATTTTTGGTCTAAAAATGTATGAAACTAGTTTTTTCCTCATACTCTGAGCCAAAAATCTTCCCTTCAGGAGCACTCACAAACACCAAACTTCCCTGTTTTATTCCAGTTTATATTCTGAAGGTTTTTACAGTGTGGTTTGCACATATATATCATTCAAAATCTTATTTATAGAACATTGTATACATTAAAACACAGCAAAAATGATTCTCTTATGTATGTTGAAAGTATTTTCTGAAGTACTGTGAGTATGACTGTTGTGTTATGTGTATTTATGTAATCTAATAACTGAAATATTCTTTATGAAAATAATGGAGACCCCAGGAAGATTAGCTAAACTCTAAAAAAAAAACTTTTCTGTAAAATTACTGTAAACTACTAGCAGCTGTAGTTGTCAGCATCCTACTGTTACTTTACAGCGTCACTACTGTAAAGTAACAGTAGTGTAAAGTATTGAGGGTGTGCACACATACATTTTAACATCAAGTTTATCACAGTATTTTGCAGTAGAATTTAAGGTTTACAATGTAATACTGGCTCCAAAATGCATAAAGATTTACAGTATTTACTGTACTCTTGGAAAACTGTACATTGCTGTTACAATTTTGCCATGTTTTTACAGCAATAGTGTCTAAAACAGAAGCTAATGGGGATCCTAATCAACAAAAACAAAGTTATGCAAAAAAGCGGATATTTAACTAGATAATGCCTCATTTGCATAATTAAACAAAGAAGCTATAATGCAAAAAATGACTGTCTTAATGTATTTATTAAACTGGTGAAGTTTCATGATGGCATATTTTGGTTAAAAATTTGACCCTATTCACCTGGAGTGTCACCTTACAAGAGACTTTTTGTGCCTGTGACTTAAAGCTTAAAATACCTCTAGAAATCACAAAGTACCAAAGTCAGAAAAGAGGAAAAGTATAAAGATGCTCTGTTTGAAATTAATCGTCTTATCTATGAGAGAATAAATTAAGTGATTTCTAAACTGGAAGCAGAAAAAACACATTTTCTTGCTGTAAAATAAGGATGAAAAGCAAATGCACCCCTAACACAACCTCATGCACCTGAGTGCAAGTTTGAATAAACAGCGGAAGCTACAAATCAGAGTGTAAAAAGGCTTATCGGTGACGTTAGATAAACTGTCTTTGGAGAGGAACAAAGGAGGATTTCACTCCGCGCCATATGGAAGAATGTCTGCATTATAAGCACATAACACATCTTGTTTCGCCTTTGCATCACTGCTGCATAATGATGTATGCTCACCCCAGCCGGGCGACACCAGAGGCAAAATCCCACTGTGCTGCAGATTAACAAAAACACACACACACACGCACACAAAAACACCTAAAACCACTTAGGCTCTGTTCTATGTGCTCCAGCGGCAAAGGCGACACCTGCTTATTGAGAACAATCGTCTAACTGTAGGGTACATTTTTATGGAAATGCTCTCGCTCCCCTCGAGAGAGCGTTGCTTAGGGATTACATACACATGCTGGAGAAGCAGCGTGGCTCACAGGGCTCCCCGTGCTGAGAGCAGTGGTATTTAACACACTGCGAACAAGCAGGAGGATGACGAAACAGAGCCTCCATTTTGGCTCCGAGCAACACACAAGGGGGTGGTGGGGGGGATCACAGGCTGAGGAGGGACTGCCTGATTAATTGATTGATTTATTGACTGTTTGATTGAGCTCTGTTGATGCACACACACATGCAGTGTATGATATAGATGGTCGGCTGTAATAAGCAGTGGGAAGCGGCTGGAAGTGAGTAAGAGCAGAGAGGTGGGAAAGGGGAGGGTGGTATGTAAATCTGTGAAATCAGCGATAATTACAGTGAGTGCACAAAAAGCCACATCACAGTTGGCAGAGATGGTGCTAATCATCCTGACACAGTCTGCACCCAGACACAGTGTGTGTGTGTGTGCGCGCGTGTGTGTGTATCTGTGTTTGAGGGTGAAAAGACAGACAGAGAAAAGAGGTCCAAACAGCTCGTGTTGTACCGCAAAACACTGTTTGCGTGTGGGGTTCCTCTCGCCTTTGGCAAAAACAAGACCAACCTTTTCCTAATTTCACGGCTGTGCAGCACATTTGATTACTGAAATAAACCGCTGCCTGCACAAAATAAATGATATTCTTTAAAAAAAACATAGTATTTGTTATATCCATGCATCGGTGAATTGGATTACTAGATCTTAATTTCAGAGCAGAAATGAACGCCTGCAGATATATGGAGGCACATGTAATTATTATAGGCATAGGTGTAGATTTCAGGGGGGACTCAGGGGACATGTCTCCCCTTGATATTTGTGTCCCTCAAACAAAAACATGGAAGTAGATGTTTATTTTGACTAAACCGAAGACATTTACACCATAAATTGTTGCAAAAAAGGCACAAATTGGTGCAAAAAACATGAAATTGCAGAAAGTTTAGTTTGATGCTCAATTTTTCATTTGCATAGGACCCCCAAAACCCATTTCATAAGTCTCTCCCCCAAGGATGAAAGGAAAACTTCGCCCTTGACAACAGGAATAAATTATTATCATTTTAAATATATTATTTTTAAGAGCCACATTCAATTAAAAAATAAAATGTGTGTGTGTGTGTGTGTGTGTGTGTGTGTGTGTGTTTGTTGGAATGAGATTGTAAGCAAAACCACCTGATGGAAATTATTATTACAATTTTATATTTATTATTTATTAATTTAATGTCATATTATTGACATTATTTTGTTTTTAAAATTGTTTTTATGTTATTATTGTATATTATTTACCTCATTATTTATTTAAATTATTAAAATAAATAAATAGAGGCATCAAACTGTGTGATCATTCCAAAAAGTTAAAAATGAAACAAAATAAAAATATAATTGTGTCTATTTTAAATAACAAAAATTGATGAATTGGGGGTTGCATTGCTCTGTGAGAATATAAATGTCATTTTAGGCAACACACTGCTTTCACGTGACTGTTAAACTATAGGTCAAATGCAAAAATGTAATCTGACAAATGCATGTCTTTGTCACGTGTACAGACAGTTACTGTTAGGTTGCAAGTCTTTTTCTTTCACTATTATTTGAAAAAAATCCATAAAATGGAGCAATGAGTGGAGGACGACTCCAGCGTGGATCTGTATGCTGCTAATAGAGCACATCATGTTGTGACATTTCTCTAACGGATGACGAGAACTTCAATTAAAATCTCTGCGAAATTAACAAGTAATTTCACTGATTTATAATCCGTCATTCGTCTCTAATTTGTCTTTGTCTGCGCAGAAGACCCTCCCCTCCTCACCGCACAAAGCCTCCCCCTCTCTCCCCCCTCAGCCCCCCGCAAACAGCTGCTCTCACCTGGATCACCCGCATGTTTAGTCCCGTCTCCTGGGCCAGCTGTTCCCGGATGTGCCGGGTCGGTTTCGGTGTGGCGACAAACGCGGCCTTTAACGTTTCCAGCTGCTTGGCCTTGATGGTGGTCCGGGGCCCCCGCCTTTTGGTCCCCGAGTTCTGCTCCTCGTTCTCAATATTGTTCGTTTCCTTATCTGAGGACGTTGAATTGTCCGTCTCTTTTATGTCGTCCTGCATCGGGTCCTGCAGATCCGGCGATAAACTCCTATCTGTACACGACGACACTGAGGGGGGAAACAAACAAGAGGAAGGTCACGATCTGAAATGTCAGGGAGGAGGAGGAAGAGGAGGAGGAGGAGGGGGGCTTTAATTAGGCCTGCAGAGCGGCGATATGCATCCAAAATATGTGACTGAAGTCTGTCAAAAAACGCACCTGCATGACATTTTTGCACCTTTTTCACCCATGCAGCTGTCTTTTTTTAAAAATGCATTTGCTTATTTGCAGATTTTACAGCTAGAAACGCATAAATTCACAGAAATCCTCACCTGTGCTGCAAAAAAAATCGCACATCTGCATGCAAATTAACACTATATATAAAATGCATGTAAAAGGTCAATGTGGTAGTGTCTGTGGAGCTGGGAGGTGGGGTTTGTGTCCTCGTGCGCTTTCTATAAGGCTGAAAACACCTGGAATCCCACAAAAAACCGCACCTGCGTCAGATTTTTGAACCTTTTTTTCCATGCAACTGTCATTTTAAGAATGCATTTTCTTATTTGCATTTGATACTGCTAAAAACGCTTAAATTCACAGAAATCCACACCTGTGCTGCAAATAAATCGCACGCAAATTAACACCATAGGTAGCCTATAAAAAAGTGAATGTGGCAGTGTCAGAGCATAGGCTGTGGAGCTGCATGGGGAGTGGGGTTTATGTCCTCATGAGGTTTCTAGAAAGCTGAATAGACCTGAAATCTCACAAAAAAACGCACCTGCATGACATTTTTTCACCGTTTTCAACATGCAACTGTCTTATTAAAAATGCATTTTCCCTTTTGTATATTTTACAGCTAAAAAAAACCTCACATTCCCAGAAAGTCTCACCTGTGCCACAAGTAAACCACACATATGCATTCAAATTTACATATTTAAGTATAACATGCATACAAGCGAGCGTGGCATTGTCAGTGCATATCTTTGGAGGTGTGAAGTGGAGTTTTGTCTTAATGAGGCTTCTGTAAGGCTGTATAGACCTGAAATCTTTCAGAAAACGCACTTGGATGATATTTTTGCACATTTTATTCCTTCTTCTTTAAAATGCATAAGTTTATCTGCAGATTTTATATCAAAAAAGGCACAAATTCACATAAACCATCATCAATGCTGCAAATAAATCGCACATATGTATGCAAATTAACACTAAAATGCATAAGAGTGTCAGAACACAGGATGTGCAAAGTGGGGCATGTGTCCTCATGAGCTTTCTATAAGGTTGAATAGACTTGAAATCTGTCAATAAATGAACCTGCATGATATTTCTGCACCTTTTTCCCATGCAACTGTCTTTTTTAAAAAAAATGCATTTGCTTATTTGCAGATTTTTAGAGCTAAAAACGCATATATTCACAGAAATCCTCACCTGTGCTGCAAATAAATCACATATATGCAAATTAACACTCAAATCTATCTAAGAAAGGAGCAAGAGTGTGACATTGGGCTATGTGTCCTCATGAGCTTTGTACAAGGTTGAAATCTCACAAAAACGCACTTGAATGACATGTTTGCTTCTTTTAATTGTCTTTCTTAAAATGTATTTGCCTATTTGCAGATTTTATAGCTAAAAAACGCATAAATTCACAGAAATCCTCACCTGTGCTGAAAATAAATCGCACATACTGTATGCAAATTAACATAATGTATAAGACGCATATAAGAAGGCAGCGTGGCAGTGTGGAGCTGTGGAGTGGGGTTTCTGTTCTCACAAGGCTGAATAGACAGCGGGAACACACGGCCACACTAACATACTCATCCCCAGCGGATCCAATACAATAATAGAAAGCCATTGTCCTGTGGAGGTAAATATTGAAACCATTCATCTGACAAGGTTGTTGTGAAATGCTCTCCACGGACTGCTGCAACAAAAACTGAATCCTGCGCTACATTTAAAGCCTCCACCCTCCGCTTTCTTTCTTTTGTGCATTCACAGGCCGGTTATTTATCATATATGCATTTGTTTATTTACCCACAAGACGGTGTATTTTTGACAAAAACACAAATTAGGGATGATTATTTTCGCGCTGATTACCTGAGTTCAAGTTGACTTCCTTGATGGCCCCGGAGCTCATGTAATCTTCTTTGCACACGAACTTGTTCTCGTCTATCACGTAGAGCTCCTCTCCCGTGGACAGCTGCTTGTTACACACCATGCAGGTGAAGCAGTTCAGGTGAAACACCTTGCTGCGGGCTTTGCGGACCAGGTCGCTTGGCGAGATTCCCTGCAGACAGCCCGCGCATTTAGTTCCAAACCGCCTGCACGAAATCCAAAAAAATTATTATTTTAATTATTATTTCCATTAAAAAAAAAAGAATTATTAAATTACATTCTGTTTAACTCCACATTTAAAAATAAAAACTTGCAAATGCTCGTTAGGCCAACAAAACATGCATATTATAATTATGATCCAAAACCTACACATGTGCATATCAGCAATAATAAAATGTATAATTATTATCATAACAGTTCAACAGGAATAATTAATTAAAGCATTGTTTACCTGTAGTTAATATTGCATGTAAACACATATCATTAATAGAAGTCAATATATACTAAAGAAAAAGATCACTTCTAATGTATTGTAATTTTTAAAATTGCATTTGGGATTTCTTGCATTTTGTAGGACTTAAAATACCAGTTAAAAAGAACCTGGGACAAAATAATAATAACAATGATGATGATGATGATAATAATAATTGATAATAATAACAATAATTCCCCTAATTTCTCACTAAAATCTGTAAAAAAAAACATTGTTATAGTTCGTATTGAGTAATTAGCAAACAATTATCACAATAAACAAAAGCATATTTTTGTCTCTATACAACTGACTGGAAGTATTAATATTGGCGGCGAAGACCGTCTCTCTCTCCCTCTCTCTCTCTCTCTCACACACACACACACACACACAAAATCTGATTTTGTGTTTTTTTTTTCTGAGCCAAAAACCCCCGCGCGCTCATTATTTTTGATGGAGGTGCTCTGACAATAACCCCACGCAAAACGTATTAGTGACAATCAACACATTGTAGCCTCGGATATATTATGGGATTAAGCAGAGTGGGAGCATCTTAGCGTGAAAATCTTCTCTTAATCCATATTCACCCGCTTAAACACCGAGTGGGAAGACTCATCAATTTGATACACAAATAACCCCAAAAATAAATTCCCATAATGATTTGTCAAAAAGGGAAAAAAAGTGGTTTTGTAATTCCACGTCGGAGAAAAGGTGAAAGAAAACACCTGAATTATGCTATTTTTATTTTTTTAAGTGTTTGTCAGGTGAAGTTTTATTAAGATGAGGCTCACGCGGGGCCTGCTCCTACCTGGATGTCCCCCTCGGGCCTATCGGGGGTCGCGTTAAGCCCCCCGGCTGCAAACAAGCGCTCCTTTTGTGCACCATTGTTTTAACACTAATGTCGCCTTGTCTCCCCATTTGCACCGGTATCGCTCCGCCGTCCCTCCTTTCACATGCATGGACGGAGCCTCCCCCAGCGAAAAGGGCACAACTCTACTTACACAACAAATGGACATATTAGGGTGATTACTGTTTCGCCTGGCTAATGGCTCGGCCATTTAAATCCACCGCTTGATGGGACCTGCGGTAATATGATGGCCAAGGCCGCGCGAGGCCAATAATAGCGCGTCCGGACAAAAGGCTAATGTGTCTTACATGTCATTAGACAATTTGGGGGAAAATAACTGACACATACAAATGAAAATGATGCTAAGAGAGTGCGACGGGACAAACAAGGGCTTCACTTATCACTCAATTACCTGGGACACTTTTTGGGGATTGTGAACCGGTTAATAGCCTAATGGCTGTTTGGGAAAGTGTTGTCTGGAGCCGGAAAATACATTTAAAAAAATAAAAAGCACAGATTGCACGTGGCTGTAGAATAATATTACAGTTTTTTTGTGGTTGTTGTTTTATTGTGGAGGCCCGATAATGAAGGCCATATTATATATTTCAAATATTTCATCTTAGAGAGGAATTCAAATTGTATATTTTATAGTATTACATTTATTTTACATGTAAACTGCACTGTTAATTATTTCCAGGATTTTTGAGAACGTAACTGTAATATTTCATAATAAATTACTGTTAAAAATGATACAGTGATAAAGATTCATTGTGAAATGTTTGGCTGTACATTTACATTAAATTACTGGCTGTACTAGTTGCATTACTTTTACAGTAAGTTCTCATTTTGACTAATTTATTGTGAAATACTATGCAGTTACATCCTGTAAAGTCTTGAAAATAATCACAGCATCTCTGCACCCATATCAACTACATCATTTTAGAGTAATTTGTTGTGAAATATTGCACTTACATCCTGTAAAATCTTGGAAATAATCACAACATATTTGTATCTGTATCACTATATGATTTTTGCAGCAATTTATTATGAAATATCACAGTTATATCCTGTAAAATCCTGAAAATAACAGTGGCAA
Organism: Plectropomus leopardus; assembly: GCF_026936395.1. Classification (NCBI taxonomy): domain Eukaryota; kingdom Metazoa; phylum Chordata; class Actinopteri; order Perciformes; family Serranidae; genus Plectropomus; species Plectropomus leopardus. The sequence continues at coordinate 27,274,454 of NC_142195.1, forward strand.
ATATGCTGTAAATTATTTCCAGGATTTTAGAGGATGCAACAAATATTTTATAATAAATAACTGAAAAAATAAAACTTCACTTACTGTGAAATCAGCTATTAGTTAACTGTAAAACATTTTACAGTATATGTTTTGTATTTTTTGACCTCTGTGCACACAGAATTTAAGCTCAGGCTTGACTTTGTGGGCCACATTATTATAACTAATATTTTTCTTTTACTTCCCTACATTTTTCCTCAATATTGCACCCATAAAAATATTCCCCTGTTGATAAAATGCGGTGCATATTGTCGTGGAGATTAATCAGAGCGCAGAACTCTGACCCTCTGTTACCTGAAAAAGTCCATTTTGCAATAGAGCTTGCCGTCCCTGGAGAAGCACTTCTCGGTGAGGTTGCAGTTGCACTCGCAGCACTGGACGCACTTGGCGTGCCAGGCTCGGTCCAGCACGTTGAGGAGGAACCGGTCCAGGATGGGCCGTTCGCAGCCGGCACAGTGGACCATCATGTCTCCGGCCTGCAGGACGCCGAGTGCCGACCTTCCCACACGGACTGCGCTGCTCGGACTGGGGCAACCTACGCGGAACAACGTCTTGGCTCCGGGGAGGTTTTTGCTGTCAGGCGAAAAGTGGACGAACCTCCCGTTTTTGGAGTGACAATCCTCGGGAACCCTTGTAGTCCTGCTCCTGATCTGTCCTGGCACTTGTCACAATCCACAATCCAGAGGAGAGGAGGAGAGATTTCAGCCGCGCCAGCTGATGGACTGCGTAATGAACACACCGGACATGTTTTCTCACGCGCGCACAGTTTAAAACATCATCATTCAAACGTGTTTATTTCTAATATTTCATCCTCGCGCTCGCGCTTTGTTTTGGGTCCAGTCATTTCCTCTCGGGCTCACCTCACGCCGCCACTTTCGCATCCCTGTGCCTGCGTTATCACGAGGTTTTGCCAGCGCGACGCGCGTCCTGCGCTCACATTGGATGACGCCCTTGTTAATTCCCGTGCCAGGAGAGCCAATCAGAGCGCAGTTGTTATGGTTACACGCTCATAGCTGTAGCCTCCGAGCGAACCTGGAGCGCACACAGAAACACCAGGGCCGCGCGTGCAGGGTGTTTTGTAGAGGCGCGCTCAGAGGCCAGCCTGCATGTGCAAGGTTTCATGGTGGGTCATCACTGACTTTACAACGAAGCAGCATCAGAGAGTGAAGCGCGAGGGCCTATCTGCATCATCCAGATCGGACCTTAAACTTGAAAAACCACACAAAAAAAGCACGTGGAAGGTTGGGAAATACCTGAACAACAGGCGCAGATGAATGTGAATAGATGCGGTGGGAGTAGCCGAACAAGCGCTTAATGCTACACCAGCCTCATAATGGCCTCGTGACAAAACGCTCGTGCATCACAGTGTGTCCGTGCAGGGCCGCGGAGGAGGGGCCGCGGGGCCTTTTCTCATGCAGAAAGCTATTTACAGGGAAATGCGATGGATTAGCTGCAGCTCATCAATAGGGAGAGCCCGCTCAGCTTTAACAGAGTGGCCACCAATCGAAGGGAATTTCAATATTTACCAACAGCCTCGTTTTGTTAGTTTGCAGTTAAGCAAACATGAAATACGCTAATTCGTGTTAGTGGGATGAACGACAGGCAGGTTTTTTCTCCTCTTTTTCCATGTTAATGATGATTCATTTCAATGACATTAGGTGTGAATTTTGACTCATTTTTCCGCGATTACAGGTCGTTCAGACAACATTTAGAGAGCAGCAGATAAACAACAGAGCTGTTAGTTTTAACAGACGGAGGAAACCAAACCATTAAGATAAAGAGACACATTATTATTTAGTTTCTGTCTTATCTATATTTGATCTAATATTAATGACAAGTCAATTTAGTTATCAGTTAATAGATAAAATTAATGAAAATTAAACATTTATTATTATTTTTTTCTATATTACATTTATTTATCAGATATTATAACATATATGGCCTTTAAGGACACATTTTCTTGTCCAACTCCAAAGCACTGAAGTCAAAGTGTCTCTGATTTTCTCAGGGACACATGGACAAGTGGACAGATATTTAACCATCAACTTTATAATTAATGACCTTCATTTATCGATCTTTCTTTCTTTCTTTCTTTTTTCTTGTCTTTTTCTTTCTTTTCTCCCCCTTGTCCTTCTTCCTGTCTGCTTCCTTTCATTTCCTTCCTTTTCTTTAGCATGTCTTTCCATCTTATTACATATTTTTTGTCTTTCTTTTTTTGCTTTCTTTGTCTCTCTTTCTTTCTCTTGTCTTTCACTTTCTATATTTTCTTTCGTTTTGTCTCTTCCTTTTCTTTTTCCTTCTTTTGTGTCTCTTTCCCCTTTCTCTCTGTCCCCCTTTTCTTTTTCTTCCTTGTTTCTGTCTTTTCCTCTTTCTTTCTTTCTTTATTACTTTCCGTATTTCCCTTTTCTGTCTGTATTTCTTTCCTTTTCATTCTCTCCTCTTCCTATTTTCTTTCATTTTTTCATCTCATTTTCTTTCTTTCATTGTCTTTCTTCTGGCTTTATTTCCTTTCCTTTCATTGTTTCTTATCTCTCTCTCTTTCCATCTCCTTTTCTTTCTTTCTGGCTTTATTTCCTTTATTTCTGTTTTCATTCTACATCAAGTTGAAGTTGGCATGAGATGTTTGTGAGATGTTGTATTTTGGTTACTTAACGCACAACTTAAACCCAACGAAACGTCATCATCAGTATTCTGCGTCAAACTGACACTGACGAATTTATGTAACGACCTAAATTCAACCAAATATCAACATGAAATGACATTAAAGGTCAGCTGGGTTCTTTCTTTCTTTCCTTTTTCTTTGTCATCTTCCAAACTAACTTCCTGGTTGTTGTCCTGCTGTAATGCATCCTGCTTTTTGGCAACCGAAACTAATAGTCCACCAACAGAACATTTATTGGAATTTTTAACATTTCAACACTTTATTAGTTTAATTTAAGTGTTTTGCTGTATGTGACAATTCAAGACTAAATATGACCAAAATAACTTAAAATAGGCCCATTTATTTGACCCATGCACAAGTTTAACCACATTTTCTGAGAAAATGCAGAGAATTGTCACATATACATACACTAACATCTACAGAATAAATAAAAACAGTTGAATTGTTGAAGTATTCACTTCCTTGTACTCCTTTTTGGACATAAAATACTCACATTTGTTTACTGAATATGTCCTATTGGCATTCTGGTATTGTTTTTCTTGCTTATTCTTATTATTTTGCAATTATTTTCCATTTTATTTGACATGTTTGAAATAAAGATCTAACTATTAGACAGCTGTGGTTATGTCATTATTAAGATGTTTATTCTCATTCTATATTTTTCATGATTATTGATTATATGATGATTATACCAAATTTTGCCCTTTTTTAACTTATTTTTTCAGCTCAGTTGGTGATGTTTTTAGATTATCGTGATAAATCAGGCCACCCTGACCGGGACAAACTGGCTTCGTCCTCGAGCAAGGTCGTCTAAAGTTCTAGTTAATGAACAAACATGTCGTGATCTTATGATCGGATTATTTTGGGGGACGGTGTAAAACCATGAACTTGGTATTTGTCGTGATTGGTGTGTAAAAGGTATCAGCCCCTTTTAAGAAGTTATATTGGCATGTGAGGAATAATTTTGAGTTAGGACTCAGATCGTTGTTACTTCAATAAAGATTTGATGTTTCTTAAGACAATGCTTTTGAGAAGCTTGATTTTAATTAAAAAGTATTCAACTGAATAAGCTGCTGAAATTAGGGGTCGACCGATATTGGTTTTTCAAGGCCAATACCGATTATTAATGGTGAATGGGACCGATAACTGATATGCATTTACAATAAAAATTTAAATATTTCTGTCAATATTCACAATTTGGAATGTAACAAACTCCAATGCAAAACTTTGTTTAAATGCGTTTAGCAAATGTTTCATCAAAAGTAAAACTTTCAACATAAAAAAAATCAAAAACTTTTTGATTTTATAAAGTTTAGAAAATCTAAATAATAAATTAATATATAATATATAATATTCGTTCTTTGCACTTTTTAATTGATTTTAATCGATTTATGAATTAATTTTATAATTAATTACTAAAATAAAACACAGATACAGATAATAAAATGACAAATATCGGCCCCAATAATCGGCGGGTTAATAATCTGTCGAACCCTGGTTGAAATGTTCTCTATAAACATCTGTAGGTGGACTAGCCGCATAAAGTGTTACCTATTATGTTCGATATAATGTATAATTAGTGTTTTTCTGTGAAAATTACCCCCAATACAGTGTGGTTTTATCCTCCAGGTAGCCGTGGTTTAACCTGCATGTTCCAGGCGTTTGTAGAGATGAGGCTGAATGAGTTTCCCCCAATTATCCAAGCTCCAAACACAGCAGCCTTTAGCCTGTAAAACAAGGCAGAGACAAAAACAGGGGGGACGGAGGGTGGATTATTATTCAGGAGGACACGGTGGGAAAAAGAACATGTGAGGCAAATGTGCCCAACCATCTCTTGTTTGAATGTAGCCACATCACATTGTGCAAAATAATAAAAAAAGGCCCTGTTTGCTCTGCTGTGTACACCGAGCGTCACCCGAACAGACTCTCACCTGTGGAGTGAAAACCGAGGAGCTGTCCACGGTGCTGAAGAGAAATCAGCACCAAGGACAGCGACAGGCTTTTCTGCTTTCAATGGGAAATCCTACTGTACATTACATGATCACATACGGCTTCTGCTCCATTCTGTAGACACCGTGTTTACGTTAATTGGGCCCTGACACTGTTGTGCTGGTAGATTGAAAACTGGCTAAAACACAGCCTTGACCCTGAGCTGTCGTTCTTCCTCCTATAGGGACAAATTCACTCGTCGCATTCTTCAAAACATTTTTTATGCCTGCTCCTTCAAGGACTTTACATCTTTGCTTCCTCTTGATGCTTCTTTCTATTCGTTTTTCCATCTTCTATAGATGTATGTCGCTCTGTGGAGGTTTGTAAACCGCACTCTGAATACGTAAAGATGGACAAAGTTCGTAGATGGAGCAAAACATGACATATCATGATACGGAATATATGGTTTTATAAAAAATGAACACACTAATTAGATAATGTCATATAGTGTTTCATTAACCCTTTGAAACCTGGAGCCACATCATTATTTTTTTGCTGTTTTTTTAGACACCTTTCTTGAACCCGGAGAAAATGGCGCAATTTTAAAAAAAAAAAAAAAAAAAAAATATATATATATATATATATATATATATATATATATGTATATATATATTTTAAAAAGATAGGTAAAAACTATTTTGGCAGCTAATAATCAAAATTACATACTTAAAATTATATTATAACATTTTAATTTTTTAAGCACTTCTTTGTTTTTTTTATTGTTTTTTTACTCTCTTTCTTTTTTTTTTTTAAATAAAATTTAAGGTAATTTTCTTTTACTTTTTACTAATTTCAATAACCTTTCAAAAGTGTAATTTTTTAAGTTAAAAAAATGTTACCGCACCAAGAAATATTACCTCATAAATGCAAAATGTTTCACTGCACAATTTGAAAACATAAAATGCAATGTAAAATTTGAAAAACCTGATGCATTGCAGTGGCATATGGTAGTTCAGTCTGTTCTCATTTTCAAGTCGTCAGTGATTTCAGAGTCAGACAACAACATCCTGTGCCACCTTTTGCATCGCTATGATTCGCCACCGGTCAGCCAGACAGCACCTGCCGCAGCGGTATGATACACCACTGGACGGCGTCAGTTTTAAAACGCTGCTGGTAGCGGCACAGCCTCACATAAGTAGTACTTACATAAGTAAGTCCCTGTAGGGCAGGCAGGTTATGCCAGTTTCCTCTTATTTTATAGCTCCAACTTATTTATTCTCTCTCAAACTCAGAGCTAACAAATATTGAATGATGTTCGAGCTCTGCTTGGACTGAGATGGATGGAGCTTGTAGCGTCATTGCATCATGCCGTAAAAGGGGCTTAAATTAGCACATCTTCGTGGTTGTCAAATTTCCATCAGTTGGATTTTTTTTCAGATGCCCGATATACCGATATATAACAACTGATGTGGCCTATAATCAATAGCGATATATTCCATATTTTACCAAACCTAATTTTAGTGATCATCATGTCTATTCTGTCGTGGAATTAACATCATAATATGCATACTCTTATGATGACGGTCCATCAGCAGATAAAATAAAAAGTTTTTCAGTGTATGTAATATTCATTCATAGTGCAAAATATTTCTATTTGTTCTTATTTGCACTGTGGGCACAGAGAGAAACGCAGTTTCAATTGTCAGAATTGACAATAAAACTGACTTTGACTTGACTTTGAAAATAAAAAACTTGAACTTAGGGTTGATGTTTTGTAGATGTTTACCTTCGCAATTTAAAAAAAGACTGATTTGTGATATCGGCGGGATCAGCCAATTCCAATATTTTACTTGAAAGCCAATATTAGCCAATACTGATGATGTGCCAATATTATCGTGCATCCCTACTGAAAACGATATTTTGGGTTTTTTTCGTGATTCATCACTACTTTTCCAGTGGGAATTGTTCCCCCAAAAACCAGGTACTCTATTCCAAAACATGATATTTTCTTAACCATAACCAAGCGTTTTGGTGGATAAACCTAACCACACATTAATTACGTCGTTATTGAAACGTTGAGTTTTGTGCAAAATACGAAAAATACTCCAAATTAGGGTTGATGTTTTGTACATGTTCACTTTGTCAATTAAACATCATTAATGGTTTGTGATATCCGCAGAAATCAACATGTCAGCCGATACAGGTATTTCATTTTAAAGCCAACATCGGCTGATACCGATGATGTGCCGATAATATTGTACATCTCTAGTTTCGTTAACATCGGTCACACAAGGTAACGCTGTAGGAGCAAATCTCTGCGTATACTTCGGAGTGTGATCTATCTCTTTTGAATTCAAGTTTTCGTTTCCAAAAGTAAGAGTGTGTTATGTCTCCTTTCGAAGGCTCCTCAGTGTTGCTTTAACTGTATATAAAATTAGAGGTGATAATTTATTTAAGCACCAACAGAGAGCGAGAGGTGGATTTGAAAATGTCAACTGACGTGTGCTTATATCCATATAGCTGCATATGTGCTCGAATGTAACAGAAGCCTTGAATATTTATATATTTGTGAGTGCAGGGTTGGCTGCCTCCAGTGGGACGGAGGTGTTGGTGGGCTGAGCAGAAGGAGACGGGAGCGGCGAAAGATGGAGGGGAAAGAGAGAGTCCCTCAGGCGTGTCCGGGCTCTGATGGCTCCCCTGACAACCTCCTCTGTAATGGTCTCCCTCTCTCTCTGAGTGCTGTGAAATTGCAGGCCGGCGCTCTACAGCTGAGGACTCAGAGGAGACAAACGGCCTTTTAATTCAGAGCGCAGAGAGGTGACGGAGAGGGAGGCCCTAAGGGAGGGCTACCAGTCAGACATCCATCATACTAACCTCTCCCTTGGGACTGGCCCTGCCAAAGAGGGGGCCCTGGAGGTGGTCTCGGGCGTACATGTGTGAGCGCGTGCGTGTGCGTCTTTGGGGTTGCGGTGACACCGCATGCATGGAATGGCGGCTGCAGGGGAGGGAGGAGGAGCCGTGCTGCTCAGGTGTCCGCACTGTAAAATCTCACAAGTTGATTTTACTTAAAAAAATCTAGAAAACTGATGCCTTGAGAAATGTTAGTAAATAAAACTATTAGTCTTAATTCATGTCTTTGTGCCTAATTGTTATATTTACTTAAAATGTAGTTATATTTACTTATTTTTGTGAAGTTGTGTCAACTCAGAAATAACAAGTTTAATTAGATCAATCTTTCTATGTTTTAGCATCTTCAGTAAACCAAGTTAACCGTGCAATATATCTGTATTTTGCTGGTTGTAAACAAGTAAACATATTTGTATATATTTGATCATATTTCTCAAACATGATCACAAAACAGAACTCGCAGATCTCCAAACTTCATCTTTGGCAGAATCTTTGTAATGATCAAGTTAAGTCAGGGTAACTTAGTTTTCTTCAGTTGCTAAGAAAGAACAAGGTAATTTAATTTGTCAACAAGTTTTAAAAAAATGGGTCAATACAAATACATTTTGAGTAAATTTACCAATTAGACATAAAAGGAAAAACACATTAAAGGGATAGTTCACCAAAAATTGAAAATTTAGTCATTATCTACTAATCCTCTTGCCGATGGAAAGTCAGGTGAAGTTTTTTAGTCCACAAAACACAGCCGGAGTTTCTCGGGGAAAATTGATGCGAATGGTGACCAGGATTCGTATGTTAAAAAATACATAATAAAACCACAAAGTGTCTCCGTACTGCTCATCCAAAGTAATCCAAGTGTCCTGAAGCCCTGATATGCCAACTTGTTTTGAAAAATGTCACTGGCGCCATGTTTTTAGCCTTGTTGTAGCCTGTAGATCCTAGTGTTGGAGCCGTGTTCATGTATGCACGCTCGCGCAAAACCAACAGGAGCTCACGGTATCTGCACGCCATTGTCTACACGCTACCTGGAAGCCTCCCGTGAATCCTGGTCACCATTTGCTTTGATTGTCTGGGAGATGAGTCCAACGCCTTTTCCCCGTGAAACTCCGGCAGTGTTTTGTGAACCACAAAACTTCACCTGACTTTGCATCAGCATCTGGGTGAGTGAATGACTGGATTTTCATTTTTGCATTAATTATCCTTTTAACACTGTTATACTGACTTACCTTTTAAAGGCAATCAGTGTCCAAGATTAACTTATCAGATTTTACAGTGCAGGCTGTCAAGGTGCAGAGCGGAGCAGTGAAGGTGGGAGTTTTTTTTTCCCACCACATTTATCTATGCACCTATTTTTTATATTTCTATCTTTTTTTCTCTTCATGGCTTCATTTTCAGCGCACAGGGCACAGCAACAACCACTAATGACCGCGCTGCTGCACCGGGGAGGAAGGGTTTTTTGTTTACTTTCATAAATATTTTTCTGAAATTCAATTACTGCAAACATTAACCTTTATTTCTGTCATCCTCAGAGCGCAGATTGTGTAGGAGCTCGTACTGCAGGGACAAAGAGGGTTCAGGGTTTTGTGGACGTTGCTCTCAGTGTTTATATTACTCCTTTTTACTCCATGTGCATTTCACACTAAAAAAGACAGAGAGAGAGAGAGCGACGTGGAGCTGCAGAGGTATTTCATGAAGGCCTCTCGGCAGGGAAAGTGGGTCGATGCTCAGATGTTGGTCCTTGGGAATTATGTTTTTGTGATGGTCTGTAAGCGCCCGGTAAACTGTTGGGGGGAGTGAGACTAACAAAGCATCTATCCTCCAGAATGGATACATAAATACAATGTTTTTTAAGCGATTTATAAAATGGTTAATCAAAATTATTCTTGTATTTTTTTTAATCTTTTCCAAGCCCTCTGCCGTAACTTTTATCCAGCTCGAAGGCTTTCTGATCTTTATTTTCATGCGGCGAATAAAAGAGGCGCTCCAACCCGTGTGAAGGCTTCTCTTAATGTTTTGTGGAGAGGCGAAAGAGGCAGGATTTTAGCGACGGGCTCTGAATGTGTCGAAAGTCGATAAATGAATTCCAGGGTATAGGTATTTGAGCTTTACCCTAAGATGTTCTAAATTTGAAAGAGTTACTTATGTTTATTCTGAGGAATGTTTTAATGCGGTTTTGCTGGAATGACTCTTAGGTTTATCAAAAAAAATGACATAAACGTGTTTCACCTTCCGTTAAGTGAATGAATCAAATGAATACGTCCAAAATTTTATAAGCAAAATGTCTATAAGGTTTTTCTTTTAAGCTCTAGTCTTGTCAATGTCAAATTGACTGACATCACGGCGTTTAGACACTTTCAGTATTTAAAGTATTTAAATCATTGAAATCTGAGCAAATTGGTTTGCTTTCTTTTGAAAACACAAAAAAAAGGCAATGAGCAATTTGGCAAGAACTATTCCGCAAACTGCAGGAAATTAGTATATTTGGACAATTATTTTTTAAAAAGGAAGTGAAAAATGTCCAAAAAACTATGTTAATAATTATATAATTAAATATTTAAAATTATTTTACATAATTCTTATTATTTTTGGGTCGTTTCCTTTTTACTTTATTTTTCTTTGGTGTTATTTCAATTTTCAGGTAATTTTCTTGTACTTAAATTTAAAAAAAATTACAAATTTGGGGGTAATTTCTTCTTCAGTTGCTCATTGCCTTTCACCTGTGTTTTTTTTTAAACATCAAGTCAGTATGCACAGGTCTCAAATGGTAAACTGTATCTTATGTTTTAAGGGAACTGTGTGGATTTGGTGAGGAACGCAGACTTTAACCAGCTGAAACTTCTCCCAGTTAAAATTCATCAGTATTCATTGTTCAGGAGGTTTTAATCAGGAGCCAAATTATCAGAGAGGCCCGGTTTTGGGCCAGTTTTGGGCTTTCTCAGATGAATGACGACCATCATGAAAGAAACGTGGCGATATCTTTGGTCGTGGCTCTAAAACAACAGTCCTACGTCGTACAGTGAGAGAGGTTCAAGGATGATCGTTGTCACGGTTGTTACAACCTACGTCCACTAACCGACCAACAGAAATGTAGCATGAAATGATGAGCTGGTCAGCGTGACACTTAATAAACACTAGAAGATGTTAACAAATACTTTGAGCTCTCGTAGCAAAATTTCATGCAAAGTTGGCTACTAAATGCACTCATAAATCATAGCCAAAATAATAATAATAATAATAATAATAAAATAGGATACCTTATTGTGTTTTCTTCTCTTTTGTCCATTCCAATGGATGAAGAATCTTTATGCGAAAATCTAAAAAGTGAAAAAGACAATTAATGGTCTTAATTTTGGATGGAAAATGTGCGATTATTTATTTTTCTTTAGAATTAAGTAATGCTTTAAAACACATTATATTCATTTTTGTCATTGTGTCTCAAATATGATTAATTACTCCTTAAAAATATTATGTGGAAAACCTCCAGAGATTAATATTCTGTAATCGATAAGATACAATAAAAGCTTATTGTGTCATTATAAAATCAAATATGAGCAGTTTCCCTGTTTAAAATATATTTCTCCTATTCTTTTTACAGTTTCAATGATTGATTGATTTGTTTTTAATCCAGAATAAAAGCTGTATGTCTTTTCTATGTTTTTTTTGACATGCAATATAACATCTGATGTTTACTTTAAAAGCTGTTTAAACACAAATTATGTATTTTAACTATATGAATAGTTAAAATGGCAACACTAGCAATGATTGGCTTACAGACGTCCGATCAGTTAAGTCTGTGCATTTGGGTGGAGCTGACTGACAGTTATTATAGATATAGATATCCTAGAAATCTTATGTCCAACTCTTCTCTGTTATCTCTTTGTATTGTGACTCTCAAAAATGAAACTTTGCTGTTTTGTAGTCTTCCTTTCACTTTCAGCTTTTCTCTTTTTGTAATAAAATTAAAATCAACATATAAAAAAAAAGAATAAGTTGTGTTTGCTTTTTGCCCGACAGGAATCCGCACTGGTATGAATAACCGCGTTGTGATTGGACGGACGGGCCGAGCGGGAGGCCATCATCAAGGAAAACAAACATGGCAGGAATCTCAACTCACAAATATAACCTTCTCCAAATACCCAGAATAAAGGACTAATGCAAACAGCCGCACTCACCTCTCACCCTGTGAGCGCAAACACACACACACGGACAAACACACACACACACGCTGGACTGTGAATAGATAATTGGAGCATTGTTCCAGGTGAGCCGCAGTCACAAGTCGCGGTGCATGACTCTTCTTCTTGAATTTCCTCCCCGCAGTCAACCGCTGGGTAAAGTGGTGTGACTCGATGTGGCACGCTGTAAAAAAGACAGGTGGATGGGATCTGGGTAGTTGTGGAGAGTAAAAGCATGACTGCACGGCTCACACTGCGTGGAGTTCAGCCCCTGTCATTGAGATATAATGAGGGAGATCACCTTTCACTGTGGGCCATCCTAATGAGGTAATGAATGGGGGTGTGCATGGCACCTTTGCCCTCACCTACTCTATTAATCAGAGTAGGGTCACACACAGCCGCCAGGACCCGGCCTCCCCCATCTGGCAGCACTAATGGACCAAGCGATGGATTGAAGGTGCTTTTAGTTAAAGAGCTCTGGTTAGTAACCAGGAGAGGAGAGAGGGATGGCATGGTTTCCTGGGAAGAAAAACCAGAGGAAATACAGGGGCGGAGGCAGCTGACTGCGAGAATATTTCACACCTTCGAGGCAGAGGGAGTGAGAAGTGTGCGCGGCGTCGACCTTCGACCTCATCTCAGCCACCTCGAGGGAGGATCAGGAGGGTCAGCCGGCTATCTGGAACGCCCATGGCGGGAACAGAGACTGACAGACATGTACTATATGAACCACAATGAAGGGCGGCATCACTGTGTTACAGCTTTTTTTTAAAAATGCTGGTCTGCGGTCAGACGAGCAGATCTGTACAAGGCGGCTAAAAAATGAAGCCAACACAAAAATGCCAAAAACTGCAGTTCCTCTAGATGGACACTTGGGGCCGGCTCCAAAACAGAGTAAATCCTCATAGACCTCCATGTTAAAATGCTCAACATGGTACAAAAAACTGTTTAGCGTGGCGTCACGATAGCTACGTCAACCGTTCATACAGTCTATGAGCTGTAGTTGGGAATGCAGCCAGAGGGACAGACAAAAACAAGAGAAATATTAGAGAAAATTAAAGGAGAATTATTGGAGAAAATAAAAGAAATACTAGAAAAATTTGAAGAAAAATGAGAGAAATATTGGAGACAATAAGAGAAATATTACAAAAAAGTAGAGGAAAAATCAGAGAAATATTAGGTAAAAATAGTGGAAAAATAAGAGAAGTATTTGGAAAAAAATAGGAAAAAATAGAGATATTGGGGGAAAATAAGAAAAATATTACAGGGGAAAAAAGAAGAAAAATAAGAGAAATATTAAGGAAAATAGAAGAAAAATGAAATATTAATGAAAAGTGTGGGAAAAAGAGGAGAAACTTTAAAGAAAATGAAAGGAAAAATAACAGAAGTCAAAAAAATAAGGAAAGCAGAGATTCACAAATAAATAAAAAGGATCATCTACAGAATCTACGGATGAAAGAGTATAACACGAGCTGTAAGAATATAACGCAAATGCAAGAAACGCCTTATGTCCAAATCATTATCGTTAAGGCTGGAACGTTAGTTTAAATGAAGAAATTTGAGCAAATTTTAGTTTTTAATCAAACAACATTTCAGCTTTTACATCACCAAACTCTGTCTATCATTAATTATGTCTGACACCTGATTCATCTCATTCATTAACAGTGTTACTGACTACTAACACTATGAATTAAATGGTAAATTTTTTATTATCAAGAAGCAAAAATAAATACTTTGCATTGTTGACTCATGCATGATAAGTATTAAAGCTAAAGTAAACTCAACCAGAGAGTTACAGAAAGTGAAGTTCATGTCAATATAACTTGTGTTTATATTAATTCTACAATTTAATTTTACTGTCGGCATGTTGATGAAGACCTTCTTTACTAAAAACATCATTTCAGGACTGGACAAACAAAGCGTAAAAAGTGATTCTCCAAAAACCACCCCACTTTTCCGGAAATGATAAATACCTTATCAAAGTTAAGTTTATTTTCAAACTTTCAGACTCAACAAAAAACAAATCTGTCACAAACAAAAAAACATATTTATCAGCCATTCAGAGGTTGTTCCCTGCAACTGAATGTCAAAAATGTCCAATGCTGTGGCTTTTCAACGAAAGAATTCAGTTACTTTTCCATTAGTGCAGATATTTAAATTATTTAGAAACATGTTTGCGATGCTCTCCTTTAAGGCTCGCTGGGCCACGAGCCAGCGGGATTAATGTTGTTTCCACGGACAAAATGCTGATTACATAAGTCCTGCTACAAGATGTACACAAACACGATAGAAATTATTTTATGATCCCAATCAAATCAGATGCTTTTGGCCTTTCTCACTGCATATATATATATATATATATATATATAGAGAGAGAGAGAGAGTGTGCATCCTGGATCGTCAGCTGTGTGCAGACGAAGAGGGTGATTTGGACTGGACTCAGCAGCTCGACAAAGTGGGAACGCTGGGCAGAAAAAAGGGATGGAGATGGAGGAGGAGGAGGAGGAGGAGGAGGAGGGGGTAATCTCAGCTATGTATGTGCTCTCAGCATCCCGTCCTCCCCTGGCTAACTGCACCGGGCGGCCACTTGAATTAGCAGCAGAGGATTATGGGCAGAGAGCCTCATTAATCTGGGCAACAAACAGCGGCCAGTGTGAATATTTGCACCCAGAAATTGAAAAGATTAAGTCCTATTTGACAATGACTGGCAGGCTCTGCACTGCAAGAGGCTACTGTTAAATATTCATATCCTGGACTCCTTCTCTGCCTCTGTCTGCCTCCTCTGTGTGTGTGTGTGTGTGTGTGTGTGTGTGTGTGTGTGTGTGTGAGTGTGTGTGTGTGTGCGTGTGTGTGCGTGTGTGTCGTTTGTTGCTAAATGGAAGTAATGCGTAAAGACAATAAGTGAAGTTCTGGGATTTTCTGTCGTTCATTATGAGCAGTCAAGCCTACAAATTAAATATGTTTTATAAGCAAATTGGAAAAAAAAACCCAAGAAAATAGAGCTGAATCTATTAGTTTAATAAGAGAAATTAACATATTTCCATGTTAAATTACAGTAAACTTGGAAACAAACTGTTGATGTTCTTGACTCCAAAATGCATAAAAATCCTACAGTGTTTTACAATATTTTGGAAGAATGGTTTACTCCTGTTAGAGTTTGGCTGCATCCAAACCAATAAGTTCATGTTTTTAACCAGAAGACGAAAAATGCTTAAAATTGTATTTTATTTTTAATTGGTTTTAACTTAAAATGTATCCAGCAAACAAACTGTTGATGTTCTTGGCTCCAAAATACATTAAAATCTGCAGTATTTCACAATATTTTGGAAGAATGGTTTACTCCTGTTAGAATTTGGCTGCATCCAAACCAATAAGTTCATATTTTTGGCCAGAAGAAGCAAAACGCTTGAAAAAATGTTTGAATTTTTAAATTTATTTTCACTTAAAATGTATCTATCAAACAGACTATTGATGTTTTTGGCTCCAAAATGCATTAAAAGTGACAGTATTTTAAAATATTTTGGAACAACTTGGCTGTGTCCAAACCAATATTCTCATATTTTTGACCAGAGACGTGCTAAAAATTACATTTTTTAAATCATTGTAACTTGAAATGTATATAACAAACAAAGTGTTGATGTTCTTGGCTCCAAAATGCATAAAAATCTACAGTATTTCAAAATATTTTGGAAGAACGGTGTACTCTGTTAGAATTTGTCTGTATCCAACCAGAAGAAGCCAAATGCTATTAAAAATGTTTGAATTTTTAATTTATTTTAACTTAAAATGTATCTATCAGGGCGCCTGGTGGCTCAGTGGATAGAGCGGGCGCCCCCTGTGTAGAGGCTGTGTCCTTGCTGCAGTGGCCGTGGGTTCGATTCCAGCCTCGGCCCTTTGCTACGTGCCACCCTCTCTCTCTCCCCCTTTCAGACTTGTGCTGTCTTATGATTTAAAAGGCAAAACGCCCCAAAAATTATCAATAAAAATAATAATGTATCCATCAAACAAATGCTGATGTTGATGTTGAACTATTGTTGTTCTTGGCTCCAAAATGCATTAAAATCTGCAGTATTTCACAGTATTTTGGAGGAATGGTGTACCCATTAGAATTTGGCTGTATCCAAACAAATAATTTCATATTTTTGGCCAGAAGAAGAAAAATGCTAAAAACTGAGCTGCACTTGTCATTTGCGGATGTACTTGCAGGGACACACATTAATGAGCAGAGAGGGAGCGGGGGTCTGCTGTGACATCCCATCGCTCTGCCTGCCTTGTCAGCCTGGCAGGAGATTCCCTCCTGCAAACGCTCAGCAAATACACCTGCTATTCATTTCCTACAAGGCAGAGAAGCTCGCCAGACCTGACAAAGCTATTTACCCACCTCCAGCCCAGCCTGTGCAGACGCTATCGCTAATGTTTTCCCTTCTGCAGGAGATCAATATGTTTGGAAGCAGACAAACAACCCGCGCTCTGCCAGGCGGGCTCTTCCCGTTTAGCGGGCCACCACTGGGGGCCCTGACAGCAGATGTACACAACCGAATCAACAAGCGGCGCTCCTCCAGAGTCAACACTGGACACAATCAACAGCGCAGGATATATACAGTGCTAAGAATTAACACCGCGGCCCATATGTGCCATACCAAGGATCAACACTCGTCCTCGCTCCCGAGCCAAGTCCTGGCTGCTTCCAGAAAACAAACCGCAGAAGGAATATTGATTTAGGCACACGAGCGAGGAGAATAGTCGCTGAAATTTAAAGCTGCTGGAATAAACATAAAGCTAGATTGCGATGGCGAGCTGGAGGGGCCGCGCAGTGTGGCGTCCTGGAGGACGCTCCAGACAGACGAGGAGAGGAATGACTCAGAGCAGCAGACGACTTTCAGCAGATAAAAACAGAGATGTAAGCTCCAGTAAACAACAGCAACCAAAGCAGACAGAACAAACAGCCAGAGCCAGACTGAACCAACACGCAGGTCCCTGATCTCCTCCTCTGGATAAGCCCTCCTGCTCTCTGTGGCCTCCACTGCGCTCCCCACCTCCTCCTTTCCTTTCCTCTCTCCTGACTTCCTCTTCTCTCCTTGTTCCCTCTCCTATGCAGCGTAGGATTTACAGAACGTGTTTTTTAGGTTGCAAATTTTAAAATGTATCTTGTGGAGCTGCAAACTGCCCGAGTAAAGTATAAAGCAAGAAATAATCTTCTACCGGGCAACATACAGAAGTATCATTTCAGGGGAACGTTTAAAAAACACGTACAGCTCGAACCACAATGAAAACTTTTTGTATTTTAATCTGTGGAGTGAAACTTTGAAATAGTTTGAACGGGGAACAGCAGAAAATGTTTGAACTTTATACACTTTTACTAAGTATATGGATGACGAAGGGCTTTTTCGGGCACCGGGTGTTATGGATCAGTTTCTTTATATATGTAGATAACTTTCATATTCACATGTATAAATTCATATAGGAAGTTAACGTATGTGTTAATAAATTTTGTTGATTTGTGAAAATGGGAGATGGGGTGGGATTATATAAATTACACATATTACATACTTTCATTTCCTCTCTCCTCCTTTTGTCTCCTCTCCTCTACTTTTGTTTCTCCTTGTTTCCTTGTCTCCTGTTTCATCTCTCCTATCTTGTCCTCTTGCTTCCTCTCCTCTCATGTCCTCTCTAGCCCTTTCCTCTCATCTCTTCTCATTTCCTCTCCTCTTTGACTCCTTTTTTCTCTTCTCTTATATCACTTTGAATCCTCTCTCCCTTCTTTCTTCTCCTCCAGTTTCATTTCTTTTCCTTGTTTCCTCTTCTCTCATCTACCTTTTCTTCCACTCTTCTTCTTTCCTCTTTACTCCTTTCCTTTCCTCTTATGCTTTTTCCTCTTGTTTCCTCTTCTTTTGTCTCGTTTCCTCTCCTCCTGCCTTTTCTCTCATTTCTTTTTCTTTCATTTCTCAGTCTCATCTCCTGTTCTCCTCTCTTACCGTTTCCTTTCCTCTTGTCTAAACTCCTCTCCTCTATTCTCATTTCCTCTTTCCTTCTCTCCTGTTTCCTCTCGTCTCATTTCCTTTCCTTTCCTTGTTTTGTCTCCTCTTGCAGTATATATCCAAATCTCATTCCCTGTTGCCTAATCTCTCTTATTTCCCCTGGCTCTTCTCCTCTCTCCTCCTCTCATTTCCACTCCTCTTGTTTCCTCCTCTCATGCTTCCTATCCTCTCCTCCTCCTATCTTCCTCCTTCTCTCATTTCCTTTCCTTTTTCCTCTCCTCTCACAGCTCGTCTCTCATTTCCTTTTGTCTAATCTCGTCTCCTCTTATTTCCTCCTGGCTCTTCATTCTCACTCCTCTCGTTTCCTCTCATTTCACGATTCAACATTTGATTATTTATCGAAATTTCCACTTTTCTGGGGGTGTTAAAATTTTCAAAACAACGCAGAAAATGAAACACACTTGAAATAAATCATCACGAGAATGTGTTAATACACCGACAGGAATCACGCTGCTGTTTGATTGTCCTTCCTTTCCTTGATTGTGCTTTACATGCAGGTGAATCTGAGGTAAGAGGGGACGTGAGGAGGAGCGGGCAACTCGTGTGTGTGTGTGTGTGTGTGTGTGTGTGTGTGTGTGTGTGTGTGTGTGTGTGCTGCAGCTCCACAGTGACGCAGAGAAAGAAACGACAGAGTCAATGTATGTGCATTTGAATGTTCCTTTTGACGTGAAGCAGCTGTGTGCAAATGTGTGTGTGCACATGCTGAAGGTGGTCAGGGGGCTGATTTCTGGTTTTACATGCGTGCGTATGCGTGTGTGTGCGTGTGTGTGTGTGTGTGTGGGAGAGCGGCAGGGTGAGTGTGTTAAATTGTTCTGTGTTGTGGAGATAACACCGGATCCCTATCAGCTGCATCAGGGGGCTTAAGGCCCCGATGGGCGTGAGGGGAGAATGAATTTTCCTCACTACTCTGCATATTACAGGATTACACTGCACCTTTAGATATGCTCGGGCTGAGCCTATCTCTGCCTTATGGCTATACGCATGTAGATTATTGAAATAGACTGTCACACAGTGAATGAATTGAAGCAACACCACGGGGACTGCACCGGGTCCTGAAATGAAATACGCCGAAGTGAGATAACCGTGATAGGATTTTTGGTTTTGACATTGTTCGGACAGAATAGTGTCTTATAATCCCGGCATGGAACCACAAATGTGTCTGCGCCGCTTTTTCTTTATTTGTGAAAAGAAAAAGAAACATTTCTCCTATAAATATGTTGATGTGAACATTAAGCTCAGCTGCAGCCAGGGCAGATGCAAAAAAACCCAAAAAACAGGGGCTCTTCATTTTCAGGGCCCCCCCAGGAGGACTGGGTATCGGTACTCAACACTTTTAACCCTTTAACACCTGGAGCAACATTTGTTTTCTTGTTGCTTGCTGCATTAAGACGCTTTTCACAAACATTTAAACATCTAAAACTGGAGAATATTTGTTTGATATCTTTAAAAAAACAAGGAAAAAAACATAATGAACAGCTTAGCAAGAAGTGCCCCCCCACCCCTCTTAAGTGACGTTGCCCGTCCACATCATGCATTTGCAGCAGGTGCAACTGCAAGATGTGGTCTGGCCACATTTTTAGCTGACGACATCCAGCGGCATATTTTTTTTAAATTTAATTTAATTAAAAAATTTTTTCATTATTTTTAGGTAATTTTCTTTTCTTTTCTTTTTTTTTTTTTTACTAATTTCTTGCTAATTTTTGGGCCATGTTTTGTTAAGTTGCTTGTTGCCTTTTCCTCATTTTTGGAAAGAAATCAAACCAACTTGCTCTGGTTTCAAAGGGGTGAAGGGTTGCTGTCTTGAGACGCCTTCACAAAGTATTTTTGGGGATTTTCAGCACCTTTTAAGGTAATTTCCTTGTTTTGTTTAATTTTTATTATTTTATTTTATTAATTTTGATTTTACTTATTTATTATTTTTGTAATTTTCAGGTAATTTTCTTTTAACTTTTTGACTCATTTTTTGCTATATTTTTGGGCCATGTTTTGTTAAGGTGCTTGTTGCTTCTTCCCCATGTTTGTGAGAGAAATCAGACCAATCTGCTCTGGTTTCAAAGGTTGAAGGTACTGGTGTCGGTACTGGTGTACGCAGCCCTCCCTCCTCGGTGACACACACCCCTGCGTGGAGCTCACACCAGGTGCAACACACTCTTTCATCCATCACACACTCGCCCACCGGTGCCACATGCAGAGGATGTGTAGGTTGAACAGACTGGCCTCTGGGTTCGACGGCGGACAAGGAGCGGGGGAACACAGAGAGCAAGGAGGGGCCATCTTCTTCTCCCCTTCAACGCCTCCTTCGCTCAGCTCCGTCTCCCCTCCCTCCCTCCTCCTCCCCCTCCTCCTCCTTGCAGCCTCTGGCTAATTACTCCTTTTTTCAAATGCAAAGCAGCGGCAGAAAGTGAGATGATTTCTCGGCGGCCGCTTTAGGGAAGAAGCGAGGAGAGAGGGGAGAGAAAGAAAGCCAGGGCGAGAAAAGAGGAGCGAGAAGAGACGAGGGGAGGCTGAATGGAAAGAAAGAGGTGACTTTCTTTCCTCGGCTGGCAGGGACCTTTGAAGTTGGGCACGATGGAGAGGGGCGGGGGTCTTTCTGCGCGGGGGGACGGAGGTAGGAAAAAAAGCGAGGGAAGATCGTGTTAACGAGATGGCCTCTAAAGACGAATTAAATGGTGGGAGAAAAGAAACACGATCAGGCCTGGCCCTACTTATAGACTCCTCACAGACTCGCTCCTTTCAGCGCCGCGGAGGTGTTCCAAAGCCTGAATTCCTGAGCTCAGCTCTTTAAAAGGCTTGGAGTGTGGGGTGTGTGAGTGAGGGGCTGCGTCGGGGGCAACGGGGTGTGTGTACGGGTGCAAATGTGTGCGCGGGAGGGTCACCCGTCCTTTAGTCACACATCCCGGCCCCTCAATGGGGAGGTCAGGGACTTACACACCGATGGAGGGTCAGAAGTGGCAGGGATTACACGTCTGCTCTAAGCCCCCTAGATCCTAGTGTTTTCACTCCCTCTCGCTGTTTGTTGTTTTGTGGCGGAGCAGACGAAGCAAAGAAAAGGAGACGGTCGGGGGAATTAGTGTAAAGCTCGGGAGATGAATGGGCATCTTATTCGCACCTCTTGTTGGCTGTTTTTCAGTGGCCCCCCAAAACAGCCCTCCCATTCCTTGTCGCGGTGAAAGCACGTTAGGGTTGCCTTTGTGCGGACAAAAGGAGACTCCCCTCCTGGCTTTCATGCTCCTGGTGGAGCAACAAGAGGATTTGGCCCGCCGTGCAGCGCCCAGAGCTGCTCCGGCTTTGATTGGACATCGGCAGGAGAGAGCTCTGCCTCTCTTTCTTGATTAATCAAGTGATTCCAGTGCTCTCAATAACACCTTTTTTTTCTGTGTCTCAATAATCCCATCCTCCTCCCGCCCCCTAAACACCCCACGACGACGACGACAACCCACGTCTGTCTTTTCCCTCCGTTTTCATCTGATTTTTTGTGACTTTGTTTTTAATTCAACGATAATTTTACTGGAGTTTTTCAATTATAAAAGATATTACATACATAATGAATCAGTGGGCCCCAACTGTTCAAGCCACAGGTTTTAGATTTCTCTTTAGTCGTTAGTTTGCACATAAGAGAAAAGACCACATATTCAACTTTGTTTGACAAAATGTAAATAACAGGTGGGCTTAAAGCTCAATGAAATAAAAATACTGCAGGAGTAAAGTGCAATAAGTTAAAAACTGGGGTTGCTAAGATTTGAGGACACTGGGACCCTAGCCCTGAGCTCTGTAGGGAAGAAAATAAATCACCAAAAATCTTTCACCAAAATGCCTTCCAAACCTGCGGACCTGGGTGATTTGGTGATTTTTTTTCTTTAAAAAATGTTGGTGATTTCTTTTTCTTTAAAACTTTGGATAATTTTTGAAAACTTTTGGAGATTTTTTTTCCTTTCCTTTACTTCTATTTTTTTGTTTTGTTGCATTTTTTGAGTTTTTATTTTTTTATTATTTTTTTAAAAAACTTTTTTGGTGATTTTCTTTTTTAAATTTTGGATATTTATTTTCTTTTAAATTTTTTGATGATTTGATTTTTAATGAAAACATGTATTCCAAACCCCACGCCCACCAAATTAAAAATCTCCAAAATGACACCATTAATCACAGCCAGAAACTTTAAGAACAGAAATTATGCTTGAATTTTCATATTTCTGATGGTCCTTGAACACACAAGCATACGTTCATGTGACGTCAGTGCCGTTTTTCAAAACAACTTGGCACATCGGGGCTTCAGGACACTTGGTGGTTTTATTATGTATGTTTCTAACATTTAAATCCTGATCACTGTTTGTCAGTTGTTTGGGAGATGAGTGCATTGACTTTTCTCTGTGAAACGCCGGCAGTGTTTTACGGACAATAAAACTTCACCTGACTTTCGAAGATAATGACTAAATGTTCATTTTTGGTGAAACTATCCCTAATATATTTTTGCTTTATGTCCAATTGTTAAATTTACAAAAAAAAATAAATATAAAAATAAAAAATAAATAAAATTTAAATATTTACTTATTTTTTTGAAGTGAAATTACCTGAAGTGTTAGAAACTTCAGTAAATCTGTTTAATTTGACTTGATGTCAAAGAGGATTTTGGGATTATCCCTTTAAAGTTGTGTATTTTTTTGAGTAACACCGTATATGTTCATAAAATCAAACTGTATTAAACTGCGTTTGCTGAATTTTCATGTGACTTTGTGCTCTGATGTGTGGGTGTTTTTTATTTCTCTCTGCTCATCACCCCTGACACATGAAAACATTAGTGGGACTAATTTAGATTATTTATTTTATTTTTTTCACAAGAGCTGACCAAGAGTTGACCCAATGTGTCATTCACAACACAAGTGTCTGATTTTAGATTACATTATAAATAGGCCAGTAAACAGAGATCCAGATTTAGAGCTTTGAGTGTTTGAGATACAAACTCAGCTCATGCATTATTCTGCGGTTGTGTATGATTTATACGCGCTGAAATGTAGACACACTCCATCGCATTCTTCTGTCATTATTTGCGATGCTGCATCAGATTATCGAGCGCGTCAAGTTAATTTCAATTAAATTCATTTTAGTGCAGTTCAATTCGATTGTGAAGGCTAACGCGCCGTCAGCTGTCGCAAACTATCCGTGTGAGTAGTGTAAAGGATAAAACAGGGAGGGCTGAGCACTCGAAGTTGCAAATTATTTTTTATCATCATTAAGTGGTCATTGTGCTTGATCCACTTGAAGCTCGGGCTCTGCAGGGAATATTTGAGAATGTATATAAGGAATATGTTTAATGTATTGTGCTTAACGTAGTGTGATGATGATGTGACAAACTATTTTTAGACTGCTGGAGCACGGAGGAGGAGGAGGAGGAGGAGGAGGAGGAGGAGGAGGAGGAGGATTCAGTGTTTCAGTTCATTTTAAATGTGTCCAAATTTCCTGATGCAGTATTTGCTAATATCAACAAATGAAGGAAACACACTCTGGCCCAAACTGTTTCCTAGCAACACAGTTTCAGTGACGCTGCTGATTACCTCTCTGTGGGCCACTGAGCCGCTGGAGGTTGAGTGCCTTGCTAAAGGGAAATAAAACTGCATTAAAGGGGCTGATCGCGCTCAGCTACTTTCAACTGATGAAATAGTGTCCATGAATAATGCCGACACACTTTCTGAGTGATGGGGACGCCAATCAGAGGTTTTCCTGGCTCAAAATGAGGCGGCGTCCTGCCGTCAAGGAAACACTTTTTACGAGCAACATATTTTAAGAGTTTTAATCAGCGCGTTTACATGCACAGTCAGTCGAGCTACAGTTACATCTCGAGCACCACGGGAGAATCGATTTATTGATGGAAGTATGTCCGCTGCACCACAGCAGGTGGAGATCTGCCCTCTTTCAGCTAGTTGCTATAAATCTATGTTATTCATACGGTCTATGATACAGACCGAATCAAAATCAGAAGAAAATATTCAAATATAGGGAACACCGTAACTGATATTGATTTTTTCGATGGCTAAAGTTTGTTTTGCTGCAGTCTCGTCCACAGCAGGTTAGCGCTTAGCTTCTGTGCCGATGTTGTGGGACTGTACTTTATTTATCAGAGGAGGGAGGTGGCTGGGCTGTGACTTTTTTATTTAAATAAATGTAAATATAACACTACCATTTCAAGTTGTATGTCCATTATTTAAGCCAAAATTAAAAACACAAGTCCTTCCTCGGTGCTTACATTTTTTTTAAAAAATGGCTGACCTGTTTTGCAGCACCCGTTCCCCCCTCATAAGTAACAAACAGTCCCTAACCTCAACCATCGAGGGAGGTCGGTGTGGCGACAGAATAGCTCGTCTAATCACGTTATCTCGGTGCGTTTTCGAAAAAATCTGATTGAGTCTGACTTCATTTTGACTAACATGTTTACATGTATCTTAAAAGTCCAGTTTTAGTCGGACTAACACAATAATTTGACTTTTTCTAACACCATGGAAACGTACTGAATGATTTTATGATTGAAAAAAAAAGACTTAATAGTGGCCAAGTTGTTACATAGATCGTCAGTTGTTTCTATGATGTGAATTTTGGATATAATGTGAATTTTCTGGTCGTGGTCCCAGTCACATTTGTTACTTAAGCGTGTATCTGTGCTAATTTTCAGGCATTTTTTAAAACTATTTTCTGGGTAACTGCCTTCTCCCCATGTTTTTGAAAGAAATCAAACCAATTTGCACAGGTTTCAAAGGGTTAAGAGTCTGTAGCAAGCTAAATCTTGAAGTGAGAGTGATGATTCTGGTATGATATGAAATAGAAAAAATGGTTCGACAGATTATCAGCCTCGCCGATTATCAGAGCCGATATTTGACATTTGGCGAATATCTGTATCAGCGTTTTATTTTAATGATCGCCTATAAAATTAATTCATTAAAAAGTTCAAAGAAAGTCAGCATGTGAGGAACATTTACTATGCAAAACCTCAGGAAACTATTTTTATTCATTAATTTTTTATTAAAATTTTCATTTGCTAATGACATTTAAACAAAGTTTTGTGTATAGTTTGTTATATTTTGTTATATTCCAAATTCTAAATATTGACTGAAATATTTCCATTTTTATGGTAAATGCATATCGGTTCAAAATTAATGATATTGGTCTCTTAAACTACTAATAACTGTATCAGTTTTGAAAAACCAGTATTGGTCAACCAAGTCTAAAAAAAACGAAGGAATCCAGTGGTACCAATCATGTCTAACTTGTGACGGGGCTACATAACACTCCAAAATTATGCTACATTTTGCCATTTTTTTACAGAGGACACCTCAAAAAAAAGACAAAAATGTGTCTATGTGGGTGTCAGGAAGTTCATTTTTGGGACCCCCTTGCATTTTAATCCAGCCCTGGCGATTTTTCAGAAACAAACTCTCTGTGCCGAGTTTAAGTAATAAAATCTGCTTTTTTTCCTACATGAAACAGTAGATTTAAATGTCCACAAGGAGATAAACCTGCAGATTAGTAACAGCTAACTTAATATTTCCTATTCCTCAGCATACAAATATAATCAGACTCCTTTTACCTTCTGCAGAGAAAACAAACCCGATAAGATGAATCAGATAGGTAGAAGTTACACATTAGTAACACATTGTTCCTCCCATTTGAAAGATAAATACACGCGATAGTGATCTGCAAATTCAACACGACGCCGCCGTCACTCACGCGCAGTTATTCAGCTGTTAATACACAGACACACACACACACACACACACACACACACACACACACAGCTCCTCCGTCTTACCTGAGCTTTCTTTACAGAGTCTAAACTGAACACCTGCTCTGCCAGATATCACTTTTCTTCTCGACTCAACATCCAAATTTCTTTGCCTTATCGGCTTGGCAGCTTTGTATCTGGTGTTTGGGATTTTCACTGAGTAGATGGGTGGCTGTTATAGATGCTACAAAGACAAGAGAGAAAACACAGAGAGCGAGAGAGAGGGGGTGAGAGGTGGTGATAAACAGAGTTGGGTGGGGGTGCCTTGCAACAATAAATCAAGTTCCAGACTAATCTATTTAGCATGCTCTCACCATTATCCTGTCAGTGAAACAGCTAATTAATTAACTGATTCCACAATGAAGAGATTTTGAATGAGCCCATTTAGATAATTACTACAAGGAGCCGATCGGGCCAGTCATTTACAACTGTCACACAGGTTCCAGCGTTGGCAGCTGCCCCTCACTGTGGCCCCGGCCTTCACCGCCACAAACACGCTCCGCACACGACGCCGACGCCAGCGGCGCAGCCGACTCCAAGGTTTAACGCAAGCTTGTTTACCAGCGTAAAATAAAACCCACAATAACACCCTTTCATTCACACAGATAAATATCAGCGGCGGTTTCTTTTTTATTAGAAGCTAGTTTTTAACCCTTGAATGCATGAGGGCGTTTTAATCAAATATTTAACCCCTCGAAACTTGGAACGACGTCAGTTTTCGTATGCGTTTAAAGCTCTGATAGCTGTTCAACTGCTTTTGAAAACATGGCAATGGGCAACTTGGCAAGAGGTGACCCACAAAGTGCAGGAAATTAAGAGGGAGAGATTATTTTTTAAAAAAAGATTAAAAATTATAGTTTAGAATAATAAAAAAAATGGGAAAAATGTCCAGAAAACTATAATTGCTATTAATAATAATAATAATAATAATAATAATAATAATAATAATAATAGAAATGATAATTACAACAATAACAACAACAACAACACTACGACTACTGCTAATAATAATAAGGATAATAACAACAGTCATCATAATCATCATCACTATATAATCTATATTTGTATTATTATTATAAATTAGATATTTTTTTTATTTATCATTATTTTTAAACCCCTTTTCCCCCTTTTTTTTGCTCACTTTTAGGTAATTTTCTTGCAATATTTTACTTAAATCTTTCTGTATTTTTGCAAGAAATCAAGCCAGTTTGTTCAGGTTTCAAAGGGTTAAGCTATAGGACATGTAAATAAAACCACACAAAAGCCAAACAAATCTCACACTAAACAAAACAAAAAAAGGAAAAAGGAAATGCCTACACACTTACGCCATTACAAGTTTACTTAAAGACAATATTTCAATCATGCTTGATCTTTTTTGTATGTTATAGATTACTTTAGCTCTCTCTTCATCTTAATTTAATACAACTTTGAATGAAGTTGATGTAGACTGATGATAGATTTTAATATAAAGTATATAAAGATGAATTTTTGATATAAAGAAATCTCGATATTATGTTTTAATTAAATGAGATATGCTTGTGAACACACCTGCAACCACAGAGCTCGTCAGCCCATTAGTGTGCATTATGTATAAATTAGGGGTCAACAGATCAGCCAAGTATTGAAGCTGATATTTTGCATTTTGTTGATCATCTGTAACAACATATTATTTTAAGGACCACTGATAAAATTAATGAATTAAAAAGTGCAAAGAAAGTGTGAGCATGGGAGGAACTTTTAGTTTGTAAAACCGAGCTATTTTCATTTTTATTTTTTTTTTTATTTTCTTTGTTTTTATTAAACATTTGCTAAAGGCATTTAAGCAAAGTTTTGTGTTGCAGTTTGTTGTATTCCAAATTATAAATATTAACAGAAATATTTTCTTTTTTTTTTTGTAAATGCATATTGGTTCCAAATATCGGTTATCGGTCACATTAACTACTAATAATCAGTATTGGTGTTGGCCCTGAAAAACAAATATCAGTCGACTCTGAGTATAAATGTAAGTGTGGTTTCATCTTTTTAAACATTTTGCCATGGAATAAGTGCGCAGGCGTTACCTTTTTCCACATGTATGCTGTTTTTTGTTAGCCTTGCACCTACATGGTGTGCATTTAACTATCGTCTTTCAACAAAAAACCTTAGACAAGAAGCCACAAGGTTTTTATGAATGCATCCATCTACCAAGGTATATCACTAACAATAATTGTGAGCAGAATGTCTCAGCTCACATGCATGCAAATGAGATCTTAGCGCAAAAACTATACGTGTGCGCAGAATATCTGTCGAGAACAACATTGCAGCCTGAGAGGGGAAAACCACGTTATAAGCATGCGCAGAATCTAAAACACTTCTGTCGCTGCTCCCCTGCTCTCGAGTATCAACAGCTCACCCACGAGTGCTTTTTCTTTTTGATGGGCGAACCCATTTGCCGTACAGTCCTGGGTCACAACAGACCTGTGGTATGCATTGAAATGTTAAAAACTGGCACAAAAGATTGGAGTCCAGTTCATGTCGCCTTCAGGAGAAATGCCATCAGCTTAAAAACGGGTAAAGAATTCAGCTTTTTGGGATTTCTTTGAACTTGTTTTACCAGAAATGTTACAAATTAATAAATCCACATTTGCACATTTAGTCTGCAGCTAACAGGAGTATGCACCGTGCACGTACCAACACGTCTGGGATTAGTGATGAGCAAAGATAATGAGCAAAAACACAAAAGATGCATAATGACATTTCCTCCTGCAAATGATGGCTGTGACAATTATCGGCATCATTGGCTGCAAAGTTAATAAAAGCTGCTGGAATCTTGTTTTAGGTGAATTTCATTTCTTAACGTGCTGGTTGGAACCTCATGTGGATTGCCTCATTTGAAAATGGAATAAATAGAAATGACTCCTTGTTCGACTTAAGTGACTCAGATGTTATCTGACTGGTATTTTCAAAATAAAAGCTGCTGCCAGCCACTCGGGATTGCACAGAAGGGAAAACCCTGCGATCTGTGTGCCTGTTATAACCACTGCCGTATGCTGTTTTATAGCACTAAAAAGGATTTTACAACTCTGGAAAGTGAGCCTGATGACATCTCTTGATCTGTTATTGTGCAGATCACGAGGTCAACAGTAGATTTATGCCGTTAATGTATCAAAAAAGGCTGAATGCGTGCGTGTTTGCGGTGCCAACACAGCGCATTGCCAGATGATGTTTCATTATTTGAGGGCTTCTTTTCAGGCTGTAGCAGCTCTAACCCTTCCAATCACCAGAATAATTGTTGGCATTGTACATTTCTGCTCACATTTAAACATAATTGTGTGTCAATTACTTTTAAACTTTACGTTTCAACAGCACTGTGGTTCATTTGTGATTAGGTGTAGGCACAAAAACCACTATATAGTTGAGAAACAATCATGTTTTGGCTTAAAGGAGAAAATGCAGCAATGTCTTTCAAATTAATACTTTTGGTGGCATTATGCCAACTGGAAACGTAGCAACGTCTTGGTGAAAAATCAACCACCTGTCATGATCTCACCCTGGCTAGAAATCCACTGTTGTCTTTGTGAAAAACAACCATGTTTAGTGTCACTATCCCAGCAGGAAATGCAGTGATGTCTCTAAAACAAAAAAACAAAACACTTTTCGTGGCAGCAAGAGCATGTGGCTCCAAACATCACCTCCGTGGTAATTGAATTAAATATTTATGGAAGCATAATCTAGTGTGCAGACTTTGTTTTTTTTCTTCTTCGTATTATCTCTTATCGAGCACCAATTCTTCGGTTGTGTGGTTGTGCATGTTGTTGTTGAACTTTTTGTACTATCCTGACTAACAACAAAAGAATACTTTGCTCATCTATTTCCACAGAAGTTCATAGGAGAAGGATGAGTAGGACACAATTTGCAGACAAACTCCCACACACTTGCAAAAGAAATTAATTTATGTTGCCCTTTGGATAACTAGACCTTCATCAGGCAAAACTACCGCATTTCACTATCCCTACTGGAAATACAGCTATGCTTTAATTAAGTACAACCAACATTTGTGGCACAATCCAAGCACAGAAATGCTGTCATCACTCAGTAAAAAAAAAAACAATCTCTTTGTGGCACTTTCCTCACTGGAAATGAAGCAAAGTCTTTGTGAAAAAAAAACACTTTTGGTGGCACTATCCTGGCTGGAAACACAGTGATGTTTTGGTAAAAACAAAACAAAAAAAAAAAGCTGCTTTTTGTGGCACTATCTTGGCAGTAAACTCAGCAAAGTCTTTGTGAAAAATCATCTCTTTTAGTGGCACTGTCCCGGCAGGAAAGGTAGCGATGTCTCAGTAAATCACAATAAGAGTGTCCGTTCATACACTATGTCACTTCAGAAACGTTAATATTGTATGTATGAAATGTACTTTTTGTAGCTCTATCCCAGCAGAAAACACAGCGAAGGGTCACTCAAAAACAACCTTGTCTGGTGTCTAAAAAGTCGCTGAAAGACAAATCAAAGATGCACTAAAAACCATCTTTGGTCTGCAGCTAAGCAGGTGTCTTGCGTATGTCACCATCACCTCCACCTCAACCCATTCTCATTCTGAACTTGTCAAAAAGCGCCGCTCCGTCAGTGCTTTCGGCATACAAATGTGACGCCAAAAGTGACCTTGTGTCCAAATGTAACCCGCACGGACGTGTCAGATGATAACGCGGTTGGACAGGACCTAAAAAGCGTCAGCTAATAAAGCTGCTGCTGGTGATCACGTAATATAAGGAGCGGGGGTGTGCTTACAGGGCGGGCAGGTGGGAGGTGGATCGGTCCCACAAACAATCGACTTTGTGCCGGAGTCCGCAGTTTGCTTCCCTTGTGGATGTGTTTTTTTTCTACATGTTACCACGTGCCTCTTTTGCCTAAAAGTGAGACCGTACGGACCGTGCTGCTTTATCCCACCACACCTGCGTTTGCTGACATAATCACAGCAGCATCCTGGAGCGTAAACAGCTGACGCAAAAGGATACCTAAAAAGTCAAAGGCTGACGCTCACTGAGCGGCACTTTTTGACCGAGTGAGAACGTGTTGCCTGATGACAAAGTCAGCTCATATACAACATCACATTAAAACGTTGATATAAAATGTACAAAACTTGAAAATGTAACATATCTGTGGTTTGCAGAAAAGTACAATGCTGATATTTTACTCTGGAAACTCTAAACTGTGCTGCTCTGAAATACATCGAGAGGCTGCAGTGTGAAACAAAGCCTAAACTCGTAAATGCCTGAAATTGGAGTTTTATTTTATGACCATAACCCCTTTTTTCCTCATTTTAAAGTACAGACAAAGACAGGGCTGCACCACGACACCTCCAGATTTCTGCAGGTAACTTTTCCTCTGTTCTCTTTCAACCTAAAATAAATTTGCAAGTTAAACGCTCTGTGAACTCGTAAGTGTCACGTAGAAGAGATGTAACACTTTGTGTAGTATTGTTTGACCTTAGACTTTCCACAGGCTGACATTTTGTACAGCCAAACACCTTTCCAGTATAAAGACAGAAAAAAAAAAAAAACAAGAGCAGGAGAACAGTACTTGATTTAAGAGTCTCCGAACCAAAAAAAGAACGACACGACTCTCCTAATCCAAGAGGGTCGACTCCGAAGTACTTATGAGGAATTAAATAAAAAAAATAAACAGCCGTCGTAGGAAAAGGTTAATTAGCTTTGCAACAAAGAATACCACTACTTAGAGCTACTATCTTTCCAAATAAACAATTACTCGATCAATTCTGTTTGATTAAAGGCGAGAGTTTCATAGTTCTGAGCACAGCAGCTCATTACTACCGTGGATTATATATAGATGCTTTCAGCTCGTCTTCAAACAGGGGTCCTCGTAAAGGACATGTGTCCTTCTCATTATGATTGAGAGGATCAGAAGAACACTAGTGTGTTCAAGTGTTAAGAATTACCTTTATACCTGAGGAGAATTGGCCGCTGGAAATAAGATGGAAAATAACTTTGAAACAACTCTTTCAATAATCTGAAGAAGAATTAAAAGTTTGTTTTTTTCTCTGTTTCACTACAGTCTTGCACGGCTGTGAACTGTGTGCATCATTATAAATAGCCGCTATGAATATCCACGAATTCTTATATTTAAATGCATGAAACTCAATGTCAGCCACGTAATTACTTCAGCGAACCTGCTGCGAACGACTGAATGAACCATCAGCCTGCTGAGATCTTGTGAGCCGATGAGACAGAAATGCACCCAAGGGTCACTGTGGTCACATCATCACACACACACACACACACACACACACACACACACACACACACACACACACACGCGCTCTTTAAGGAACAACAACTTTCTGTGGCACTTTCCAGGCAGGAAACGCAGTGATGGTTTTTCAGTGCACTATCCCTGCAGAAAACCCAACAATGTCTCAGTAAAAAAATAACTGCTCTTCATGCCACAATCTAAGGAAACGAAGCAATATTTTAGTAAAAAACAACTATTTTTTGTGATACTATCATGTCTTGAAACGCAGCAATGTCCCAGTAAAAAAAAAACAATTTTTGTGAAACTATCCCAGGAAAGAATGCAATGATTTCTTCGTAAAAAGAAACCACTTCTGTTCCACTATCCTGACAGGAAAAGCAGCAGTTCCTTGGTTAAAAAAAAACAACAAAAAAAATGCTTTTTGCTTTTGTTTTCTTCGTAAGGAACACAAGTTTTTTGCGGCACAATGTCAACAGGAAACCAAATATTTCTGTAAAAAAATAACTGTAAAATAACTTTATCTGATATTATCCTGTCAGGAAACGCAGTGATGTCTCTGTAGAAAATAACACATTTTTGTGAAACTTTGCCAGCAGGAAACGCAGCGATTTCTACGTAAAAAAAAAAAAAATTTTCGTGGCACCATCCCCACAGGAGAAGCAGCAATGTCTCCGTTTCCTCTTGCAGCAAACGCAGGGATGTCGTTGTTAAAAAAAAAACAAACACTATTCGTGGCACTCTCCTGGCAGGAAACACAACGATTTCTTGGTACAAAACAACTGCTTTTGGATTCAGCAGGAAACACAAAGACGTCTCGGTTAAAAACCATCTCTCTGTGGCACTATTTTTGGTGCATTTTACATTCACAATTTCAATTTGCACAATTTGAGGGTTAATGGAAACCTGCCTACTCTGTATTGTGTGCATCATCACATATCGCTGTTATGAATTTCAATGTTTTCTAATATTTAAATGAATTATCAAACTCTATATGAGAAAATTGCTTCAGTGAACCTGCTGCGAGCGACTGAATGGACCATCAGCCTGCTGTGATCTTGTGCGCTGATGAAGGGCACCACAGAAAAGCACCCACGGGTCACTGTGGTCACATCACCCCATCTCTCTCTCTCTCACACACACACACACACACACACACACACACACACACACACACACACACACACACACACACACACACTGTCCTGTTCATAGTGTGGGAAAGCCCACGTTAAATCCAGACCACCAGTCTGAGCACAATGAAAAAGAAAAAGGTGGTTATCTCACTGCCTGAGTCACTGATCAGGGTTTTGTCTTGTCACCTTTTTTCACTCCACCAGCAGCAGACAGCTCAATCCACTCCATCAGATCAGAGCTCGTCTCTCCACATCTCCCCTTTTTCTTTTGCCGTCTCTCAATAAAAGGTCAATCCCACATCAATACGCAAGGCTCCTTTCACCGTGTCCATTCCCAGAGGTGGCCTCATTACCCCGGGGTGTTTTGTTTGTTTGTTCCTCCGTTAAAGAAGCTGAATTGAGCAGCCGGCAGGGACAGGAGGGGATGGTGAAGACGTGGTTTTGAGAGGGGGACAGGGAGCAGAGGACACAGGGATCCCTGCGGCTCTGAAGGGGACAGATCCTCGATCACGGGGCGGTAGGTCGTAGGGGTCAGTGCTGATGATGACTGCATCACTGATGATGACTGGAGGGATTTAAATGATGGCGGCGATGATGATATGTGTTGTGCATTATGACACGTTCATTAACATTTTGACACAAATGACTCAACTGAGGGTTAACTGGTGCGTCACATCAAGCGCTCCCTTTTCCACAAGTATGACCAATCACATGATTTTACTGTGTTTACCTCCCTCTGCAGGAGAGGACATTTTCTCTCCACAGGCTGCCTGCAAATATAACGCAGCTGTTCTATGTAGAGATGCATCACTTCTGTTTGCATGCTGCGACCATGTGACTATTATTACCATATATTCAGTTTTAAAGGAACAGTGCGACATTTAGGGGAAATATACTAAGATAGATTGCACTCTAATAGCTGTTCGTTCAATGTGACTCATGAAATGTGAGCCGTGATACTCAACACAAGGCGCGCGGGCCAAATCTGGCCCCGGATAGGATTCGGAGTGGTCCCCCAAACCATTTTCTAACTCACAATAAAAATAAAGTGATTCACACTGGGAGTTGTTTTTGTACTTTTAGTGTACATCAGGTACCAAAGTGCATAAAACGGCAACAAAATAGAGCTTGTTTGAGAAAAGTGCTGGTGGAGGATCCCCCAAACCCCCGACAGAGGTCCTAACTAAGATCCTAACGTCTGAAAATACTAGAACGGTCCGAAAATGTCTGAAATGCTAAGAATGTCCTGAAATCATAGAAACATCCTAAAATCTGAGAAACATTCCAAAATCTGCAAAACGTCATAAAATCCTAGAAATGTCCTCAAATCCAATGAATGTCCCAAAATGCAAGAAACGTCCTAAAATCCCAGAAATGTCCTAAAATCCTTGCATTATTCTAAAATCCTAGAAACACCCTCAAAT
This sequence comes from Plectropomus leopardus, assembly GCF_026936395.1. Lineage (NCBI taxonomy): Eukaryota > Metazoa > Chordata > Actinopteri > Perciformes > Serranidae > Plectropomus > Plectropomus leopardus. The sequence goes on from NC_142195.1 coordinate 27,308,773, forward strand.
CTGAGAAACATCCCAAATTCGAGAAACGTCCAAAATCCTAGAAACATGCTGTGACTGGCCCTGTCGTTTTGCAAAAGTGGCCTCCAAGCAAACAGTATGAGTATCCTTTAGCTTAGCTTAGCATAAAGACTGGGAACAGGGGGGAAAGGGTAATCTGGCTCTAATAAAATATTGTTGTGTTGTGCAAAAACAAAAAAATTGGGGTTTCACTTCATTATGTGGTGGGTGTCACAGCGTGGCAGCGACAGTATCGGGTCTGACCTGTGTAGCAGCAGAGTTTGCTGATCCTGCGGGGCGTCTGGGTTTGTGCTGGCTGGATTCGGGCTGCTGCTGCTCCAGATCTGCTGCCCACTCTCCTCCAACCGAGATGATCTGTAGCAACGCCAAGATTATGCTGTCAAATATATATTTGTATAACAATAAAAAAAGCCCCTCTGTTTCCATTCCTTTAAGGGTCTTTGTAACTGATATTAATCATAAATCTGTAATACTGTGACACTGAGATACTTTCTGAGATCTGAAAATCTCACACCATTGCAACCCTATGGAGTACTCTTACAGTGTTGCATCGCTGCTTTTATTTTGGTAAAAGATGTGACAACTTCCTATATTGCTGGAGGGAAAAATTTTCACCTTTCTGTTGTGAAATGTTTTGAACTCTGCATCATGTGGTGTAAAGAATTCTCTCTGTCCAAACAAATAATGCATTCTCCTATTTACAGCGCCGAATTCTTCACATTTTGAATAAAAACTGACACATTCACACACATGCACACACACATGCGCACACACTTTGCACCTTGTGAAGGACACGCGGGCCGATTAATTACCAGGAGCACGTCGTTTTAAATCTGGTGGAAGGACAGCCTGTTGTTCCTGCAGAATGGGTTGTAATTAAAGGAAGCTGAGCTGCGGCGGCGGAAAAGGCCACACATCAGCCCCTCGTGGGCCTGGACGCCACTGATGGGAATTTATAGCCCCCCCAAACCCCTTTTTTTCAAGCGTACGTGCTCCCTGTGCAGCTCGGCGGCGCCACACGTTAACTTCCACATCACCTGCAGCAACTATAGATGCAAAGAATTCAAGGGTTCAAGGAGCGCTCTTTATGAGAGACTGAAAATGCTCTTATGTATAGAAAATGTCAGCTGCACACGTCGTGCCGACATTATATTTTCTCGCTGAGGAGAGGTTACTGAGAGATACAGTCAATGGGATGTCGTCAACAGAGAACAGAAAGGCACAAATCACAAGAAGTACAATTCAGCATAGACAAATTTGAGCATGCTCTCTTCCCAAACAAAAAGGGAATTGATTTTATATGACTCCTCTTCAGCGGAGGGATTTATTTGAACAAGCCAAAAGTGTCTACTTCACTAGGCAATGAAAATTGGATACCCCCCCTTACCCATATTAAACTCCCCTTCTCTCTCTTTCCCGCACACATTTCTGTTTCATCTCTGTCTCATTTTCCACTTTTCTTTCATGTTCTTCGTCATCACGTTCAAACGCGCCACGCTCTCTCTTCCACCTCATATCTCACGGCCTGTGTATACGCCTGCCTGTTTTCACCTCTCTGTGCATTTTTACACCTCTATCCCTCCTTTTTTTTTTTTTTTTGCCCGTTCGGTTCTTCCCCAGTCGCTCCATAAAACACTCCTTCTCCCCGCTGCTTTCTGACGTCTCTCCTTCCACCTCCATCCATCTCCTCCTCACTTCTCTCTCCCTCCCTTTCCCTCTCAATCCCCTCCCGACAGCCTCCCCCCAACCGCCGCCGCCGCCACCACCACCTCACTCGCTCTCACAGCCGTTCACTCCATTTTTCTGCACATGAGATTTGCCTAACAATAAGTGGCTCTGCCCAAGGTCAGATAAGAGAAGCACAGCCCAGGAAGCCACAGCCACTGTTTCTTTCATCCCTTTTTTTCTCCTCTCTCTCCTCACAGCTTTCGAATTATCTCTGCAGCACATAATAATAATTACTGAGGACGGCAACATAGAGATAAGAATGCAGGAGCTGAAATGGCGAGAGAGAGAGAGACAGAGAGAGAAAGACGGAGAGAGAGAAGGGGGACAGGTTAGAAAAACTATAGAAGCAAGAGGCGGCGTAGTAAAGGTATATTAGAGAGAAACTGTGAGGCACAAGAGAATAAGGCGTGAGCAAGGTAGAATGGTACAATGTAGAGAGAAAGAAAAGAGGAGAAATAAAGGAGGAAACAAGGAAAGAGCACTGGAGAAAATGAAAATTATTAAAAGGATAAAGCTGGTATTATTTTATTTTTTTCCTTATTGTCAAAAAAAGTCCATGAAAAGACCAAAATTATCTAGTCTATCTATCATTACTGTCTCTGTGGCACCCCAAAGACACTGGTTTCGGCCAAAGATGTGAAAATAATAGTGATTTTTAAAAATTCTTTAAAAACACAATCTAAAGTGTTTTAAAAAGCTTCAGTCATTTCTTTAAAAACAGCTGGTTTTAAGCAAACACGAGTCAAACAGAAGAAAACATTAAAAACAAACCTTTTCTCAGGGACTATTTTCAGCAGCAGTTTAATACACATTTGGTGCTCTAGTGAGTATTTACCATGTTTTACCAAATCATGGGTTTTTGGGGTGTAAGCTTTTTTAGGGGTGGGTTGAGAGGATCTTCACATTGTCTACAAAACAGGCAAATTAATTATGGATTGCGCAGACTGATAAGGACTAAAAAAAGTTGTTAATTCAGTTGATATTGTATGATATTGCACTGCCAAGTGATGAGTATCTTTATTTAAGTTAAGAAGTGGTGAATCACCCTCATGCATGAATTATACATCAATAAAAGCTGAATTTAACATACAGAAAAATAAAAATGCACATTTTTTCTGCAGAGTTTTGTGTGTGTGTGGTTTTTGTGTATTAAATCTTGTGTGCATGCATGTTTTTCATCATTCTTTGTGCTATCTCTAAATTCGTATAATTTACTGGGTCAGTGAACGCAATGCAGGCAGAGCTCTACATATGATTTTTTTTTTTTTAAATTCCCATCAGCAGGAGTTTGAGTTTTAGTTGCAGTGTGGATAACTGATCTGTCGATCTGCTCACAGCTGATCAGATCACGCTGACGGATGAGAGAAGCAGTTTCAAGGGAGTGAAAGCAAACTTTTAGGATTTTTAGAATGGTTAAGTACTCTGTCTGCACTCGAGAGTGGGATGCTATATATTACCAAACGATATGAGTATATTCAGCCCGTTCTCATTCTGAAGTTATTAAATACTGCTGCTTTTGCAGTGTTTGCAGCGTACAATCCCGATGCCAAAAGCTACCTTTCGCGTCTGCATGATACGCCGCTGGATGTCATCGGCTGAGAGTGCAGCCGGACACAACCGTTTGTGGTGTTTTTGTACGTCTCCGGACAGCTAGACAGCACCTGCCACGGCAGCATGATACGTGGATGGTTGGCGTCAGAATGCAGCCTAACAGAACCTGTTGCGTCTGCATAATACGCCACTGGATGGTGTCAGCTGAGAACGCGGCCAGACACAACCATTCATAGTGTTTTTAGATGAGACCGAATAACCAGACAGCATCTGCCAAGGCAGCATGATATGCAGACAGTCGGCGTCAGTTGAGAACGCAGCCAGATGAAACCCGTGATAACCTGATAATACGTCGCTGGATGGCATCAGGATGAAATACTGCCAGTAACAATGTAATATGAGGAGCACGTAGGTCCCGAAGGTACAGGATGAGCAGGAGGGGCCAACAAACCTCTGACTTTCACCCAGGAGGTTGGAGTTTGCGGCCTAAACATAACCATCCGTGCCAGCGTGCGCGTTTGTTGACGTCCCAGCGTTGGTTGCCATGTGCTTTTTTTTCCTCGTGCAGCTTAATACCACCATGTGCTTGTGTTGACATCATGGTAGTAACATCCCAGAGCATCAACAGCAGACACCGAAGGACACCTAGCGCGTAATATGTAGACACAGAAGTCCACTGCAAAGCAACATGTAACGTCTTGGGATACGAACATGTTGGTATTTTCCTTTAGTCTTCGTAATGAACAGTCCAGTTCGCACATCTCTCCCTCTCTAAAATGACCTGTGATTGATCAAAGTCTCCCATCATGGCCTAAATTTATTAAAGCCATTTTTTTCCCAAAAGTCTCTCAGCCCACACGAATAACAATATGCTCAAAGTGAATTTTTGCCCAATGACACCAAAATTATACTGCCTACTGCAGATTTAACTGTGTACACAAATAGGCTAGTTTTTTTCTGGTGCTGTCTAGCAACGGTAGCAATGTTTAATCCACTAGTTGACTAATCCCTAATTTAAACGTAGCCAAACCATAGTGGTGTCAGACCACAGTTATATTTCTGCGGCTTTGATTTATAACAGTTGTGAAAAACAAATGATGTCGTCCTGCTGACAATCATAAATGTTTTTCTGGAGAACAGTTACAAACGTGTTTTGTTGTTTGATTTAAAAAAAACTTGTTTAAAAGTAAAAAAGCAGAAATTATGACAGTAAATTAGGTATTAGGAAGTAATCTTTGTCTTAGAGCCTCTAACACCCCAGCAGAAGAATCACAAGAACAAAAATGTCATTAATTTTTGCCAAACTTGAGCCCGGTGTCGTCCAACCCCAGCGAGAGGAAAAAGCTAGTGGACACCACACAGAGGAAATTGCTTTCTTTCCTTTTATTGCTGGCATGTGGTTCAGTAGCATTTCTGCACCTGTGACAATACACCGCTCACTGTCACATCAGACCTGCTCTCGGCGGGGGTCAAATTGCCATTTTGCTACAAGATGAAGTGTCCCCTGAATTGATTATATTTCCACAATCACTCTGGGAAAGAGAAAAAAAGAGGACAATTTCTCTTTATGAGTTGTTACACCTGCGCGCTCTCCCGTCTGCTGAGCCGAAGCTGCAACCAGGTTCGACCTGCAGAGCCCCGATCAGAACGCGAATATGAAGATTTTCAGGAGTTTTGGTTTTCTTAGCATACAACAGATTTGGGTTGTCCGGTCTGGTGTGCAGGCTTAAACCGTTTAATTTATGCAAACTGCTAAACTGGCATTTGTCACCGTGTCACAGTTTGGCAATTTTAAAAGTAGAATGAGTCACAGCGCTAAATCCAACTTAAAGTGCATAAGTGATCAGCAATATGATTAATAAAGTATAATTAGGGATGTCCCAATCACATTTCTTTGCCCCAGATTCCAAATCAAGTCATTTGATATTGAGTATTTGTCAACAGTTTAAAGTTTAAGCGTTCGCTTTATTTAGAATATTTTCACTGCTTTACCTTGCCATAAAACAGCCATTAGGCACCTGGATTTGAAGCTGTTATATCAAAAACCAGTCAAGTCACCATCATTTCACGTCACTGAACAGCGAAGCTGCTGCTCTACCGCTGCCTCCATCAGCTGTTATGGAAGGCAAAGAGGAGCAAATATTTAAATATAATGAACGCTTAAAGTGATATTGATTTTTTAGGTGGCTAAAGTATGTTTTGCTGCAGCCCCGTCCACAGCAGGACATCGCTTCTGTGCCGGTGTCGTGGGACTATACTTTATTTATCAGAGGTGGAAGAGGGTGGCTGGAGTGTGACTTTTTTATGTAAAATTAAGCCAAAATCAAAAATTCCTCTTCCGTGCTTTTTAAGGAGCATGTGCAGAACGCAAAGTCCAGTTAAAGTCCAGTTAAAGGTGTTCTTATGACGGAGTAGCTCAACTTCTAATCTCATTATCTGGTTTTGTTAGTCCGATTTCATTTGGAAAACGTTTACATGCAAATCCACTATTAGAGGGACTAACACAATAATTGACTTTTTCTAACGTCTTGTAAACGTACTGAGTGTGGACGGAGAGCTCTGCTGTCTCCCGATGCCGCTTGACTTTCTATTGGTGTCATTATGCTCCACTGAGGAGCGGCTGCTGAATCATGTGGGTCACCGAAAATTCGGCTAACCGGTTCGGTGTAATATCAGACCAGTTTGAAAATTTCCACAGCGGCCCAACCCGAACATACAGGACAGATTTTGAACAAAAGACTCAGACACACTGGTCGTGTTTCTGTGCTGCACACTGGCCGTCCTGCCCCGCCTAACCCCTGACCTCCATATCTGAGGGAGCAGGGTAAGCCTCCTAGTCCCTGAGCTCCCAAACACACACACACACACACTCACCGCCACCTCCACCCACCCATGTCTCACCCCTCAGCACTCCACCCCCAACCCCCAGAGGACCTGCTATCAGCTGGGCTGAGCCCTTCTGCACCAGCCTGATATCCACACTGGATTGGAGGGAGGGGCAGCGGTGGAAGTACAGAGAGCTGTGATTTACAGTGAGACCAAGAATCAGCCTCTCTCTGTATTTCTGTTTGTTGTTCCCGTCTGTTTGTCTCTGTCTTTGTGTGCAGCGCCCCTGTGTGTGTGAGTGTATGTGTGTGTGTGTCCTTCTTCTCTCTCTGCATGTAGCGATGATTATCACTAATGTATTATTACTTCAAACGATGGCAGATTAGCCCCCACCTCCCCGTTCAAACCCCCCGTTTCATCCCATCTCTCCATCCAGCCGTCGCCCCGGCGTCACCCCTCAGAGTGTCGGGGTGTAGTAATGCCATTCTGGCCACGTCTTATCTCCCAACTCAGGCCCTGTCACCCGGGTGACCCATGAACTAACCATCAAGAGGGGAAGAGGAGGAGGAGGAGGTGCAGGGAGGCTGAATGGGTGACTGGAGAGCGGACGAGGGAGGAAGGAGGGGAAGCTAAAAAGTAGAGGAGGAGAGGGGTTCGAGGAGTGAAAGGCAGAGTGGGTGGTTTGGAGGGAGGAGGACTTCTCTGAGAGAGCTGTCCGCTCTGAGATCAGTTCAAATCCACCTGAGTGACCTGAATGTAGCCCAAGAACCAAAGTCAAACTGGAATTTTAATTCTCCTCACTATTTGTATAAAGAAATATAAATTATACTGCAGTTATTGTGCGATAATTCCCATTTTTGTCAAAGACAGGTGTCAGTCTGAGGATTAAAAATTCATAATAAAGAGAGTCAGAACTGACCTTGTGTGCAGCTGAAGGAGTTTTATAATGTTGGTTTTTAAGAAAAGTGCTTTTTAGGCAGCAGAGGATTTTTAACTGCAATATCACAAGCGGCCACTGGGATACACCGGCTGAGTGGTGACACTTAGCGGGTTTCCATTAACCCTCAAATTGCACAAACTGAAACTGGGAATATTAAATTCGCCTAATGAAAACACGTCAATTTCTAAAAAAACCCCTCCCATTTATCGCAAAAAAAGGTTTTTCCGCTTGATTGAGGTGGTATTTCAGCTGATTCAAAAAAGCCATAATTTGTAAAACTGCAATAAAAACACTTTTTAGTCTTTTCTAGGTCACATGATGCTGTGGCTATGTGCTTGTCAGCAGGAACTGGCTCCCTCATGATGCAGCAGGAGCTACAAGAGCTGAAGTTTATCTATCAGCTATCAGCTCCCAGAAATCCTGCATATGTGGCCCCTCCCATGTAAAACGGGGCTTGTCTTTTCATTATCTCTTGCATAACACACCTACGTCACCTTCCATTGGACATAAACATGGCTAGTGCGGTGGCTGCAATAAAGATAAACCTGCTAATGTTTTGAACATCCACAGTGGAAACGCAGTAATCTCGCAATTGTATTTTATCAACAAAAAATCACTTAAGTTTTGCACAAATCAGTCATGGAAACCCTGCTCAACACTTGCTCAACACGCTGCACATTATTTTTGTCTGTCTCCGCACTTTGTAATAAGACATTACTCCATCACTGCAGTTATTCTGTCCACAAGTGTCACACGCAGACGTGTCTCACCGTGTGCTCCTTGTTCATGTGCCAGCCACCGCGCATTAAGCAGTGTGTGCATTTACATATGTGTGTGTGATGACACATGCCCGTGAGTGTGTGCTCTCACACTCATGTTTGACAGTTGGGAGTGTCGCCGTGACATCGTGGCCTCTGTGGAAGGGCGTGAGCCGCAATATGTGTGTGTGTGTGTGTGTGTGTGTGTGTGTGTGTGTGTGTGTGTGTGTGTGTGTGTGTGTGTGTGTGTGTGTGTGTTCTGCAACAGGCCGGTGGGAAGAGAGACAGATTGCGTTTTAACAGCCATCGCTGTCATCTCCAACAGCTGTCCTCTTCCCATTCTCTATTCAGAGGGCCTGTGTTTGCATTGTCTCCCTCATGACCTCCCTTCAAAGACCTTCCGAAGAGGGAGGGAGCAGGAGCGAGAGAGAGAGACGGGGGAGGAGGAGGAGGGCGAGGGAGTGAATAAAAAAAAGGAAAAAGTGAGAGAGCATTGGACGGTGGAGAGAGAAAAAAAATAACGAAAAATGCAAATGGAGGCGAAAAAAGGCGATGTAAGGAAGAGGAGTGAATGGAGAGCGGCTGATGCCATGACAGAGGGAACATTAGATGCCCCAGAACTGTCTCCCATCTTTTCTGCCATCCCTCTCAATTTCTTCCTCCCCTCCCCTCTGCTCCAAATGTACTGTAGCTCTCTCCTCTCCCTCCCTTCTTATTACAACTCCACAGCCGCCACCTCCCACCACCCCTTCCTCCCATCTTGTATCTCTCCTCCCGCTCTGCTTCTCCCTCTACCTCTCCATCACCCTCCCTCCTCCTCCTCCACCTCCACCGCCGCCGCCGCTGCTGCTGCCCCGTCTCTCTCCCATGTTGTCTCTTATCAGGTAGAGGAGAGATAAGGCCGCTATCTCGCCGTGCCAGGGCTTTGACATGACGCTTTAATGCATAATAAGTTCACTCATCTTTTAATCAATGCGGCCAAATGATGAATTTCTGAAGGGTTAACAGTCAGTCATTGGCAGGTTTTGAGCTAAAAACACACAGATAAGGTCTGCCTCCGAATCAGTGGATTTTTGCGCAGACAAATATGCAAAGCGGATGTACGTACAGTCGCTGTCAGATTCTCAGGAGCATTGTCTCTGTCTCAGCGTTTTCTGAACACATCCGCAGACATTTTTCTATTAGCCGCTTCGCCTTAAATCTCTCATGAAGTAGTTGTTGGGATATTGTTGACAGATCTGAACGTGTTCGCCGGTTTAATCTCTGTTCGAGACAACATATTCATTCCCCAGGTCCGAGATTAAAATCATACATCTTTGACACATCTGCTCTGCTACAGCTTTATTAGAAATTTGTAGTAAATTTGTCAAAGTGCAAAAGATATTTGCATGACTTTGGAAACGTGTGTAAAATCATGCTGTTTTTTTAAATGGGAGTTTAGTCGATTTGTGCTTTTGAAGCACCTGAGAATAATCCATATCCGTCTGGATAATTGAGCTCTCCAGAGCTGCCTTATCAAATACAGATATCATCAAACGATCAGGGGAAGATTAGACTGAGGTCACTTTTAAAGTCAAACAGAAATTGAAATTAATTTTTGCAATAAAAAACAGCTGTACATACTAGAAATTGTCAGTGTTCACTTTGACCTGTGTACTGACGCTGCTCCTGTCCACAGCAGTGCATTGCTTAGATTATGTGTCGGTACTCCTGTCTGCTTCTCCAAACTTGTGGCGCACTGAGTGTCATAAATAATGCACTGACGAAGGGTAAGTACCTCATACACTCACAAAAAATCAGAAAATTAGCTTTAAAAAATCCTTTGTATTTTGAGTTGCTCTGGCTGCAAGCATATTTTTCCAACTTTTATGTTTATTTTTGCACTGGGACTAAAGTTTCTTATTTGATTGACATCAATACACTGTAGCTGTGCAGATACAGTATGCATGTTTTAGTGGCGTTGCACATATAAAAATAAAATTTAGAGCTAAATCTGTATAAGATTAATTGGATCAGTTACTTATTCCTCCTCCCCTGCAGAAACAGAAGCATTCAGCATTAGTGTCTGAATCCACTGTTTATAAAACATGCCAGTCAATCTGCATTAGACTGGAATTTACAAACACGTATTAGAAAAAATGCATGAAATGTTGTGAACTTTAAAGGTTTCAATAGATTTTTGTCTGTCCTCTGACTAATATGCAATGTAAAACTGTTTCATCTAAAACATATATTGCAAAAAAAAAACTCACCTCTATCATTATAGTCATATTCTTTTCCCACATAACAGGGTGCAAAGTACCAATGTGACCTTTGTTTGATAAAACAGAATCACAGACACAGAACACCTGGGACAGCCTGCAGCTATTATCATGTTTTCATCCAATTTCAGATTACAAGCTTATACATTTTCATAAAAAAGCAAAGCTGGATTGTTTTTCATGAGCATACAATGCATTTTAAAAGAGGACTTTTCAATGCATACACAAAATGCACGGGGCAAACTGTGCAGAAAAAGGTGAGAACGTCCCTTGTTTGTGCAGAGAAATGTTCTTAAAATGAGGGGAAAGCAAAAGGAACAAAAGAGGAGGTTTAAAGTCTATTAGTCAACCAGTAATCAGCACAAACAGCTGACTGATGGGATTCGGGGGGGTCGGACAAAGCAAAAAAAAAAAGGAAAGGGAGGCTCGCTCTATCTCTGACCTCCACATCCACCCTGATGGAGGAGAGGAGGAGGAGGAGGGGGACTGAGAGGAGAGGAAAAGCAAGAAATCTCAGGTAGCAACGGTCCTCTGTCGTCCTTGTTGATGTGTGTGTGTTTGAGCGTGTGTTTGAATGTGTGAGCGGTATCTCGGGCCCCATACTCCACTGACAGCAGGAGATAAACACAGGCCTGTGCTACTGACCACATGATTTATCAACATGAATTTCACCCCCATCCGCTATCTCTTTCTCTCCGCCGCTCTCTCTCTCAGTCTTCTCCCTCCTTCGCTTTCTCTCAGACGAAAACACACACACGCTGGTGGCACTCATTAACTGTCAAAACGCACTAATGAGAAATAAAGAGATTGTCTGAGTATACTGGATGGAGGTGAAAGAGCAGCATACCGGCAGACACAAAAGAAGGAAACGAAGACAAAGAAAGAAAGAAAGGGAGAGAAGGCAGACAAAGACAAAAAATGGACGAGGAAACTTATTTTGGCCAAAAAAAAAAAAAAAAAACAGATTAGATTATTAGATTATTAGAGCACTGAGCAGGAAAAGAGATGCTATATAAAATCTTGTGTTAAAGTCAAAACAACCAGTAATAAAAACGTACCATAAAGAAATGCTTTCTTTAAATCTGAAAGAAATAATCACAGCTAGAGAGCCTCAACACACACACACACACACACACACACACACACACACACACACACACACACACACACACACACACACCTCACAATTAGACGGTTCCCTCTGCTGGGTCTGTGCGAGGGGGCTCTGGTGTTGAAAAGGGTGTTAACACCTTGTCTTCCTGTGTCCTCGCTCCTTCCTTCCTTTCTTTATTTCTCTCCTGCGCCCCCCCTCTCCCTCTCCCTCCCCCCCTCCCTCCCACCGGCTCAGCCCCACACTCGGAGCCAGATTTGGGCAAAAAGGTGCCAGACACTCCGAGCCAGACTCGGGACTGACTCTGCTGGAGATGGAAGATGGAAAGAGGGAAAGAAATAATGATGTAAGGAGGGCTGGAGGTGTGTGTGTGTGTGTGTGTGTGTGTGTGTGTGTGTGTGTGTGTGTGTGTGTGTGTGTGTGTGTGTGTGTGTGTGTGTGTGCAGTGGTCCTCCATGTGTCTTGCTCCTGTAAGTGTTAGCTTGTTTACTCTCTGTTTGGACTGTGTTGATTGTCCCCCTGCAACCTTGCTTTGCTTGATGAGTTTGACTTCGCTGAGGTGCTAACTAGGACGCAGATGCTTCGGTATATAGATCGTCTTTCCCTCGCCGCGCTCTATTTTAGATCTCTTGATGGTGATGAACCAATAAGAGGGACCCTGAGCAATTTTGTCAAAACATTTAATGATTTGCACCTTCGAAACAAGCTCAACAGCCGTCCCTGCGCTGCCTTGCTTCTTAATTTTCATTCCGAGAATCCCGATCTGATATTGATTTCTGTTTGCGCCCAAATTTCAGCTTTGTAGATTTCCCATCAGCTTTTAATTTTCCCTGCAGGCCCATCAGCTCCACATGCACAATGCATCCATGTTACAGTGAGAGAACTAGAAAGGGTCACTCAACATGCAGATCCCCGCCTGGATATTCCTGTTATTCCCACCAAATGTATTTTTACTGAAAAACACAGCCAGGAATCTGTGATCCATGTCATTCAGATCTGAACTTTTGATAAATGGTAAATTGTAAAGTGCTTTTCTAGTTGTTCGACCACTTAAAGTGCTTTCACACAACGAGTCACATTCAAACTCATTCACACACTGCTGGCCGAGGCTACCGTACAAGGTGCCACCTGCTGCTTATTTTTTCAAACATTCATACGCGGGCACACATCGATGGAGCAGCCATCAGGAGCAATTTTCCGTTCATTATCTTGCACAAGGATACCTTGACGTGCCAAGCGAAAGAGCTGGGGATCGAACCCCCGACCTTTTGAGGACGACCTGCTCTATCTGCTGAACCATCGCCGCACCTTTAACAGCACTAACATTGTCTGTAGGCTGTAGGAGTAAAATAAAAACAATAAGCACAAGTAAAACAGACAAAAAACAGCAACATTTAACCGCCTACAAGGAAACACAGGAGATCCCCGAGTGTGCAGCCGTACATGTACACACAATATATTATTAGCTGCACAAAAACAGATACACACACGACCAAACTATAAAACGTAACAACTACAATGATGCACAAAATCAAAAATAACGCGATGCATAATCTTGGAATAGTTGCTGATATCCAATATGCTGATATATAACAACTTATTTGGCCGTAACTGATACAGATTTCGATATATATACACTTTTTTTCCCACTTACTGCAATAATTGTCAAGTCTCTTCTATAGTGGAGTTAGCATCATATTATACATGCTCTTATTGTGATGGCCCATCAGCAGATAATTCAGTATATAATATTCATTCATTGTGCAAAATAAGAAAAATACTTCAACTTAGGGTTGATTTTTTTGTGCATGATCACTTTGTCAATTAAGAAAAATAATAAATAATAAAAAATAGATTGTGTGATCGGCAGAAATCAGCATGTTGAACAATACCGATATTTCATTTTAAAGTCAATATTGGTCAATACGAACGCCGATATTATCACGCACCCCTAAAAAAAACGAAATACCTATAAAATCTGTGTGTCCTGCTCATATGTTGGAGAGGTCATTGGGCATTTTTGTGTAACACAAACACCTGGGCCAGGTGTGTCTGTACTGTCAATTTACGACTGTTGTTTGTATATTTTGAAAAAATAATAAAGTGATTTTTGACTTTATCGATATTGCCCAGCCCTCATTGGCAATCATTATCCTGTAAGGTTAATTAAAGGGATCTTGGTTTAGATACTGTGTTTTAAACACATAACTTTAACTCGTATTGGAGTATTCTCAGTGTTGTATTAGTACTTTTACTGAAGTAAAGGATCTGAATACTGATGCAGCTGCACTTCAGCGTAAGCTTGAGTACATTTAATTCTTATCATATCATGTGTGTCTTTGTTGCCAAAATATATAAGAAATGATGGTGCGGAGCAGCATCGGGCCTGATGGTTTCCGTCTTCGTCTTCTGTAATTATTCGTGACAGCAGTCGCTAAAATTGACAACTCATCACTGTAAAAAAACAAAAAAGTCCAGTCACTCTATTTTTGGATCTTATCCACTTTCTGCACACACTGTGTATTGATCAGGATTGTTTTTAACAGACTGCTGTGAGGTCCATTAACTTGGGGTGATGACAAAGCATTAAGAGACTAATGTGTCCCCGGGGGACGGCAGGGCCAGAGAAGGATGAGGAGGACAGTTCAGCAGACAACAGAGCTCTGCTTTTGTTATTCGGGCACAATGAGGTTAAAGTGGTGACGGGTTTAAACCTGTGAGGACGATTTGTGATAAGTTTGAGATTTTTGTTCCTGTATTCTGTGGTGATGCAGAGGAAACCCTGAACAACATTCAGTCCAATGCTGAATCTATTTTTATTTGTAAATTTACTTTAACACACTGATGTTACATCTGAACATAAATAGCAAACATCAATGAGCTCTTATCATCCAATCAGAGCACAACATGTTTTGTCTTAATCGGTAACTTTTGCATTTATCTGAAGAAGTTCAAGTTGAATTTAGCTACAAATTAAGCTGCATTTGAGAATTACTGTATTTCTATGTATTTTCTATTCTATATTTCGCTTATTCTCAACAGATCCGGCGTAAAGACCAAAAACATCTCTACACTTCCTTCTCTGTCTGTGGCTCTTGACTCCTAAAGACATTTATCTTTAAATCACAAATACTTAATTTAATTCAAATAGAAAGGCTCTGCAACAGCTGGCCTCTGTAGCTGTCAGCAAACATTAACAGAGTAATTATGGTTTATAGCAACTTATATTCTGAGTTTATAGCTTTGACCATAAAATGCAGTAACTTACGTTAAAATCTGAGATCCAGGAACACAGTGATATACCCATACATATAATCATGCATACACACACACACACACACACACACACACACACACACACACACACACACACACACACAGAAATGTTCTAAAATCTGAAAAATTGTCCTAAATTCCTAGAAATGCCCTCAAATCTTAGAAACATCCAAAAATCCTTGAACCTTCCTAAAATCCTAGAAATGTCCACAAATCTCAGAACCATCTTAAAATCTGAGAAATGTCCAAAAATCCTTCAAATGTCCAAAAATCCTAGAAATTTCCTAAAATCCTAGAAATGTTCTTGCATCCTACAAACATCCAAAAATCCAACAAATGTCCTAAAATCTAAGAACCATCGTAAAATCCTGCAAATGTCCAAAACTCCTATAAATGTCCTAAAAACCTAAAACCACCAGGAAATAGAAGAAATGTCCTAAAATCTGAGAAATGTCCAAAAATCCTACAAACATCCATAAATCCTACAAATGTTCAAAAATCTAAGAACCATCATAAAATCCTGCAAATGTCCAAAAATCCTACAAATGTCCTAAAATCCTACAAATGTCCTAAAATCTTATAACCACCCTGAAATAGAAGAAATGTCCTAAAATCCTGCAAATGTCCAAAAATACTAGAAATGTTCTCGCATCCTACAAACATCCAAAAATCCTACAAATGCCCTAAAATCTTATAACCATCCTGAAATAGAAGAAATGTCCTAAAATCTGAGAAATGTCCAAAAATCCTGAAAATGTCCAAAAATCCTACAAATGTCCTCAAATCTGAGAAAAACAAAAAAACCAAACTGTATTTACAAACAGTAAGCGACATTTCCTGCATGAAATTCCATTTTTAAAGTCAAATTTTTGGTCGAAATTTTACAGTTTTCCTTGATTTTTTTGTCCAAAAAGTTTCCTTAACTCTGACTTCTTGTGTTTTCTTCATTTTAGTTCTTTGGAGTAATAATCTCAGAGAGAACATTGTTAATACTGAGGATAAAAACGAGAGTTGTAATAAAGTGTAACACTTTCTCATGCTGTTTACGGCAGGTGGGACAGACAGAACGATGGAGCCTCATGCGGAGAGTTACAGTGTTTATCTACAAAATATCCAACGAGCTGACTGTGCAGGGCGAGGAAAAAAGAGTCATTTATTGTCAGATTGTTTGTTGTCCTTTCCGATATTAATTCTGCGCCCGTGGCGAGCGTCACACAAATACAACAACGTATCTGTCCCCCTGTCATCCGCCCACTTTCCTTATTTCATGCTCAGCTGGGAAGCCATGTTGTCTCTGTGACTGTAACATTCAATCTCAACATCTGCGGGATGAAACTGCGCTTCGTCAAATTACTTCTCTCCGTGTTTTGTTGATTATTTTGTGTATTTAAAGACAGGTGAAAAGCGGCGCAGTGACTCCTTTAGAGTCTTTCAGTCCTTTTACACTTACTATTCCTTCTTCCAGGCAGTGGACTCCTTTTCCAGCCTCCCTTATTTCCTCATCAGACTCCCTCCCTCCATAATTACCACTTATTAATCTTAAATGAGGGCCCTAACACGTTGCATGGTTTTAATACAGCCTGTTAATACGAGAGTTAATTTATGGGGTGTGGGTGGGATGGAGGGATGATGGAATGAGTGTCGTCCATCACAGAAATCATTAGAGACTCGAAGCTCTCTTTACTCTGTCACAGAAAGCTCGCCGGCTCCGTCTCTACGAGACGCAGGTGAGCGTCACATGACCCTCAAACGACCATAACGCAGGAATACGCAACTTTCTTTGCTCAGGGGCCACTTCTGCAAAATGACAGGAGGCCAGGGGCCAAACGCAGCAGCCCCACACACGTTTCTAGGTTTGTGTTACGACATTTCTATGGATTTAAGAATTTTCAAGGACTTTAGGACATTTTCAGGATTTTAGGATGTTTCTAGGACTTTAGGACATTTTCAGGATTTTAGGACATTTCTTGAATGTAAGGAAATTTCTACGATTTAAGAATTTTTCAAGGATTTTAGGACATTTTCAGGATTTTAGGACATTTCTATGATTTTAGAATTTTTCAAGAATTTTAGGATGTTTTCAGGATCTTAGGGTGTTTCTAGGATTTTAGGACATTTCTTGAATGTAAGGACATTTCTATGATTTAAGAATTTTTCAAGGATTTTAGGACACTTTTTCAGGATTTTAGGATGTTTCTAGGATTTTAGGACATTTCTAGGATTTTAGGAAATTTCTTGAACGTTAGGACATTTCTACAATTTTAGGATTTTAGGATGTTTCTAGGACTTCAGAACTTTTCGCAGATTTTAGTACATTTCTACGATTTTAGAATTTTTCAAGGATTTTAGGACATTTTCAGGATTTTAGGATGTTTCTAGACCTTTAGAACTTTTCAGGGATTTTGGGACATTTCTCAGATGTTAGGACAGTTTGAGGAAGTTTCTAGAATTATTGGATATTTTTAGAATAATGAAATTTGGGGATTTTGGGACATTTAGAAGACTTTAGGTTATTTCTAGGATTTGAGCACATTCTTTGGGTTTAAGGATGTTAATAAGATTTTAGGACATTTCTAGAATTTTAGGATATATTCAGGATGTTATGACATTTTCAGACTCTAAAATGTTTCTAGGATTTAAGGATGTTCCTCAGATTTTAGGACATGTCTTGGGTTTTGGGACATTTCTAGGATTCTGGCATGTTTCTAGGATTTTAGAGCATCAGGGTCTTAGCTAGGACCTCTGTCTGAGGGTGCAGCTCCACTGGCACTTTTTTTCATAAACAAGCTCTATTTTTATGCTCTTTTATGCCCTCTGGCTCCTTATGTATACTGAAAGTACAACAATAGTCCCCATTGTGAATCACTTTATTTCAATAGTAAATTAAAAAATGGTTTCGGGGGGCACTCGGCACTGTAATGGGGCCAGATTTGTCCCTGAGGGCCATAAGATGAGTATCACTGCGGTAAGGATATAAGAAGGGAATGACGCACATTTTCTGTACAGTAGAAGCATGTTCAAGTGTAAATAGGAAAGCGGAGAAAATATATTCCTCCTTCTCCACTTACACTCCTTCTCTCCTTCTCTTCCCCAATTTCCTTTCTTCTCCTCTCCAATCCTGTCTTTGTGTTGTGTGCCCCATTTCAGAGGCTTTTCAGGGGCTGAAGTGGCGCTTGGCTATGCTGAAGTGTCTGCACTGCTGTGCCTGAGCCTGCAATTCAACGACTGTACGTGTGTGTGTGTGTGAGTGTGTGTGGGGGTATATGTGTGGGTGTGTGTGTGTGCCCGAGCCTGCAATTCACCAATTTCACCGCTAATTAGCCCACAAAGGCTACCGGCAGGGAGGAGCAGAGGAGGAGGAGGAGGAGGGAGAGGGGAGGCATACGCGGGAGGTCCAGGCCTGAGGGGGGTGGGGGGGGTTGGCGATGCTGGCACAGCTGAGACACATATCACGGGACCAGACAGACGCCTTTGTGAAAGTGTGTGTGTGTGTGTGTGTGTGTGTGTGTGTGTGTGGGGAGCGTATGTCTTTCTGTAGCGGTGTGTCGGAGCATGTATCCCATGGCCGCTCTCTCCTGCTCTGGCGACGGCTGGGTTGGTTGCAGCTGTAGTTCAGCGAGTCTTAACTCCTGAGGCTGGTCCCAGCATGCCCAGCAGTCCCACTACGCCTACTGGCATGGGCTGCTGGTGCTCTGCCATCACTACCTCCCCGTGTGTGTGTGTGTGTGTGTGTGTGTGTGTGTGGGGAGAGAGACAGAGAGAGGGAGAGCGCGGGACAGAGATTCACATCCCTCTTGCCAATTGTTTTACTACGCATCAGACAGGGGCCTTCCAGGGAGGCAGGCTGCCTGGCTGTCGGCCACCTGAGCTGTGGAGTTTGTCCAATGTTTTGTTTTTGTTTTTTTGTGTTTTATTTGTTGGTTTCAGTGTGGTCTGTTTGCTCTGCTGTTTACTAACATATACTGTACACGTGTATCTATATATTTACATACATACACATACCTTTACATATACTTGCACATATGTTTAGATACATAAAGCATATGTGCATATGTAGAAATACACAAAAACACATGCATTCTGTATGTATTCATATACATGTACAGACAATATAACCGCCTACTGCATAAAGCCTACTGTGAATGAATTTCTATATATTTAACCCTTTAAAATCTAGCCTTTCACTAGCTCTAACTTAGCTGCTTTGCATTCAGCTTCAGTTACTTACTGCTGCACATCTTCAAGATGTTGCATTTTCCTTAATTTTAGGCATTTTATACACTATTTTTAGCCTTATTTTTATTAATAATGTCCATAGGTTTTATTTTATTTATTTATTTTTACATCTTATGTTATGCATTCTGTGCATTCAATTTTTGTCCTTATTTTAGCTTACATTTACTAGTATGATCAAGTGGTTTTTATCCATTAGAAGATGCATTCTATGTATTCTATTCTAATTTTATTCTATCTTTACATGCAGGTTTTATTATGTGTTCTTTGTCTTTTCATGTGAAGCACTTGAATTGCATGAATTTTCTTTCTTGTAAAACACATTGGACCAATGAAAGGTGCTATAAAAATAAAGTTTATCAAAAGTTTCAAGTTAAAAACCTCCAGCCTGAGACAAATCGGGTGCTTCAAAATAAAAGCACTAGTGGTTCCATTTTGATGTATCTAATTATAAAAATACTTAATTGAACTTTATTGCAACAGTATTTTCTTTAACTTCATTCTAACTTCATCAGCTACTTTAATCTACAGCAGTTTAGATTATATTTATATATATATATATATATATATATTTATATATATATATATATATATATATCACGGTCAGGTGCGCCCTGCCACAAGTGTTACCGAGCATGCACTTTTGGTAATCTCGTGGCACACGGTGGAACCAGAAAAAATGCATTTTTGTACATTACAGGTGAGTTCATTAGAGGCTGTGACGATTCAGTCACATTCACTGCTTTCAGCCACTTTAATCAGCAGGCTCTCGCAAACATGGGAATCCTGCAGAGTTTCCTCAGAGGAAACATACTGTTGTCTGGGACTCGGGAAGGAAATCAAACTAACGTGGACCTCATAATGATCCACAAATAAATTGAGATTCTAAAAATTATTTGTTTCTGGAAGCACCGCTGTAAAACTGATCTCTATCTCATCATGCT
Source organism: Plectropomus leopardus (assembly GCF_026936395.1). Lineage (NCBI taxonomy): Eukaryota > Metazoa > Chordata > Actinopteri > Perciformes > Serranidae > Plectropomus > Plectropomus leopardus. Next base: position 27,328,419 of record NC_142195.1, read on the forward strand.
CTCATCACAGCCGCACATCTACCTGGATTATAATTAAAAACCTGGAGCTCCAGGCGACACTTTGGCTGGACTTGTATAAAAAAATTTTAAAAAAAAAAGGAAATGTGCAGCCGTTACCCTGGTTACTTGGTGTTTTGGGCAGAAACACACAGGGAAAACTGGCGGGAACAGAAGGTCTTGAGGGAATTAGAAGCGGAGCGGGAAGTTTTAAATGATTTACATTTTTTGGTGGAGCTGTGTGACCTGTTTTCAACATGTCAGTCTCCAGCACGCCTGTTGATTTGCAAAAAAAACTAGAATAATTTATTAAAATTTTGCATGGGGGGGGGCATCTATTCTTATTTTACAACTGTCTGATGCTGGCTGCACAAAATGTAACCTGCAGATCTGTGCAACGTCTCTCAGGTTAGAGACTGCAGATGGAAGAGATGCCTGCTGCCTTCAGTCACCAGTGTGAGGAAGAAACCCTCATATTGTTGTACAAGTATCTGATCGCAGACAGAGCGTTATTCAGTCTGACTACCATTAATACCAATGTGTGATCACAGGACAGCTGACTGAAAAATCCAGAGCACGTTTAATCTGAACGATATATTTCCTCTAAAGTTTGCAACAGACTGTGTATATGTATGTAAAAACCACAGATGCATAAAGCTGAGCATACACTGTACAATTTTACAAATCATCTGTGATATAAAGCCAAAGTTCACAATTAATGTGCTCACACATTAAACTGATCCGACCTCAGAGCTCACTCTGTACAAGTAAAAACAGCCCATCGACCCCTGCAGAGCGTCCTGCTATTGTCTACTGTCAATAAAGATTAGTTTGAAAGCTCAGAGGCAGGTATCAGCAATAATGCTAACAAGGCAGAAGCGTGCTGCCTTGATAATCTGTGCAATCCTGTGTGCCGAAACATCCAAGAAAAAGAGGCGCTGGTGCATATTGCAGATTTTGCAGAGAGCTGGAGGAGCGTTAAATATATACTGTTGGGTTACGCAGTGCACCCCACTCTTGGGGCGAGGAGCGTACTCTGGTCACAGAGGGAGCAGCAGAACAGCAGGCGTAATGAAAGTGAAACTTATATTTGTTACGTCAACGTCTCCTCTCGTCTATCCATCTGATCAGCTCTGACCAGATCAACTGAACAATTATCCACACTGCAACTCAACTGCAACTCCTCAAACTGCTGCAGCCACGTACCCGCAAAAATGTCCAAATTTAGAGAGGATGCAAAGAATGGTTGAAAAAAAAGGACACATGAACACAACATAAAAAACAAAAATAAAAGTTTGCTTGCAAGTTATAATGAAGCCAATTTGTGTTCTTTACGTCTCAATTATGTGTGTTTTCGGTGTGTTTTGAATCAATCAAACTTGACAGCACTTCACAAAAAATCCCAACTCAGATGAGTATTTAGGTTTAATTGCAAAGTGACACAAACAAACCACTGCACAAGTGTAAACAATCACAACAGCGTAGGTCACCTGCATTAGGCTTCAGCGTGGCCTCTGAATAGAGGAGATACACAACCGTAAATCTGCCTTTAAAAAGACAGCGTGTCTGACGCAACATACACAACACGGCGCTCAACGCACCACTACTGAACATAACATTATAAAAAAAAAAAAAAGGGAAGTTTGCAAGGTAAAGTAAAGCTGATTTATGTTTGATATTGTCTCTATTAAATCATGTTTAATCTGTGTTTTCAATCAATCAAAACTTGACAAAAAATCCCAGCACAGACCAGTATTTTGTAATTGCAGAGTGACACAAACACACCACGACTCAAGTATTAACGCTCACAACATCTGTGTAGCCTCTGCACAGAGAGGATACACAACTATAAATCTGCCTTTAAAAAGACAATCCTCGACAGGGTGTTAAACGCGTCACTATTTCCATTTAAATAAACGTATTGCTGTGTTTCGTTAGGGCTGAACACGGAGCTGCATTATCACGTCGGAGAGTAAAGTCATTGTTTTCCTGCTTGTAGGAATTCATCAAATAAACATTGTCGGATAGAAATTATCGAAAAGCATCACCAAAACAGAATCCAGTTACCATTGAGACACAATTGACCGGAGAAAAAAGGAACTTTACTGATTGACAATTTTCTCCAGATGGCCATTTAGCCGGCTGGAGTGGAGAGGGGCTCGGCTCTGTGTGTGAGTGATGGCTTCCTTGCCCTGTCTCTTCTCCCGGCTCACCACTGATGGATTAAAGCTCTGGACAGGTTTCAGCCCTATTGATCTCACCTGCCAGGGCTGCTCACATCAGCTGGTGTGAAAGGGGGATAAGATGGGATGGAGAGCGCGAGGAGGAGGAGGGGCGGAGGGTGGGTGGGAGTTGAGGACGTTTTCACACTTGGCCGGTTTCAACTTTTTTTGGTGAACTCGGGGTGATTAATCTGCATGTTTTTGTCAGATTTAACTGTCCGACTCAGAACCCTGAACTCTAAAAAAAAACCCACAATGACAATTGAAAAAGGGGAACTTGATGCTAATTACTACGAGGTTTGTAGAGGGAGTGGGTGGAAGCTACGCACTAATTAAATGAAATTATTTCTGCACTAAATAAAACACATCTTGATTTCTCGTGTTTTAAACATGCCTTAAAGGTCTAAATTTAAACTTAATGAGACTGTTTATCAGCATGGTTATTTACTGAGTTTTTTATTCACTGGGATTTTTATTTAAAAAAAAACTCAACCTGTTATCTCAATAAAGGCACAAAAAGAAGAAGAAGTCTACAGTCGTGCAGGAAGCTCTGGGAGATTTTTTTAGTATTTGATTCTAAACCAAAGTATCTCTGACCTGATGATGGCACTGCATAAAAAGTTAATGGATCACCAAAGTGAAAGACGACTAACATCGATGGATTACTGTACAGAGCGACAAGTAAACAAGCACCGCGGCCCAGAGTGTGAGCCCTGCAAAATGTCACTCAAAGAGACACGTACTGACCAGACAGAGACTCAAAATAACCACAAAGAAACACAGAATGACTAGAAAGAGACACAAATAACAGACTGAAAACAGCTGCATAGAGAAACGAAGACTCATGATCACTACCAAAAGGGAAAAAACAACCTAAAAGAGGACTAAAATTACCACAAAGAGATTGATAACAACTACAAAACGTACAAAACAACCACAAAAGGAAACAAAATGACAACAAAGAAATGGAAAATCCTAAAAACATAGAAAAAATGACTTCAGAGAGGAACACAATGGCTACAAAGAGAGATGCAAATTTACTACAAAGAGACGCAAATCAACTACAAAGAGACACAAAACGAGTACAAAGAGATGCAAAAATGACAACAGAGATGCAAAAATTACAACAAAGTGATGCAAAATGACTACAAATAGAGACAAAATGACTTTAAGAAGAAGGTGACAAGAAACAAAGGGCCCAAAATAGCAAGAAATTATAAAAAGTTACAAGAAAATTATCTGAAAATAAAAACATTAGCAAGAAATTAGTAAAAAGTTTCAAGAAAACTGTCTGAAAATAAACACACAGACACAAAAAATTAAAGTAAAAGACATAAACAGGAAATTGACCTTAATGTGAATTTATGAATATATTTTTTCTCTATTTCTTGCCAAGGTACTCATCATCTTTTCTCGCATGATTTAGAAAGAAATCAAATCAATATTCTCAGTTTTCAGAGGTTTAAATGTTTGTGAAATGCATCTGAAGGCAGCGCAAAAAAACTGATACCATCCCAGGTGTTTAAGGGTTAATACCTGAACCAAATGTTAACACTTAAGTAGTAAAGATTTTGCAGTTTGGACTTAAGTGGTGGAGCAACTGACAGACACACAGATGTTGCCGTCCCTCGAGCCACGCCGCTCGAAATTTTAAAGACAAACAGAGACGTCATTAGAGTTGAGGTGAACTGAAAAATACTTTCAGTCCTCCTCAAAGACAACTCATTTTTTCTCACGTCATTTTCTTTTTTGGGCACTCAAAGATAACCGAGTTTGGTGAGCACATGTGAAAACGCCCCGGGGGCCGTGTTTGTCGCCATCCAGACTCATTTTCTTGCGGTGGACTATCACCATCCTCCACGCCGGCTTATCTAACTAACTGATAAATAACACAGTCTGTCACAATGATAACAAGGTCAATTCAATAGGCTGACCAACAGCAATGTTTTCCCTAAAGCGTTAAGCAGTCACATCTGATGCCTGCACTGACCTCCATGCTAATGAACAAAACACAGAGCGAGGAGGGAGGCAGAGGAAGAGCGAGCAAATGAATATGAATGAAAGGCAAATCTATCAGAAACACGCCTCCTTTAAATAACCCCCTCCCTCATTCCCCTCCTCCACTGCTTTCCTCACGCTCACCCCCCCCCTCTCCACCCTGTTATATTTTATTCTCCAACGCGTGGTGAATTTAATAAATATATGCAAATGTGTGCTGTGGAACATGACGAGTGTAAATCAGGCGAGGATGTTCTTTGAGCGCTGCCGAGATTGAGGCTGAGAGCTGACCCCGGGTTAATCATTTTTCACTTCCCTATCGCATTCAATTCTGCTGCCTCTGTGTGTACGTGCGTGTGTGTGAGTGTGTGTGTGTACTCATGTGTACTACAATGCGGCATGCATGTGTGTGCATCTGTGCGGTGCTGATGGAGGCAACACACAATTCATTACAAACTTTGTACACATGATTAGGGAAAATATTTGCTTTCAAATTTATGCACAATGTGATTCCAGCACTTAAAAAAAATATTAAATGTGGATTTTGGTGTTTCACAAGTTTGCTTTAGATTTTCTTCTTTAGCGGTTTATTTGCACGTTTTAATTGAAGAGACAGCTGGTTTCTTTTAACTGCACTTTGACTGTGATTTTAAAGGGTTTTAGTGCCGCCGTCACAAGGTGAGGAGATCTAACCGTGTGCCGTCTCCAAAAAGCTGAAAAAAAAGAGCGCAGTGTCATCTCTCTGAACTGCACGCCTTTGCTACAGGAAATGATCTCATTTTAAACCAAGTAGAGTCAGATTACATCAGCGATACTCGATTTACGGCCAACAGGCCAAATCTGGCCCCTGATAGGGTGCCGGGTGGCCCCGAAACTGATTTCTAATTCACAATAAAAATAAACTGATTCACACTAGGAACTGTCTTTGTACTTTTAGTAAACATAAGGCGCCAGAGTGCATAAAATAACAGTGAAATATCATTAAAACCGTCCAAAAATCATAGAAATGTTTTAAAATCTGCAAGACGTATCTGTAAATCCCAGAAGCATCCTAAAAATTTCAGAAATGTCCTGAAATCCTACAAATGTCCTGAAATCCTCAAAATGTACTAAAATCCAAGAAACGTCCAAAAATCATAGAAAAGTCCTAAAATCTTAGAAATGTTCTAAAATTATAGAAATATCTTAAAATCATAGAAATGTCCTAAAATCCTGAAAACATCCCATAATTCTGCAAACTTCCCCAAATCTGAGAAACATCCTAAAATCCTAAAAACATCTTTAAATCCTAGAAAAGTCTTAAAATATGGAGGACAACCTTACATCGTACAACTGTCCCAAATCCTAGAAAAGTCCTAAAATCCTGGAAACATCCTAAAATCCTAAAAACATCCCATAATCCTAGAAACTCCTCAAAACCTAGAAATGTTCAAACATCTAAGAAACGGTCTACAATCCTAAAAACATCCTAAAATCCTAAAAACGTCCTAAAGTCCTCAAACCACGTATGTGGCTGCTGGGATTGGCCCCTGGCCTCCTGTCATTTTGCAGCAGTGGCCCCACACAAAGCCAGCTGAGTGTCTCTGCTGTACATGTTGCTGCACAGACTTAAAACGTCACAAAGTTTATTTAAAGCTCTTGTTTTGTCCCTCTCGCGTTCCTCGGCTGTTGGATTGTGAAGTAAACAACACGCCGCTAACACGCCGTCAGCGCTGTAAATGGAGCAGGTGCGTAATGACGGCGGCCTCCTGGACTGATGCATAATTACTTGTCTTGCAGTCTGCAAAGTGTTCGCGCGTCGCTTGCCAGTTTGACAGTGCAGCCGCAGCAGCGCCTGTCGAGATGTATATCGCACTACTGTTTGTCCCAAATGTAAAGAGATTAGGACTTTAAAGTGCACGAGGAGTCACACGATCATTTGTCTTTCTAAATGCGACAACACACCATCTAAACAGAGCTGCAGCTTAAATTACGTGAATGCTCAGGAGAGAATATTTAGCTCAGACTGTAGCTGCGGAGGTCAGATGTGGTATTTTAGGACGACGGCGTGCTTGAGACGAGTGTGAAAAAGGGCCAAAACTTGAAATAAGGAAATATTAAGCTTCTTCAAGTCTTGCTTTCCCTTAAAACTTCTTTAGGTCGTTTGTTTCTTTTTTGTTTGTTTTTTAACTTTTTGACAAACATTCTGGTAATTTTCCTCCAATTTTTCACTAATTTCTTGAAATTGTTTGAATTTTTGGGCCATTTTTTGAAGATGTTCATCGCTCACCTTCCCAAGTTTTTGAAAGAAATCAAGGAAATTTGCTCAAGTTTGAAATGGTTAAACTGAAGCTGAAAGTCTGCACTTTATCTCCATACTGGACTCACTCACAGTTTACCGTCAAAACACAATTTCTCACTCACAAACAGCTGCTACATAATCAATATGCTCATATTTATATAGCACTTATTCTCTACATAAATATATTAGTCCAGCACTAGTAAATACTTATTGCTTTAATATTTAAATCAACTGAAATATTTTATCACATATTAACCAGAGCACAAGTAGATATTTGAGATGTTTTATACAGATTTTCAAGTTATTCACGCTTCAGTACTCTGTATCTTTAAGACTCGCGGTTGCGTTGAATCGTGCCATCGTGGCCCACGAGTGTTGGTATTAATAAACTCACCGGAGCTTCAGGTGGCAGCAGAGTTTGGAGGACACTTTGTGTTTAGGCGTCAGTGGTTTCAGTTTCTGCAGAGCGCAGAGGTCGCTGCCGTTTGGGGTTTTACTGCTAATAAATTCCTTTTCTAACGTTTCAGCTCGGATGAATACATCATGTAATATCTCACAGACAGACGCCTCTCTGTTGTCTGATCTCTGCCTCTTTGCAGAGATGCAAGTTTATTCAGAGACGAGCTGCACAGGTTTTTTGGGCTGCTCCCGTCACCTGTGCCGAGTCGAAACTTAACGTAGATCAACTTTTATTCCACACCAGTTAGTCGGTAATATTGACACTTTCACGTGTCACCAGCCGAGGTGATGGAGCGACGTTTGTTTGTATTTGTTTGCAATCATCCGTCTTCTGACCTTAATTTTTAAGGCTCGTGTTATAATCTGCATCGTGTCTGCTGCAATATGGCTTCATATGATAATTTCCATAAACATTTACAGAACACTATCCAGTCCAGACAAATGTTCAGCTATAAATCCTTATTCTGCATCGAAGGCGGCCCACATGACAGGACAGTAAAGACCTCGGCGCTGTTTCTCGTCGTCTCGTGTGAAAGATTAGAGAACTAAATCGACTGGCTGCTCACTTTAGTTGACTTGTGCTGCATAAAGCTGAAAAACGATGACAACAGCATCGCTGTGGCGCTTCACGAGCAGCACGTGCTGTCTAAATTAAAAATGTTCAGCACTCACGCCACATATCAAATGTGCAGCATTGTGTGGCTGTTTAAAAATGAACGTATTTAACATTGTGTAATACTATTACTGCTTTGCTGACGCGCAGAAACGAGTGTGCGGCCTCACAACAACGGCAGCGCGCTCATTCAGCAACATTTCACTGACGGCCCTCCTTCGTGGTTCGCAACTAAACTCGAACTTTCCTCTGCTTTTCATCACAGCGGTGTGTCACAACTGCAAATACTGAAGGACCGGAGAGGAAACCGTTTATTTTTGTTGCCCAAAAACTATTAAAACACATTAATGAGCCACTGTTGTGCTGGATGAGATGCTCCTTCATTACCATCAACACTCACACTGTCGTTTATTTCGACTCAGTGCCACACACACCGTCCCGCTGCCACAAAGCTTAAAACAGCCGATTACCCCGTTTGATTCTTTAACTAATCTTTATGCAACAATTATGTAAAAGCACCTTTTCTCAGCCTCCTAATGCCATTTGTATGGGACACCTGGGTAAGACGCGCGCCACGCTGCAGACCTGCAGACGACAAACAACAAAAACATGAACGTACATATTACTGACCAGTCGCTGTGTTTCCAGCTGCTTTTTAGCCACCAGGCATCGGTGTTTTTTAGTGAACTGTGGCTGGTTTTCCTCAGAGACAGTGCCACAAAAAGTGGGTGTTTTATACCAAAACATTGCTGCGTTTCCTGCCTTGTCTCTTACTGAGACATTGCTGTGTTTCTTGTTGGGATAGTGCCACGAAAAGCAACACATTGCTGCTTTTTCTGCCCGAATATTGTCGTTAAAAGCTGTAGATTTTAAGCAAGATGTAAGGCATTTACTGCAAGAAGAGTATCAGGATAGAGCCACAAAAAGTGACTTTTCTTTCAGCTATATCACTGCTTTTTCAGCAGCTTTTCAGCCACCAAACGTGTGTTTATTAGTGACTGGTGGCTGTTTTTCTTTGGGGATAGTGCTATGAAAAGTGGCTGTTTTTGACCAAAATATCACTGCGTTTCCTGTGATGTTAGTGCCATAAAAAGAGATAGTAAAAATGACAAATTCCAGGGCAAAAGCCCAGATCTACACCCAGAAATAAAACAGTGCATGTGTTTATGCTGTGATGGCTGTGGGATCGAAAATGTCAGTTTGAATGGGTTTCAGTATGAATGTAACAATTTAGTTTCCACAGTGTATTTGAGACTTATTAAAGGAGCTAAGCTGGAAATTCAAAGATTAAACAAGAACACACAATCTTGCCAAAATGTATGCCATACGCATGAACACAGCCAAAATTATCCCCCCAAAAAAGTAGAATGAAAAGCACATAAAACACACCAAACAGTCCCTAAGAGTTCATGTATTGTGCGTTTTAAAATATTGTCCACTGCTCATAAATGCTAAAATAGGGTAAGTTTAATCTTATATTTAAAAAAAGCAAAACTAAAAACATCATACGTGCATTATTGCATCCTATCATCGTGTTAAAGCTCTTTTTTTCCAAATATCTTTCGCCATCTGAGCTGACAGAGGAGTCGGCGAGCAGCGCGGTGATGCCCTCCCTCTAACACGCACGCTGTTTGTTTTCTGCGTCCTGAATCAAGCTCTAGTGCTGCTTAAGGTAAACATCACCGCTGCAAACCCTCGAGAGGCGCGAGTGTCCACTCGGAGCCGCCTCCTATAGATGCTCCTCGCCGTCTCCACGCACAGAGCATCAAACTCCCGTCCTCTCTGAGCGCCGGCCGCCTGCGTCAGCACCGCCGGCTTCTCTCCGCTCTGCTCAAATGATTGCGCTTCTAATCAAACGTAATTTAACTCACTATCTCGGCCCTCTCTGCAGCCCCTCTCACCCGCACCCTCACCCATCCTCACCCCTTCCCCACTAGCCCCTAGCCCAGGGCCTGTTGCCAAGGCAACCGGCATCTCATTTCTAAAGTGTCAGTTTGCATTATTGTCTTCACGCTTTGCAGCAATAACCTCTCTCTCTCTCTCACACACACACAAATACACACAAATACTTATACACCCCCACCTCTCTCTTTTATTGTATACCGTGTCTCCTTTTCCTCCCGTCTCCCTGCACTTTACCCTTTATATATATATTTTTTCAATGCTATACACTTGAATGCCTCATCTCTTTCTCGCGCACACACACACACACACACACACACACACACACACACTCATACATAATGCAAAGCAAACACAAATAATATCATGCAAGTTGCATGTAACTGTGTGAAATACATAACCTTTTCAAACAGAGACAGACAACATTTTAATGTGTTTTTTTTCCCATAACAACTGCGTCTCTGTGGCGTAATTCAGATTTCAGCGGTTAAAAAAAACAATAACACCAAGGATAACAGAAAATTCAACGTTTTTTTTGCAGGTGGAAGCCACATTTTCTAATAAATAAATCATAAATTATATAGAATAAACACATACTTAAAAAAAGATAAAAAGCTAATTCTATTAAATCATTATGTTTATTTTCTTGCATTTATGTTGCTAAAAAAAACATAATCTCAAGCGATGTATCCTCATGTAATAAATTTGACAATTCAAAATTCTCCGTTCTAAACTGCGCCATAGCTTCAAGAGGCTGTATTTCTCTTTATTTGTGTAGTCGTGTAGTCTACTACAGGAGGCCTTGGAAAACAGTAAAGGACACTTGAAATAGCAAAGATTTAAGAGTCAGATATACTGCATCTTGACTTGACAATAAACGTTAGGTGTAGAGCCAAAACAGCAAAAGAAAAACATATGTGTCTTCTCTTAATTAGTTTCTGCATTATTTATTAAATTTATATTATACTCACGTAAAAGTACTGTTTACAAACCCAAGGTCGGCTGAAATGTGTGCGATCATGTGTGTTTGTGTGTATAGAAACCATAACCTGTTGTAAATGACCAGGTATTATGTGATGCTGTAAGATACTACCGTTATAATAAATAACATCTTTATGGTAAACAGATAATCGCTGGGTATTTGCAGAAGTTTTTGTGCACGATTTCATTTAAAAAATTAAAAAAACGGAATTACATCCTCACGGTTATATGCCTCTGCGACAGGGCTGGGCGGTATGGCCTTGAAATAATATCACGATATCTTTGGGCCATATCACGATACACGATTCATGATACTCAATATATATATATATATATATATATATATATTTATCACAATATTTTCTATTTCCTCACCGGGCAAAAAATCAAATGTCACAATATGACGTAATACTTAGATATTGACGCACTGATATCACATTGATATTCCCACTGAAACTGACCTTTTGGACTCACATCAGTGTTATAACATAGCAGAGCTCTTATGGCCAAACCAACAATAATTTCCATTGACAGCACTCTGCTATGAAACTGACAAAATCAAAAAATAATAAATAAATAAATAAATGAATGAATAAATGTGTCAATACATAAATTAAAATGCCAAAAAATGCCAATATTTATTTAATTTCCCATTTAATTTTTCATTTAATTTATCAATTTCTGTACAGTTGATCCATGCACTAATCAACGAATAGGCGAAAAGTTGACCCCAATGGCACATAGGCCAGCCTCCCCCCATTTGCAAAATGATGTGGAAATGCACATGAAAATGTAGGTGCAAAACGAAAAAAAGAGGTAAATATGTTTGAAATAAATGGAGGGGGAAACAAATAGGGAAAATAATACACAAATAAATGCATAAATAATTGCACAAATAAATACATTTAAAAATAAGCAATAAACAATAAGCAAATAAATATAAAAAAATAATAAATTGATCATTAAAATGGAAAATATTGGCATTTGCATTTATTTATCGACACATTTATATTTGATTTTGTCGGTTTCAGTCCTCCATACTCTGCAGCCTGAGGATACTACTGATTATTAATTAGAAATAACCTGCACAACCACCTTCCTCTGTGGAGCCTCACCAGAAAAAAAAACAGATAAAACTCAGACACTAAAACAAAACCAACAGACAAAAAATAAAAAGTACAGACACCACGGCAGGTGCAACAAGCAACATTAAGCCTCATCATTTAAAATAACCTGACACTTTTTATATAAAATCAAAATCATCAAAGCAACAACAGTAACGTTTAAGCAAAAAACAAGAAAAAGATCCACAGCAGACACGTTACAGCAAAAAGAGACACTGCTCAGTTTTTGCACATTGTGAAGCGACCAGTGTTCAAGAAGAAGCTGAACTACAGTAAAGCTACTCAGAAAAATCATCCAAACTTTGCACAAAAAAGCCAAAATTCAGAGTCAAATTGTAGTCAAGTTGACAGTGTACGTGTCTTACACACTGCTCCTTTAATATTCAAAGATAGTTTAAAATATTCTGCCTCTCAAATGCAAAAAAAAAAAATTAAAAATAATTCTTTTCTGTTTTATGGCCCACAGTTATTTGATGTTCTATTGGTTAAATGCACAAAATGGCAAGGGTGTAATTTAACCACTTAATCTTTTCAAACCGGAGCAAATTACCTTGATTTCTTTTTTTTTTTTAGGCAGAAAAAAGGAGCTGAGCAACTTAACAAAAAATGACTCAAAATTAGCAATAAATCAGTAAAAAGTACAAGAAAATTACTTGAAAATTAAATTAAAGAAATTAAAGAAAGAAAGAAAGAAAGAGAAAAAGAAGTTAACATTACAACAAAATTGCCTGAAAAAAAATCAATACTAATATAATAAAACAAGAAAGAAAAACAAGAAAAATAAAAATCAAACAAAAACAATAAAATGACCTCAACAAAATGCAAAAAAATAAAAATAAAACAAAATAAATAAAATAATGTTTTAAAAAATCTGTATCATAATCTTAAATATATAAGTATGAAGTATGTGAGTAAGAGAATTATAAATCTAGTTTTCTGGACATTTTCTCTTGTTTTTTTTTTTCTTTTAATCATATGTAATAATCCAGCTAGGCTAATTTTCAGATAATTTCCTTATCATCTTGCTCTTTTTCAGTTATATTGGGATATTTCTTGTCATGTTACTCATTATATTTTTGTGTTTTTGAAAGAAAATTTTACAGTTTTCAGAGATTTTAATGCCTGCACAAATATAAAACTACCTACATGCTAATTCACCATTGTAGGCTAGTTAAGCTAGGCTACTGGTTTAGTTACAGGTAACATTAGTCCCCAAAACTGGCGGCTACAACGATGGCGGATTGTTGTCGTGACTCACCTGTATGCGCGTCACTCTGTGAGTCCTGTGAACCGCGAAAACCTCCAAAACCTGCTCCAGGTGTCCGCAAAAACTTAACCAGTCCGCTGGGTCTGTCTGTCCCAGTATAACCAGCAGAGACGCCCCACTGGCGGTGAAAAGTTTATCGGTGAGCGCGGAAGTCGTCGCGCTAGCTTTCAGCGCGTGAGCCATATCAAAGGTGCGCCCGTTTGTGACGCAGCGGCCTGGGTGTGTTTGGTTTGTGTCACTTGGCGTGCCAGCCGGGCGGGGCGATGCACGAAATCACTGTTTAACAAAACTGGATGCAATTTTTTTTTCTTAACCCTTTAAAACCGACATTACGTTTCTTGAATTCAGGCGCATTTCACAAGTATTCAAACTTCTGGGACCTGAGAAAATTAGATTTTGAAAATATTAGGAAAAGGCAATGAGTAACTTGCAATAAACAAATAAATAAAAGAAAATAAATAGTAAAAATTGACAAGATATATAGACAATTATTTATTTATGTATCAATTTGTCTTTATTTTATATATACACAAAAAATATATTTTAAAAAAATCATTTTTTGGCATTTTCTTCCTTTTTGTTGATTTTTCTACTAGACCTTTTTGCTTATTTTCAGAATATTTTCTTGTAACTTTTAACCATTTTCTTGCTAATTTTGGCCATTTGTTGTTAGGTTGCTCATTGCCTTCCTCACACATTTTTTATTTTATTGTATTTTATTACGAAATTAAGCAAATTCACCCAGGTTTTAAAGGGTTAACTGTGCATCACACAATACATTTTAATTTCATTTTTCTACTGGTAATTACTGCAAGCCCACCCTAGCTAAACATAAGATACCATAATATTTAGAGGCAGGGCAACATAGATTCAGCATAGTATTGTGATATTTTGCAAGGCGATATTGGCGATACACAAGTATCATTATTTTATTGTATAAAATTATCAGTGTTAAAAATGCAAATTAAACTTTAACAATTGCTTTTTTTCAGTCCACCAGATACATTTTGCTGCCATAAAAAATATTAAAGTGAGATGAACAAACTGATAACTTTAACTTTTTGAACAAAAACAGATGTTTTTATGAATATGCAGTTGAAAAAAGGCAATAAATCTGAATATATTGCACTATATGCTATCACATTACTCAGGATATTGCAAAACATTTAAAATCACAACAATATTGTGATCTAAGTTTTATGATAATATTGCATAGAGAATGAAAACTTCTAATAAAGTTGCATTTAATACAGATTTTACACAAGTTTCAAACTGGTCACAGACAAAACATGACATTTTTTCACTTGTATGAGATGCCATCATAAAGTTGTGTGTGTTTTCTCATGAAAACCAGTTCATTCCTCCCATTAAATCTTGTGTGAGTAAATTGTGATTTTATCTCCCATATGATGGAAATCTCTTAATCCTGCATAATTCATAGGGCCAATTATTTGCTGTCGGCTCATTACAGTAAGATTGTTTCTTCAGCTGCGTTTTCCCAAATGTATCTTACAAACACGTACATTCAAACTACACAAAGTCACACACAAACAGCTGCTTTATTTAAAGGGGAAACCCAGTTTACTTAACGTGACAGAGGCTTTAAAGGTGTCGCTTCTTCAACCCTTTAATGCCTGGATAAACATCAGTTTTCTTGCTCTGCGTTCACTTTTCACAAGAATTTTTACCTCTAAAACCTAAAAAAACAGGTTTGATTTATTTTGAAAACATGGAAATAAACACAATGAGATTCTTGGCAAGAAAAGTTCCACAAAATGCAAATAAATAGATAAATAATAAATAATAATAATAAATAAATAATAAATTAAAAAAAGGTAGGTAATGACAATATTATTGAAAAATTGAAAGAAAAAAAAATCCCAACATGCTACAGAAAAAAAAACAACCACTTTCTGAGTAATTTACTTTTTTCCCACTTTTTTGTGCTTAATATCAGGTATTTTTCTTGAAACTTTTTTACCAATTTCTTGCTGATTTTTGGACCATTTCTTGTGAAATTGCTCATCACCTTCTTCCCATGCAATAAATAAATAAATAAATAATAAAAGTAAAGTAGTAAATAAGTATAAAGTTGCATAAATTAAAATACTCAAGTAAAAGTATCTCAACTTCTACTTTCCATCAAAATGATGCAACTTTTTATTGTTTTTTTCTTTTTTCTTCTCATTTTATTTAAAATATATGTTCAAACACTTCCTGTCAGCACAGCTTTAAATGACTCAGCACTAAAACAACATAAAGATCACTCAAAGGTCGAAATAAACTATAGTTAATTTCCCCGAGGCCTTTATTTTATTATTATGTGACAGTGTGGCGTTCAGCAAACGTCTCCGAGTTCTCACTTGTGGCTGCACCGTTCACACGTGCTCCTCTGTTCCTGCATCCTTCATCTCCTGTCTGCCTCCCTGCAGCTGATGCTGGGAGCTGACATCGAGCCGAGGAGGAGGAGGATGAGGAGGAGGAGGAGGAGGAGGAGGAGGAGGAGGAGGTTCGGGGCTTTCTTCTTCTTCTTCTTCTCTCCGACATCAGACGCATTCTCACATATTCACACACATCTTGAGACGGCGGAGACTATCAACACTTCAGGATGTTCTCAGTTTCTAATGAGAATGAGATCACAGGTAATGTTCACTTAAGACCTTCAAAAACACACTTTACATAACTGTTTTATGAACCGGTGCTCACTTTGTGGAAGCACCTCGCCGCGTTCAAGCACCCACCAGGGAAGAGCGCGTTCATTACGTTTGGTGAGACACACAATGCCTGCATTACTTTTTCCTTTCTGTTTCTTTTTTTTTCACACAACACTACATTTTTGGCATTTTTTCTGCCGTGAGCCTTTTGACTGCATTCAGCGGTTAGAAATTGTTAACATTTTAACAGCAGAGAGGAATGACAGTAAAAAAAGAGCTCTGGAAATAGTTCTCGCTTCTTTTTTTTTCTTTCTTTCTTTATGAAATCCTCAATCATTTTAATATATTAAAGTGTGAGGGACCAATATTTCTATACCTTTATGTCTTTTTATTTCTTTTACTTTTTTATTGTATTTTATTCTATTTTATCTTATTTTGTTGATTCTGTTGTTTTTTTTTGGTCAGTTTCTATGTATTATTTTAAATTGACATTTTATGCATCTTACATTATTTGTCCTCTGGTTTTAATTTGATCCTAACTCTGCCCTTCTTTGGTCTCCCTTAATAGGAGGTTTTGACTTTTTGTTCTCGTATCTCCATCTAAGTATACTATTTTTGCTTTGCTTTGTTTGTCAAAACACTCTGTAAACTCTGTTTTTGAAGGTGCTAAATGAATAAAGTTATGATCATATTTAAGACCTCTTGTTCAGTGACACTTGGAAGCTGCTTGACATCCTCCCCAGATCCCTTTTCTTCATACTCTGTGTGTGTTTTTTGTCATTTGGATTGTCTGTACTGTCACTTTAGCGTTTCGGTTATTTTGCACACGTGACATCTGAAGGGAGGGATCCCTCCTGCGCTGTTCTTCCTGAGGTATCCTCCATTTTTACCCCATTAAAGAGTTTTTTAAATTATTCTTTATCTTAAGCGAAGAACAAAATAACGGAACATAGACGTTTATGTGATATAAACGTCAAGCGACTTCAATTCGGGTATCTTCGAACGCTGCGTTCCACTGCAAGTTGATAATTCCGTGTCGTTTTTTTCCGACCTCCGATATAAACGCGCCCGAGCGCGTCTGCTCGGGAGAGCACGGATGTCCACGGGAACCTCATGATGACCCCACGGACGGACAGACGATGACATCTATTGCTCGTCTGTCCGTCCTGGAAGAGGGATCCCTCATCATCCTCTACCGCTCTTCCTGAGGTTTTTTCCTTTTTTTCTCCCGTTCAGGGGTCTTTTTCGGGAGTTTTTCCTCGGGTGATGTGAGGGTCTCAGGGCAGAGGGATGTCGTACACTGTAAAGCCCTCTGAGGCAAACCATGTTTTGTGATAATGGGCTCTATAAATAAAATTGACTTGACTTGACCTCCCATAAAAAAAACTTTTTGGTTGTTTTTAGATCTTACAGTCGGCTGCATGCAGATTTCCTGATGTAGGTAACTAACAGACGGGAAAAGTAGGCGAGTAAGCTACTTCATGCTCGTAAAGACTCAAATGTACTTAATGGAAATGCAACCACAGAGCTGTTACAGCACAACATAAAAGTAAAAACTGACGGACAGGTCGTTTTTCATCGCGTGCTGCCATATCGCCGTGACGCCAGTAACCGTCTCAGTCTGAGCGGATCTTTACAGAGTTTCCAGTTCGGAAACCCGACTCAAAAAGTTCATCTTTTTCTCCGAGTTTAAAGTACAATGAAAAGCAGCATAAATTTCCCAATTTCCCTCTCATAGTCACGACTTTTGACGTTCATGTGCTCCTAACTTGTAAATACGGTAAATAAGATATCTAATTGCTGCACACGTTAGAGTAAAGAAGTCTGGGGAGAAACCGTGAGACTCGGATGCTCCGTCTAACGTCTTCATGTGAACCGTATTTCCTCTCTGAGCTCGGCCCCGCCGTCCCGTCCAGGCCACGCAGCGCTCGGTGCAGGGCTGAGCTGTCCGAGGCCTCCCAGGACCTGGAAGGTTAATATTTGAAGGAAGGATGGCCCATAAATATGAGCAAAGGGACTTTTAATTAAATAAGCACTTCTTAAATATTCTCCTGGGCCTGCTGCTTTTGTTTAAAGATGATTGATTGACTACTATCTCTCCAGGCAGGACCATTAGTTTCGCCACTCCCCGCCATACTCCATCCCTCCCCATCTCCCCTCCATTTTTCCAGCTCTGCCAACATCTCTCCTCCCTTTCTCTCTCAATTACTCTCTCTTTCCTCCCTCCTTTTTCCCTCTCATTCATCCCCACCTCCTGCCTCCTGCGTTCTCCGCGCTGTCACCTCCCCTTCCTTTTCTCTTTTCATCAGTCCTCGTCCCTGAGCCTCTCTCAGGAGGCCCATATTTCTCCAAACTCATGACAAGGTAATGAGGCCATGCTAAATCCTACCACGCCCTGGAGCAACATCAGAAGGTGGAGGGGGCAGGTCGGCCCCTGCGTGGCCCCGGCTGCCTCCGCGTCTGTTTCCGACGCTCTGTGAGGCATCTGTCGCTGCCTAAATAAAACTTTCTGATGTGCAAAAAAAAAAAAAAATCTACCTCTTCATCCATGCTCCTCTTTTTCTATTTGTCTTCCTCCAGCTCTCTCCCTTCCCTCCTTCCTCTGGAGCCGTGCTGCAGCAGCAGTCTGACATGCTCGGCTGATTTCTAGCTGGAAGATGGGGATCGGCGGGGGAGCTCAGTCTGGCTGTGGGCAGCTGAGCCGTGGACACACACACACACAG
This sequence comes from Plectropomus leopardus, assembly GCF_026936395.1. NCBI lineage: Eukaryota > Metazoa > Chordata > Actinopteri > Perciformes > Serranidae > Plectropomus > Plectropomus leopardus. The sequence goes on from NC_142195.1 coordinate 27,346,640, forward strand.
GGACACACACAAAGACACAGGTAGAAACTCAACGTGAGGCTCAGGTATGACAGGAATTGTGGGTGTTATGTGTCTGCGGACATTTGCACGTTGTGACGTTGCAATAATTACAACTTACAGCGGGTTCTCCGTGTGTTTGCCGTGGAAAAACCTTGATCGGCGCCTGCAGGTGACACTGGATGCATGTGGGAGGACACAGAGCACAATGTTGTGTAATTCTTTCCAATCAATCTTTGGCATTTTTTTCACAACTTTATGTGTCGTTGTTCTCAACTAAGAGTCCATCAGCACGTCACGCTTACTTATGTCTGTCACCCTGAGGTAAAACAACGGCATTCTGTGCATTTTTATACAATATCTGTGTATATTTTTTAATGAAAAGATCAACATTAGTGCTGCAAACAGGGACTGTATGCTGTATTGGAAATAATTAGGATGAAATACAATATTTTCTGATTTCTTACTGTAGTTGATTTAACAAAGATGCATGCACAACAGCAGAGAAGTTTGAGGTGTTTTGCACATAATAATGAAGCTGCTGAATAGTGTACAGTAGGGATGCAAAATAATATCGACACATCATATTGGCAAAAATGGTATTAAAGTGAAATAGCGGCATCTCTCTGAAATGAACATTTTTGACAATATGATGTAGCTTTAACCCTTTGAAACCTGAGCAAATTGGCTGATTTCTCAGAAAAACACAGAAAGAAGCTGATGAGTAATTTAACAAGAAATTACCCAAAAATTAGCACGAAATTAGTATTAGTATAAGGAAATGACCTGAAATAAGCACAAAAAAGAAACAGTTACTGATCTTGAGTACTACAACACCAGCGGCCGGACCAGACCGTTCACGGTGTTGTTATACGCTGACAGACGGCCAGACCGCGCCTGCTGCATGATATGCAGAACCTGTCCCGTCTGCATGATACACCGCAGGACGTTGCAGGTTAAAAAGCTGCCGGTAACGACATAATATAAGGAGCAGGAGATCCCTATAGGGCGGGCGGGACGTTCATTAACTCTGAATGTGATGTTTGCCAGCATGTGCGTTTGTTGACGTCCTGCTGTTGGTTGCCATGTGCTCGTGATGACATGAAGGCAGCGGCATCCTGGAACGCCAACAGCAACCCAGGTTACCGTGTTACCAGTTATTTATGATTCAACGCAACATCAGAAAACAAAAAAACATGAAATCCTATTTCCCATGTCTGAGCATTTTTAAGAAATTTGAAAGATTAATTCAAGTCATGTCAATACCAATTAAGGCCTTATTTTTAGATTAATTCAATCAATGCCTTTTAAGAGTTTTTAAGGATTTGCAAGAACCCTGCAGCAGACGCAGAAATATACCTGGAGCAGGATATGTGGACGCAGTGAGAACGTGTTGGCGTGTATCGTATCTGCATCTGCAATCAGCCAAAATGAATGAAAACATTGTGCATCCCTAATATACGGGCAACTCAAACTGATGCTAAAACGTAAATAAACCTAAAACTTTAATTAAAGCCTCGTCCCTTTTACTCGCCCAGTGCGGCGACACATTTTGACAAATAAAGGCCTGTCTCTATTAGAGGCTCGAGCTCGTTACCATGAAGTTCATTTTTATACACGTTTTTTGGATGTTTAAAACTAGATTACTGGCAACCTGCTGGAGTTAATCTTTAGCTGCTTAGATCACACATACATCATGTATATATGTTTAATCTTTTGTCAATATGGACACAGCAAACACAACGTTAGCTAATTTTACTAAAACTGTGAGCACCAGAGAAGATGGTATTATCGGCATAATAAACGCAAAAGATGCAAAACAAAGAGATTAGTAAACATAGAAGAATATTTTTTAAAAAGCAAAACTATATTTAGAATTTTATATTCAAAATTATTTTACAGAATTATTATAATTTTTTTTCATTTTTTGTTTGGATTTTTTGGCATATTTTCATGTAATTTTCTTGTACTTTTCACAGATTTCTTGCTAACATCTGGGTCTTTTTTTTCTTTTGTTGCCTTCTTTCCATCTTTTTGAATGAAATAAAGCCAATTTTTCCAGGTCTCAAAAGGTTAAAAAAAATAATTTCGTTGTATTTCCATCTTTGCTGAGCAACAGTTTTGTGTGAAAGCAATTAAAAGCCGGCCCCTTACAGACGCCTGTCCCACATATAAACCTGTTGATTTAAGTAAATAACAGTTTTGCAGTATAGTTAAGACTTTAAAACATGGAAAGCAAGAAAATCTTGAAATCTCTTTCCTGCAGCAGCTCAGCTCCTCTCGGCATTGATTAGCTCGTATCGATCACGCAAACTGAACAACGTGTTTACCAAACACTCAAATGATCCTCCTGAAAACTGAAATGCAAACAGGGAGATTGACATGGATTGGTCGGTGTGTGGGATGGAGTGACACTCCACGGAGAGGAGGAGAGCGGAGAGAGGAGGCAGGAGAGGTGATGGTGTGATAATGGGGGCGGTGGAGAGAAAACACTCGGAGGGCGCGCGGTAGGATATAGAGACGATGGTCGCACTCCAAGTGTTGGACAGAGAAGCAGGTAAAAGTAGGCTGCAGGTGAATGGAAGAGGGGGGCTGTGTGTGTGTGTGTGTGTGTGTGTGTGTGTGTGTGTGTGTGTGTGTGTGTGTGTGTGTGTGTGTGTGTGTGAGAGAGAGAGAGAGAGAGAGGAGGGGGGGTGGGCAGGCATATTAAAAATGCAGCAGTGGGGAGCAGGCCGGGGATTCACAGTAATTAGATGACAAAACGGCGGCGGGCTGGAGATGAGAGAGAGGGGTCACACACAATGCCACTGCCGCCGGGTAATTTGTAAGTGTCAATCACCAGCCTGCCAGGGGAAAAGCGAGAGGGAGAGAGGGAGTGGGAGGGTGAGGAGAGGAGAGGAGGGGGGTTAGTGTATAGAGGGAGGAGGAGGAGGAGGTGAGGAGGGGAGCAGAGATAGAGGGAGTGAGACAGAATATGAGGGTGCTGGCGGGCTGCAGGAGACAGGAGGGAAGCAGGGTTTAAAAAAAAAGTCAGAGGAGAGAGGAAGCGAAAATTTAAAGATAGAGAGAACTGGGAGAGCCGAGGAGACAAAGAGAAACAGTGACATCCGTTTTTTTTTTTTTTAAATCTATCTGAGATTTGGCTCAAAATATTAAAAAAAGTCAAATTAACACTCTTGCAGTAACAGTGTTTCTCTGTGTCATCATCCTGACAGCTTGAGCTGCACATTATTCTGCAGCCTGCTGCTCCTCACACACACGTAAACACAATTAAAACTATCGCAGAGTAAACGCTGGCTGCTCCGCTCAGCCATCTGAGAGTCGGATACGTTGGTGTGGTCGATGCATTACGTGTACTTTAGCTTTAAGAGTGAAGCAGACAGCACGAGAGACTCGGCTGTCTGCAAGTTTATTTAGTTTATTGCTCTAAACTGTGTTTGATGCTGAAGTTTGATGGCTCAAGTTTTACATATATCATGTCATATATCATATCATATCATATAAGATCCATGAATCTATATTTTTGATAACACTAATATGGACTAGTTTTTTGGTTGAAAGTAGTTCCAAAGAATTCTGTGAATTATTCAGGATTTTTTTCCCCAAAAAAGAGATGTTTTTTTAAATTTTATTTAATTTAAATTTATTTTTATTTTATTTATTTATCTATTTATTTATTTATAATTTTTATTTTTATTTATTCATTTATAATTTCTATTGATTGATCGATTTCAGTGTTTTATTTGATTTTATAGGAATAGACAGATGACATATTATTATACAATTATGTCCACTTTCTTCAACCCATTATTATTATGATTATATATATTTTTAAAATTATTTTAGAAACAAAATTCCTTTAATTTCCACTGCATTCGGGTAGATTTGATTGAATTATTATTATTATTATTATTTCTTAAATCATTGTGTCAAGCATGAATAATATGTCCGGCCAACACAAACTTACAAGACACCAGTAAAAAAAAGAGAGACCAGAAACCAGACGAGCAACAAAAATTACAAACAATACCAAAGAAATAAACCATCCTGACATTTTTCCAGGCTTTAGAGACATTTCGGTTAAACAACCGAACCATCCTGTCATCAGCAGAAGACAAAATCTCCAAGACAGAAATCTCAAAACAAATTAAACGACCTGTTTAATATTTTAATGAAAGTTGGAATAAGATGAGAGGATGACGTGAATCAGGGGTCCCAGGCCCGGCTAAAAAAACCACAACACTGCAGTCACATTGTTCATCCAGCAGCCCGCAGAGACACCAGGAAGCCCCCGCCTTCATTAATAAACTGTCAAGTCTCAAATTAATTGCAAACTTCTAAATTCAGGTGCGACGGCGTGGACACGTTGAAATCACCGAGGCACAAAAGGAGCTGAATGAAAATGGCATTAACCTTAACAGGATCAGCAGTGTATGTAAATATTCATCATGTTATAGGGTAATTGTATGGCTTTTGCCATGTGGTTTGACAGACAGGTGAATGTGCAAGTGTGTGTGTGTGTGTGTGTGTGTGTGAGCTCTTTCAGTCTTTTCAGAGTGGGCACAATGGGGGGAGTTGTTGGCATTATTCCAGTGGAGCAGTGTGTGTGTGTGTGTGTGTGTGTGCGTGTGTGTGTGTGTGTGTGAGGAGCCGGCACAATGGGCAGGCAGCACAGCAGACTGTTGGGGTGCACGGCCAACACATGCACAGGGCGCCATACAGCACAACCCTGCACACACACACATCCGTGCACACACACGCAGGTGAAGCATGATAAAAAAATGTACATAATCTGCCTTTACACATGCAAAATACTCACGCTGGTTTTGTGTCGAAGAGTCAAGGCAGCAACATGACGTGACATAACAGCGCTGACGTGTGAAGGATTCCTCAGGGGGACGCTGTCCTGCACAAACATGGGACCCTTTACCTGCAGCCGTGTGCACACACCTGTAAAGAAACATGTAGGGGAGAGCGGGGTCAGCGGCGACATTTTTGAATCGACATGAAATGACCTTTATTTTTTAAAAAAAATTATTATTATTTTAAATAATAATAATAAATAATAAAAATATAAAAATTAAAAAATTAAAAATTAAAAATAAAAAGAATTTTAAACAATAAAAAATATATAAATAATTTTAAAAAATAAAAATAGATAAATAAATACAGAAATAAACTCTACTTGAACAGTAATAAAAATAATTTGATCTCTAAACAGATACAGGCATCTGCTAACACTTTGTATTGGGGTTTTTTAGAGCTCAAACCCAAATGTGAAAAGCACAATTTTATGAAATGTACAAGAAATGCATTTTCCCAAAATTTAGCCGCCCCAGCACAGTTAGGACACCTTGTTTTTAGCAACTAGATAAATAAATAAATAAATAATAATCTAAGAATAAATGTTTACATGAAGGAATAAATAAATAATATCAAAATTGAAACAAAAAAAATAAAATAAAAACACCCTAAATTTTAACACCTTATATTTACAATGTCACTTAAAAATAGATAGATAAATAAATCTGTAAAGTTACATATTTTCATAAATTACATATATAAGGTGTTTGGCTTTCACATTTACAAATTACGCTCTAGGTATCCTTCTGCATCTGCAGTTGACGTTTCAGGACAACGGGATGTCAACAAAAGCACATGGTTATATTTAGGTAGCAAACGCGGGTGGTATGTATATATATATATATATATATATATATATATATATATATATATATGCATGTTTATACGTATCTAAGAGGCAGAAACTTCCTGTTAAAATGGAAGAGTGTATTTTCAAAAAAACACAATGCACGTAATAACTGTAAATTTGAAAATTGACACACTTCCCTGAACGTCCAAAACTGTTGCAGAAAGGCTCACAGCGCTTCATATTTACACATGTAGGTCCACTGACAAAGCGGCGGTATTTGACGAGTCGCAAGCTCACAACATTACATGAATAAACACATGCAAGAATAAAATATATAACCAGAAAGGCAAAGAAAATATCTTTCTGAGACTCTCTGAGATAGTTCTCTGTAAACAAATAATTAACGTGAACAGAAGCAAACTAATACATCAAAAAAAAGTTATATATAGCTCTTAATTGCTGTTTGTTTCCTGCTCCAACTGATTTGGGTTTCACAACAAAAAAAGATCCAAACTCAACAGGTTTAAAAGTTCCTAAGCTGTAAACCGAAGGTGTATTAATTAAATATGCATAATTAACGGCAATTAAAGTCTTAACAGTCTAGATACAAAGAATAGCAAAATTTCATGAAACACAACTGAGACAAAGATAGACTAGTAACCTCTGTCTCTGCCTTAATTAAAAGGAATTTGTAACACACACATACATAAAACACCTTTGGAAGTGTCTTAATTGGGAAATAATTAAACTCCTCTTTTTTCCCTGTTTATTCTTTAGCCGACAATTAGCAGCTCATAATCCACAGCGCAGTTAATGTTACCTCTCCTTCTTTTCACAACTCTCACACTTTTCTTTTTTCCTGGAGTAACAAGATGCTTCAGATGGACTTTATCAAGTTTGAGTGGGTGAGATATCGGCTGTAGAGATGTCTGTCTTCTCTCCAGTATAATGGAAAGCACAAAATGAATAGATAAATAAATAAATAAATAAATAAATAAGATTAAAAACTAACTAACTAAAACTAAAACTAAAACGAAAATTAAAATTAAATGAATAAATAAAATAAAATAAAATAAAATAAAATAAAATAAAATAAAATAAAATAAAATAAAATAAAATAAAATAAAATAAAATAAATACTTCTGAAATACTTAATGTCTCTTTCCAGAAATCACGACCTGGTTTCTCAAGATGATCCACAGACCTTGTTGTGAGCAACAAGTTCGTCCGTACTGCTACCTCACCTGGCACCACTGAGCCAGTTAACATCACAGCTCAGCCGAGGAAGACGCCATTAATGTTTACATCTCACGCTGTCACAGGTATCTTGTCCATGAGTAGAAACCAAGTGACAACCTTTGAGGCTGAAAAAATGGAGCCAGTCAAAAAACTGCAGTTCACCTAAAGTTTTGATCTCTATAGCTAATTTCAACATTCATGACAACTGTACAGAGGGTGACCTCACATATAACATTTTTTAAGGTCCAGAGTTACCCGTATTTATGGGGGCGTCGCTTACAGTCTGCAGGCGGGTTTCCATTAATGCTCAAATTGCGCAAATTGCAATTTTGCAAATAAAAAAATATGCAAAACTGCAATTTTTTGGCTTTTCTAGGTCACATGATGCTATGTCTATGTGCTTGTCAGTATGAACTGGCTCCCATGATGCAGCAGGAGCTACAGGAGCTGTTATTGCATCACATAACTCTGGGAAAGTTGAGCAGATCATCCGTAAGTTTTGAATCCGCAAGTCCTCTGTGAAATTGTGGACTATCAGCTCCCAGAAAACCCGGTGAAGGTTAATGAACAAAACAAAATCTGAGTGTTTCTGTATAGAGTCACCGAGTTAAAGCACCGCGTCACACCTCGTTCAGTCACTACAGTCGGACTACAGTGATCCAGAAAACTATTAATCTGAGACACACCTCGCAGGCAGCTGTGCAGAGCGTCTCGCCTTTTGTGCACGAGTGTTTACGTGTGTTTGGCTGTGTGTGTGTGTGTGTGTGTGTAACCTGACAGCCTGCCACACAATAGGGGTCCCAGTGAGTGTGAACTCTATTCGCTCCCACAGCTGCCATTAACAGACGGATTGAACAGCCTCTCGCTAATAAAGTGAATAAATAAATATCGCTTAAGAGGCCATGTTTACCTCCTCAGTCTCTGTCGATTAGTGCCGCTTAAAAAAAATAAAATAAATAAAGCAGGAAGAGCTTTGGGTGGATTAACTCCTGTCAGTACAGGTTACATTAAGCTCGCTAATTACAGTCAATTTGGTGGATCGGTCGTCGGATTATGATGCCGAACTGAAATCAGCGTTAAAGGTCAAGGCTGGTGATATTCTATATGTTTGTTATTGTCGACAAATCCCGTGAAAACACCAAATCAACAACGTTAGTCTGTCTCTCAATACTTGTTGTCCTGTCCTTGGCCCATGCTGAAGATACAAATTAATAAAAATATCAGAAAAACTTGTTTCTTTACACAAAAGAACCCACATTTTTACCAAAACAAAAACAGGCAAAAATAGTGCGTTTCTGGGACTATTTTCAGCAGTGGATTAATCGACATTTGGTCCTTTAGTGAGTTTTTATGGAAGCAGGACGGCGTTTGGGGGACTGAAACAAAATAACAACACGCTCTCATCCCAGGTCGTCACATTTTGCAGCTTTGCAGTGAACTTACGCTTCTGCATGTTGAGCTCTATGTTTTCTTCTGCTTCTGCTGTTAAGAGGAAGTAGACTCCCGCATGAAAGTCCGCGGTTTGTTGGATCAATTCACCGCTCCTCCCGCTCACTCTGTGGAGACCTTCATGCTGCCGGCAGCGTTTCAACCTAATGACATCCAGCGGCGTATCATGCAGACGCAAAAGCTGACTTTCGGCAAAGCACTGCAAAAAGTGTCGGTTTTGACTACTTCAGAAAGAAAATGGGTTGAAACAAAATGCTAAGTAAAAACCGAACCGCTCTTTGTGCCACGATACCGGCAGGTAACACGGCGATGTCTTGGTGCCTGTGAGTGTTCAGCAGGATTTTGGGGGACATATACCACTCTGCTCGCTTCCTCGTTAAGCCACGTTTCGACGATTTAAACGGTCTGACTAAAGACGGAGAAATCTTTCCTTTGCATTCTTAAAAATATCTGCGTTCATATGATTACTTTGTGAGAACGATCCTCGTGTACGCAGATTCGCAAAACAACCGAGAACGCTGTAGTATGCATGTGAGCGGAAGGAGCGCCTTTTATAAAAAGCTGCAGCATCACTTTATCTCTGAAGCGCGTCTGTACTTTAAAAGGAAGCAGAGAGGTCAGACATGCAGGTGTATTCCTGTAAAAGCAACAGATCACAGTGATATTGCACAAGAAAAAGAGCGCGGCGACATCGTTTCAGTCGGTAAAGATTAACTCTGGAATCACGTTTACCAAAAGTACGAAAGACTGCTGAACTTGAACCTGCAACGGCGTGTATTTTTATTTTTATTTTTCTGGAGCGAGCGCTGAGCGATGTGAGTGGAGCGTGGATAAAATCTGAGAAAAGGGGAATTCTCATCGCTCACATGCTCTGGTATGAATGTCGAGCCGGGAGTTGGCGGTGTAACTTTGTAATGACACAACGTAGAAGATCATCACGAGCATGTGCGGCCGCGACGCCACCGTTTTCACCAGATCTGCACACACGGCAACAGAAGGGGTGTTTTCTAAAGATTATACTCAAAAGTTTGCATTTTCAGGCCCCAAAACACTGAAGTCGTGTGAACAAAAACTCAAACTGCAACAAAAGTTAAACGTTTCATGCAAGAACCGTGAAAACGGCCCCTCAGTCAGCTTCCCTCTGGCTGCAGGTTCTGCCAAAATCACCACCAGATACCGACGTTTTCTCCAAAGGCCATAATTCAACCCGACACAAACATTACAACAGACTGAGCTGCATTCACACCATCTGCTCCGCCTCACACTTTATCTGCTGATCGGTGATCTACAGTGAACCTGTATGAGTCTGAAGGACACCAAATGCTCTATTTTGGGATCTTCTGCAGCTCTGTTTGATCTTCTGAGGTTTTGAAATATTCACTTCTAAAACTTTGCACAGCCACAATTCAACACAATGGAGCTGAATTCACATTTTTTTTAGTCAAAGCATCACTGAACGACACTTGAGGAATTCAAATGTCGACAATTATTTCCAGAAACAGAGTCTCGGTGACTCTGGATCCTCCTCCGACCTCACGGTTCACAGGTGAAACTGGAACAATTTACAACGAAAGAAAACGTCTGTTTTTTTTAATGTTGGCAGTGTGAATTATTCAGAGTAAAAGGGACAGAAATGTTGCTGTTTCATTTTAAAAAATGTACCCTTTTGAAAGCAGTGCCACAGCCAGCATTTTAGAAATACTGAGGCCGCGAGTCAAAAATACCCACAAAGAAAGTCCCCAAAAATGTTTTAATTACTTGAAAATGTTCCATTTATTCAGTGAGTTGTTCAATTATATTTTCCGCAGGTTTGATTTAAAATGGAGCAGGTCTTTAAAAAAAATTCCTCTGGAAATCGCAGCCGCTTCTGAACTCGACACAGCTCTGACTAAAATAACAGACAGTTTTCTCTCCCTCGCCTGTAATTAATGTAATTAATAGATGCCATACTTCACTCCAGAAGGCTTCCTATGAAATTATCAGATATTTATGTACCTGGAAATTAAACGTGAGATGCTGAGAAAAGATGTGCAGTGCAATTAAAAGCTCTGATAAAGGTAGTATATGGACTTATTTTGTCACACATGAAGCATTACTGTTTTATTTCCTAAAATATTTCCAAACTCTGCTTGTGTTATTGTTCTTTAGAATATTTTATTTGCTGATTTTAGATTTTTTTTGTATTTTTTTTACTAATTTTTCCAGGTGTCAAAGGGTTAACCATTTGAGCAAATTGGTTTGATTTATTTTAAGAACATGGGGAGAAGGCAACAAGCAACTTTGAGAGACATGGCCCAAAAAATTGCAAAAAAAAGAAGAAAAAAGGTTTTTAAAAAATCCCTAAATAAGCAAATAAAATAAAATAAAATAAAATAAAATAAAATAAAATAAAATAAAATAAAATAAAATAAAATAAAACAGAATAAACAGGGTTTTTTTTAAGAAAAAAAGAAAATGGCCTAAGTGCTCAGGTTTTAAAGTTTTAAATACTGAAAGCAACAAAAAAAAGATGATGTAGTCCCAGGTTTCAAAGGGTTAACCCTTTCAGGAAATTGGTTTGATTTCTTTAAAAAACATGGGGAGTGGACAACGAGTAACTTAACACAACATGGACCAAAAAAATAGCAAAAAAAGGAAAAGGTTAAAACAAATTATCAAAAAATAAAATAAAAATAATACAATAAAATACAAATTTTAAAAAATAAAAAAGGCCTAAAAAGAAGGTTTCAAAGGGTTACGGCCTTCATTTTAGATTAATGAACTGAATATCTTTTAAGACTTTTTAAGGATCAGCAGGAACCCGAATAAAACCAAAAGTATCTGCATGACTTCATCTCAGGAATCTGCTTTTTTTCTGTAATTTGAGCGACCCACAAAGAACGTCGGCTCCTTTTCCGCTTTTAGGAAGAAAATAACAAACAGTAAATAAAGTGACGTTTACGGCGCTGAGGAGTGCTGATCCAGCTGCACGAGGAAGAATGATGGAAGAGGAGGATCAGCGTGAAAGTGTTTAGCTGCTGGGTGAAAGACTATAGTGCGGAGCAGAGAGGTAGAGAGTGAACGGAGATAGAGACAGAGGATGGAGGGAGGAGGAGGAGGAGGAGGAGGAGGGGGAGCAACAAGATGGAGAGAGACTGCCTGCACATACTGTCAAGGCAGTTAATATAAGGTGTGGAGATAAGGCCCCACAGACAAACATTGACCAAATCAGGCATTTCAGCAGCGCAGCCCGAACTGTCAGTCAGCCTGAGAGACAGACCAACAATCAGCACTTTACCTCTGATAAGGGCTCTACTGGGCGCGTGCAGGAAATAGCCAATCTGCAGCCAGCCTGGCAAAGGAGGGTGGCGGCGGGGAGGGCGGTGTGATGATGGAGAGTGAAGGGGTTAGAGGAGGGGGGAGCGAATGTAGAGAGACAACAAGTGAGGGAAAGTGGCCTATAAATTTAGAGAGAAATGTGGACCAAGAGTTCAGAGGAAAGGATAATACCCGAGAGAAAGAGGACGGACGGACGGACGGAGGGGAAGAAAACAGGATGATATTCCTGCACGCCGAGGGCTCGCACAGAGGAAGAGATTCAGCAGGGAATATAAGCGATGGGGTAAAAAAAAAGAAAAAAGGTGTGATATCAGCTCCTAAAATAGTGCCTCTCCCCAGTTTTTTGTCACCTGGGAACAGCTTGCACAGAGAGAGTGTGAGAACTTGGTTTAGACCAACACCTTACATTAATGATTTTCCAACAGCTTTGACTCGCTCATTATTCACTGTGCCGCGCGCCTTGCCTCGCACACAATAGCATCATTTCATCGTCTCTATTGATTAATGGAGCATACAGCGTGCACACGCACAAATTCACATGAGTGAAGGATAACACGTTTCACGCAGGAGTCGACACCAGCCATAAAAATTCCTTCATACAGCGTTCATACACATTTCACCAATACATTTGCATGACTTTGAGGCAAATATCTTTATTCTCTCTTTATCTGTTCTGTTTCAAACAGCTTTTTCAAATATATGCTAATAATAATAATTAGGAATTCAGAACAGGATTCGAACTGAATATTTAACTATAACTAAGGGACTTTGTGGACATTTTTTTCTTTAAATTTTTTAGTGATTTTTTTTAAAGGAAAACATTTTAAGGTTTTTTTCCCTTAAAAATGTTTTGGCTATTTTTTGGAGAAAACATTTTAGCATTTTTTTTTCATTAAGTTTTTTTTGGCATTTTTTAAAGGAAATATTTTGATTATTTTCTTTAAAATTTTGGAGGATTTAAAAAAAAACATTTAGTTGATTTTATTTTTCTTTAAAATGTTTGGGTAATTTTTATAGAAAATATTTGGCTGATTTTTAAAAAAATTTTTGGCAACTTAAAAAAATTGTGGTGATTTTCAAAGAAACAAATGGGGGATTTCCTTTTTCTATAAAAATGTTTTGGCTTTTTTTTCTTACAAATTTTTGGCAATTTAAAAAAAAAGGCTTTTTTGTTCTTTCAAAAATGTTTTTTATTTTTTATGGAAGACATTTTTTGCAATATTTACTTTTTTTTAATTGTTAATTTTGGCATTTTCTTTTCTTTAAAAAAATGTTTTTTAAAACAAAAAATTCCAAAAAACTCCATACATTATCACAGCTATAGTTATATCAGAAATTATCACTGGCTTTAAATTCCATGAATGACTATACAGGCTTTTCCCAAAACTTTCAAGGTATATGTAGTTTCCTAAAACTATTCTACACCTGTAAATTGCTATTTGCAGATTCCATGACTTTTAAAGACCGTAGGAGCCCTGCTCACAACAAAATAAACACATCCAAAAAGCTGGGGTGTCTGCCTGTGGAAATCTGAGGGACAGTCGGGGGCCTCGCTGGTAGCTTGGACCCACACTGGCCCCTGTAGGTCCCAGCACGAACTACAGTCTGGGTGCGAGTTTGTGGAAATAAATTCCCAGCCGTTTACCTTTGTCAAACACATTTAGCTTCCTCCAAGCAAAACAGGGGAGAGCACCAACAGCTGGAGAGTATTTATTTTGGGAAGTGGAGTCAGAGGGGTGTCTGGGCTTCCTTGATCATGAACCAAACTGCCATTACCATGACCACTGATAACAGTAGGAATCGTAAACAAGCTAATCACCGAGGGCCCCATTTGTGTTCAAATTTGTGTTTGCATGCACCGCCGTGCAGCGGGGGGGACCAGGCGGGGACGAGGATGGAGGGTGGGGTCGCGAGCGAAAGGGTTAAGTTCCCTCCCTGGCTGCATGCTGCTTTCTCTTGCTCTGTCAAGCCCCATTAAACCTGCTACACCACAGCAATAAGGTGCCATCAATTACAGGCGCGCTGCCATCAATGCAGAGCGCAGAGGAGAGGAGAGGAGAGGAGAGGAGGAGAGGAGGAGAGGAGAGGAGAGGCAGGAGCACATAAACAGGACAAACGGCCACATAAAAGCTCTGCAGCCACATAAAGCCCTGCAGCACACACACACACACACACACACCCTGAGTCTCTGTGCGTCGCCTCAGAGCTAAAGCATCAGTGTGTTTGTGAATGAGAGCACGCTTTGTTTCAAACGCACACAAAATGCATTCACTTTTAGATTCACTTTCATTCATGACAGCAGGATAGAAATTAAAAAAAAAAAAAAAAATATTTGGGTACAACTGGGTGACAAAACTGCAGCGTGCATCTACTGCCCCCAAGTGACGTCTGCACAACACTCCAGAACCACAGGCGCTCCAACGTCAAGTCCTTAACCCGTTCAGAGCCCAATGATACTCCAAACACCAAAAATATCATAATTATGGATTTCGACTGTAAATGTATTCAGAGATCATCAGGGGGGAACTTATTAGGATACTTTATTATACTTTATATTGTGCTACAAATACATGAAATAGAATTACCTAAATATTATTGATATTATACTTTATTTTTTCTGTTGATTCAAATGGAAATTTTGATTTTTTTGGGGGGTGAGTTTTAAAGATTTTTTTTTTTTTTTTATCTAGACTTTCTGGTGATTTTTGAAGATACATTTTGGGGTTTTTGTTTTTCTTTAAAAAAAAAAAAAAAAAGGTTTTTAGCATTTTTTAAATAAAACAGAAATAAAGAGACAGGCCAAAACTTTAGAATTTTTTTATTAAAAAAAATGCATTTTTTCCCCTCTGGAAGTTCTAGTGATTTTAAAAGAAAATATTTTAATGGAAAATATTTTGACTATTTTGTTTTTCTTACAAAATGCCATTAAAAAAAAAAAATTAGAAAAAAGAAAAGAATAAAGACAAAGATTTTTTTAGGATACTTTATGTGTTTTTTGTGTTGATTGCAGTGGACGAGGAATATAAATGCAGAAATCTGTTAATAGTAAAAACAATTACTGATTAAATGACCTTTTGTCATTAAAAAAAGGAAGATTTATCTTTCATGAATAACCAACTCACATCAATGAATAAAGTGATGCTTTAAACCACATTGCATTGACATTTTATGTTGCATTTGCCATCAAGACTCAGAATATCCAAAATTTCTTTGAAAAAAACCCTCCAAATATGAATATGTAGCGAATGTAATCAATAATATGTATTTTAATCTCATTATTTTCCTGTTTAACCCTTTGAAACCTGGATCAACATCACCTTTCTTGTACCGCATTCAGACACCTCTCACAAATATTTAAACATTTGAAATCTGAGGGAGAAAAACATGGAGAGAAACTTGGCAAGAAATGTCATGCAAATTGCAAGAATTTGTTTTAAATGGGGAAAAATGTCCAGAGATCTACATTTATAAATATCATAATTTAATTTTTAAAATTATCCTTATAATTACTTTCCCTTGTTTTAAAGCTTTTTTTTTGTTTAGTAATTTTTTGGTACTTTTTACTAATTTTTTATTTTGTTAATCTTTGGGTCATTTCCCCCGAAGTTGCTCATCTGTTGGGTGAAAAATGTGTTGAACTGTGTTGCTTTTGTCTCACTGAGGACTTTAAAGGGACACAGTTCTCCTTACAATCACAGGATGAAAAAGAATAATAAAAAAAAAATCAATTAGAGCATTTAGACAGCGTGAGATCAATAGCAGCGAGTCGTCTTGAAGTTGATGCTTATATTTCAATCACAAAGTAAGCGGCATTCCTCAAGGCTCTGACTGAAATATCAGGCATTCAGCGAGAGAAAGACGGAGCAGCTGTTTTCATTCAGTGACAGACGCAGAAGAAAGACAGACCGGCGTTACGCCGAGAAGATCTGAGCAGCTGATTGTTTCCAACCAGCAAAGAGAGAAAGAATCAGTCTTTGCCTTTTGCTGTCGCGGCGTCTTTTAAGATGACTGAGTGTAAAAGATTAATCAGAAAATGACAGAAAATCAAACTTCTGCCTGTTGTCTCAGTGTGTGTTTGATCAAACACCATCATTCACAGAATATATATATATATATATATATATTTATTTTATTTTATTTTTTGCCTTTCTATTTGTAAAGTACCCCTTTTTTTTAAAGCACAATATAATTAACTTATTCATACAAAATTAAGAAATAAAAAATGACCTTTCAGGACTTTAGGAGTTTCATAAGAATCTCACTCTAAAATCAAATATATACATATATTTTTTCTCTTACCTCTTATCAGTACAGATCAGGGAGGACACCGGCGGCTCCGGACGCACACGCTGCTCTCCAGCCCCTCACTAGTGGATCCCAGTGACTTTGATAAAAAATTATATAGAAAATGTTGTATTTTTTATATTTAAATTTCCATACTTCCAATACATGGAATAAAATATTTTAACATTTTGTCGACTAAAATGTGTGTCATGTCCCTTTAAAGTTGGATCAGCGCATCCCGAACAAGAAATATTCAATAAAAAGGAATAAATTTGGAAGTTATAGATTGTTTTAGGATTTATTTAAGATTATATAAAAAATTGCACATTTAATACAGACACATCGGTTCTTCAAGAGAACGTGTAAATATTTAAAAAAATTTTTCTTTAATGTTTTTCTCATAAAAGCTACATGGCAACAAAAGTCTTTCCTCACTTACAGTAACATCTGCCAAAACTCTGGACTTCCAGACATTGTGTTCGAACTTTAAAGGATTGGTTTACCCAAAATTAAGCCAAAAAAACAAAAACTTGTGCTACAGGGCTGCATTAAGTCCCCTCTTTGCACTACCACTGCATTTTTACAGAGTGATTTTAGACAGCGTGCCAGCACCGCGGAAACAAAAGAGGCGTGATGTTTTACGCAACAGCACGGCCTGTAGTGTGACATACAACATACACGCCAGCAATGCTTTCTAAGCAATGACATAACGTGATAATAACAGTCATTTACCTTCTCTGTGAGATGGCGGCAGATCTCGTCGTCTGCTCGGAGGGTGAGGAGCTCCCGAATCTTATCGTTCTCCCAAATTCAGACATTTACGTCTACTGTTCTTCTTCTTTGAGCTTGTCCCTAACTGCTGCTAGCTGCTTTTTAAATCTCCCACAGTTGGCCGTCTCCCTGTTCACACAGACACCGTTTCAGTGCTGTTACTATTCTGCGATCACAGCTTTTAAACAGAACAGCAAGGCGGCAAAAGCGCCACATTCCCGCCCTGAACAGGCAGGGTAAAGGATGCTTTAAGGTTTTCCACAGATATCATTATAATTCTGCACGGCTCTTTTGGATAAATGTCTATAAATCTGCTCAGAAATCATAAAAATGCTTCTTATAACTGCAGAATTTGCTTGAGAATCTTCATGTTTTTAGGTTTTCCTCAGTGTCAAAGTAATCCAGTGACAGTTAAACAGCTTGTGAAGGACAGACTGTCCTTCACAAGCATTTATAACGCTGAAACGTAAGCAAATTTGCTCGACTGTTTTCAAAATCATGGAGAAAATGACAACAGCAAATCAGCGAGAAATGTTCTGAATGAGTAAAAATGAGTAAAAGGTAAAAGATTAGAAAAAGGGAGAGAATTTTTAGAATAAAAAAGAAGGGAAAACATTTAATTTTAATTATCATTTATATACATTTGAAATTATGCTACAGAAAGAATTTTTTTTTTTTTTTAAATTTACATTTTATTTTATTAGTATTGTTATTTATTTTTTCTACTTTTCCAGGTCATTTCTTGTTTTTTTCTCCTTTTTTTAAAGGTTATTTTCTTGTAACTTTTTTACTAATTTCTTGCTCATTTCTTGTTAAGCTGCCAATTGCCAATTTGTTTCAAAGGGTTATGAAAAGACTGTTGAATTTTTAAAATATAATTTTTCAATATTGTAAGCAGCTCTAACAAAATCCCATTCACTTCCATTATTTCCAGCAATCTCAAAACCGAAGCAAATAAGTTCTGCAGTTTTGTTTTTGTAATTAGGTGAACCAACCCTTTAAAACACATTACACAGTACAACATACAGATACCTTAAATATACATATTTACAGCTGGTGTCCTGGTGTCTCATGCGGAGTTGATCTGTGAGGACGAGCTGCTGCTGCCGGAGCTCTTGGTCTTCTGTCCTCTGGTGGCGCTGGGCTGCCGCTGCACGCGCTGGCTGGACGCCTCTCTGCTCTTCTCGCTGTGGCTCGCTCCGGCTTTACTGCGCACTGCTGACACCGAGAAACAACACACGGGAGTTAAAGCAGCAGACGGAGGTGTGATTGTTGGTTTGAATGCTCCAAAAAACATGAAAAATGAAGATGGCGAGGACATGCATTTCACACAGAGAAAAGAAATGGTTCCAGTTTCTCATTTAAATACAGTTTGTAGCACTTCAGTTCAGCAGGAGCCATAAAGGGACCAGAAAAGGCTCTCAGCGAGTCTGAACTGTGATAATTCAGCTTGTCCTGAATTACTGTCTGAAATCAAGAAGAAAAGCGAAGAAAACCCAAAACTTAAACGCATAAGGTATTTTTTTTACAATTTTAAATCAATTCAGAATTGTAGAAATTAAAAGGTCATTTCAGATGTGATGTAATTTTGGCATCGGCTCTACGTGCCCTCAGCATCTAAGCCCTTCCTGGGTTCGACTTTCTCGTTTTAAAATCCGTCTACGACTTTTTGAGATATCATGTTAACAATATCAATAACATGAAGACCGGCGGACAAACAAATAAACGCACAAAAACACTGACAGAGGGAGCGCAGCGAGCGTGAACAAAGGCACGTTTTCATCACAGATTTGTGCAAAACTGGAGTGATATTTTCGTTGCGAGATGACTGCGTTTCCTTTGAGTGATGTTCTGCGACTTCTCCTCTGGGGATAACGTCCCAGTAACCATGGCGATGGATGTTCAAAACATCAGCAGCTTTATTTCTATTGCAGCCACCACATTTCCATTAGGTGGATTTTATTTCGTCATTTTCAATTTGCGCAATTTGAGGGTTAATAAAAACCCACTTAGTATAACTTTTCCTCTTTGGTAGACATTAGGTGCTAAAATAATCCTTTGACGAGCTGAAATTGAATATTTTTAACTAGCTACACACACTTTGTTAATGCTTTCAGCCCTTTGTTAGCACACTGGAGTGACGATAGTTTTCCCTTTCAGACTGACACAATGAACACATCTACTAGAAAGAAAAATAAATAAGGATAAATTCTAATTCTCATTCTATTTAAAAGAGGGAAGGTTGCATCCTTCTAGTCCATGCATTTACACACACACACACACACACACACACACACACACACACACACACACGGTTTCCTCAGCAGCATCATGAAATGAGCACAGCATGTAGCGTTGTTGCATGACCCTGGTCCATACAGCGAGGTAAACAAACACTTAAAACTCGAGCGAGCGGGCAGATGGAGGTGAAGGACAACGTGCAGCAGAGGGGACCTTGAGAGTGAGGAGAGCTAGAGTCTTGGGGGCCGTAGACCACGATCTTAGTGTTGACCCTCGTGGCTCGGGGGCCAGACGCCGAGGGGGGAGCCGCAGCAGGCTTAGGGCTCTTTCCAGAGACCAAAGAGTCCTCTTCTTCAGTACACAACAAAAAAACAAAAAGAGAATTCAAGAGGGACAGAGAAGAAATTAGAAAGTGCTGCTGCATGCACAAAGTGAAGATCAGCTTTTTAAATCTGCTGCATCTCCTCGCTCTTCAGTCTGCGTTTAGTCAGAGAGGGGGGTGCACAGTGCAGGACAAGAGCTTCAAATACAGAGTTCAGCTACTTCAGAGAGGGAATATGAACATTTTACGTGGTTGAAAAGGGAAGAGAGAAGCAAAGGGCACAGGAAAAATAACAACAGCAAACAGAAAGGAAGAAAAAAACACTCAAATAATCTGAAAGTTGTGTCCTTTGCTTTACAAGACCAGCGACATTTTTCAACGCCTCACATTTTCTCTTGCTGTTGCAGAAAAAGCACCGATGTTTTCACACATGCTACATGACAGTAAGGTGCACAAGTGAGCAGCTAGGAACCAGCACTCCTAAATGGAATGCAGCCATTATTAACCCTTAAGGCCCAATTTAATATTGCACACACTCGTATCATTCTGGGCACAAAATGCACTTTCCAAAAATCAGGCTATAAAAAATATTATACATTAATATGATTTTCTACCTTCATTGAGTTTATTTATTTATTTTTTAACCATCATCAGTCCTAATCATAAATATCAAATAGTCATTAATTTTCCGAATTTTAACCCTTCAAATGCCAGGTTTTCATCATGATGCCACTATGTTTTTTGGATGAAAGCTGCTTATACCGGTGTTCAGCGGTTACTGTGAGCAGCGAGCACGCTAATAAAAGACAGTATCAGGACCGGATCGAGACATTTTGGTGTCCTACAAGAGACTGAGATCACGTGCCAGAGAATCAGAGCCGAGCGGACATTCGGAGACACCGGCGGAGACACCGGCGGAGACACCGGC